>NW_022589723.1:27936611-28149158 GCF_004348235.1 Phoca vitulina
GGATGGGTTAGCCTGGTGATGGGTATTAAAGAGGGCACGTTCTGCATGGAGCTCTGGGTGTTATGCACAAACAATGAATCATGGAACACTACATCAAAAACTAATGATGTAATGTATGGTGATTAACATAACAATAAAAAAATTTTTTAAAAAAAGAAGTTAGCATGCTTATTCTCAGTCCTAGGCTGCAGATGGTAGAGTGGTAGAAAATGATAAAAAATGTCCGAAGGGGAGCTCTGATCCCTCTAATAAAGCCACCTAGAAGACAATAACTTAGTGAGTAGTAGCTATGCGAGTGATGGGCATCTCTATCTTTCTAAACAGTCAATTTAGAACACTTAGGTATTGGGGAGGAGTGACCACCACAGCAGAGGGAATTGGAGATGGAGTTCTCAAAACAAGAGAAGATAGTTGGCAAGAACATAAGGAAATCATTCCCAGGCCTTGTTAAGATGACATCTGTTTGGTTATCTAATAATATAATTTTTAGTACTTTCAAGCAAGTGGATTTTATGCTGACTCTCATATTTATGCTGTAATCTTTGCCACATGTTAATGAGATCGACTGTACATGAGATAATCAATTATTTTCAGCAGCTTGTATCTTAAATGTTATGCTGGTCATCTTGATTATGAGCTTAAATACCAGCCTTGTGATGGATTCGCCTTTTAACTTTTCTCGCTTAAAAAGAGCAAAACTGGGAAATCGAAATACACCTCACAGAGATTTTTCAATACTTAGTGAAAGTTAGTAATGGCACAGTTGTAGCTGAGCTGGCATTTAAACATGTAATCTGCTGACCTTGAATTCCAAAGCAATTTCTTTTCCCTTAAAAATTTGGAACATACAAAAATTATATTAGCATCAATTATTTTAATAATTTTTGTTAAAATTTATATTCCTCAGTTTTAGTGCATTGGTATTATAACCCACTATCTCTGTTAGTCTCATATTCCCTCATTAATATTCATTGGAAGTATCTGTTACTTCAATAAACCCAGGCTAACTTATTACATATTTATAAGTATCACTTTTAAAGGTTTTAAAGGTTCCACCTTCATTGAAAATAATAATTTGTGCTTCATATTAATGTAAGTGACACCCCAGAGGTGGGCTAAAGTGATGAATCGGGACAGACTTCAACTCATCCTAGCAAGGACCTAGCGTCCCTACTCTGCAGCCGAACATCGTATTGTTCTCGTGTCCATCAACAGTCTCCGTGCCTGATGGAGGTCCAAGAATAAATACCATAGCTGGTGACTTCAATCCAAAGCAGGGTTTCTTAACACAGAGTCCCTGGCAGGGTTTCAGGAAGTTTGTGAATCCCTGAAATAGTATGCAGGATTGGGGGTGCAAGTATATGGCTTTTTTTTTTTTTTTTAAGAAAGGCTATAGTTTTTATGAGATTCTCAAAGGAAGCTGTGATGGTGATTGAGATGATGATATGATGATGATGGTGGTGGTGATGATCATAATTTTGGAACCCTAGGCTATGAACTAATATTTTGTCTGGATTTGCTTCCAGTGGTAGGGGGAGGCAGTACATAGGAGATGAGATTTGTTGGAAAACCATTCGATGAGGATATGGAGAGTCATATTCTCCAGAATGAAAAGTTTCTAGGGATAAATAAAGAAATGCTATATGAGTCTAGGCTTACCTCTCTTCTAGACCTGTTAGAGCAGCTCATGAATATTTGTTCCCAATGCCTTCAAGTGGATCTTAAGAGGAGAAAAATTTTTTAAAAAATCACTACTAGGGGCGCCTGGGTGGCTCAGTCGTTAAGCATCTGCCTTCGGCTCAGGTCATGATCCCAGGGTCCTGGGATCGAGCCCCACATCGGGCTCCCTGCTCCGCGGGAAGCCTGCTTCTCCCTCTCCCACTTCCCCTGCTTGTGTTCCCTCTCTCACTGTGTCTCTCTCTGTTAAATAAATAAATAAAATCTTTAAAAAATAATAATAAATAAAAATCACTACTAAAGACATGATCAAAAATTTTTTGCAACAGTTCCAGCCTACCATACATAGAAACAGATGACTATAGCCCAAAGGTGACTCACACACAAATGATCCCAGGCATCTAAGGCTTTCTGTACCTACTCAAACAGGAAGCAGGCAGTCATGCAAGTCAGACTAAGAAACCCTGGCACCAAAGATGACCCATACTCAGCCTTTCCTCAAGTCAATTCCCCATAGTGACCCACGATACTCTGAGGCCATGTCCAAGCTACCTATGGGGAAGCCCTCACAGAAAACTGACAGTTGCCCTACAGAAAGTAAGTTTGGGGGCACCACCAACACAAAACCATCCATGAGAACTGAGCCTGGGTGTGAACTTTGCTCTGGCCTACCTTTTGCACTGCCTCTTGTATTTGACCTGCTAAGCTTATCCCCATCCATCACCAGCCTCCCTCTCTCTGGATTGGTTCCCCACCTGCAATCTTAACTTTCCTAGCTTATTTCTCTGATTAGCCCTTATTTGAGCATTCACTCGTTCACCAAGCAAATATCTACCAGCTACCAGAAGGCCCTGGCGAGAAGCTGTGCAGTTACCAGGAAAAAGTCACAATCCCTTGCCTCTAATAAGCTCATGGCCCAGGCCCTAGAGAACTAAATATTTAGCTTTAAGACTATAAGGTCAAGTCATAAAAGAGCCCATGATTTTTGAAAACACTATTATATCATCTTCCTTAAATGCAAGGGTCTTCCTAGAATGAAAAGATCCTAGTGCCTCTGGATTATACCTCTGATTTGAGTCACATTCTTGAGCAGCCTTGTCAAAAACCAATAATCCCCCCTGCCTAAGAAGTAGGCAATGTTCCCATAACGGACCACTCCATGCTTCTGAAATATACCACTTTTCAAAGAATCTAGAGGCCTCACAATCATTACTCCAAAGGAATTTAAACTGGCAAGAACTCAGATGGCAATTTGATTGTACACCTATCACGAATAACTTTGGGGTAACGGTATATCTTTTAACATCTATACAGTGGCAGTCCCTATGTCTCATACCCTACACATCTCATTTAATCCTCATGACAACTCTATGAAAAATTCATTACTACTTTTTTACAGATGAAACACTGAGACTTGGAGAATTTCACAGGAGTACTAGTAGCAAAGCTAAAATCAGACTTCTGACATTTGTTCTCTGTCTTACAGATATTTTCTGAAAATTATCTTTTTCTGTAAAGTTCTCTTACGGTGCCCAGATAAACTCTGCACCTCTCACCTTAAGTACCTGGGTTGTTACAAGCCATCTGCCCACTGAGTATCATTTCCCTTGTGACAGGGAGCAAGAGTTAGAGAAGATATCAAGTAGTATTTTTAAGAATTCATTTACCCATTCAGTGTTTATTAAGCAATTTACTATGTGTCAAATGCTATATTGGGAACCTCAGTGGAAACATCATGTTGACCCTTCACTACCTATGCATGGAAATGAGATGCCAGAGGACATCCAAACACCAAAACCCCTACAGAATAACTGTCAGACTAACCACATCTGCCTTCCACATCCTGTGTCTCCTCTTTCTATGGATTTTCCACCTTCCTTTCTCAGATACAAAAGCTCTCATGCTCTTTCCTTCCTCCCACATCAATACTTATTTTAAGGAAATATCTCAATCATTCATTTGTATTTTTAGTAGGAATTTTATTCCTACTGATGTAGGGATGTCCTAGGGCTTTAAAAACTAACTTCCAGGGGCGCCTGGGTGGCTCATATGGTAAAGCATCTGCTTTCAGCTCAGGTCATGATCCCAGGGTCCTTGGATCGAGCCCCACATCGGGTTCCCTGCTCGGTGGAGAGCCCACTTCTCCCTCTCCCTCTACAGATCCCCCTGCTTGTGCTCTCTCACTCTGTCAAATAAATAAGTAAAATCTTTTTAAAAAAATAAAACTAACTTCCAATGGGAAAAATAAACTGGTTTCTTATTAAAGAAATCCCACATGTTGGCAAGCATGGCTGAAATTATAACTTAGAAATAGCCAAAGTGCCTTCCCAGAATCATATTTGATACAAGCAGGTGTTGGAAGAAAATGTATTTCAGAAAAAAGAATTATAACCCAAAACTTTATTGTCTGCCCTATCCTTCGTGTTCCCTTCTTTATCTGTTAAAAGAAGCTGCCTTCTTATTTTTCTGAGATCTCTGGCATGATCTTTACAAGATGATTATTTCCAGAATTTCACCTGTACTAAATTCCTACTAGAGCAATTCTCTCCAAGGAGAGAGAATCTCTAAAGGGCTAGATCAAACTCCCCAGGTGGGACAAGGAGACAGTATGTAGTTTGAGAAAACGTATTCAGTATTATGCTTTTATAGTTGAAAAGTGAAAACACAACCATTATTTTCATAGCACAGAAACTCAAGTCCAAAAAAAAACTGTCTTCGCTAGTACAGAACACATTGATTTTTAACATAGATGGTGGAGGCTGGGGGAGGTAATAAGGAGTATATCATAATCCTGGCAGTGAAGCAAGGGAATTTTAGGCATATCAAAGTAAAGTACAGTTTTTATTTTTTTTTTTATTTTTTTATTTTTATTTTTTTTAAAGATTTTATTTATTTGACAGAGAGAAACACAGCGAAAGAGGGAACACAAGCAGGGGGAGTGGGAGAGGGAGAAGCAGGCTTCCCGCCGAGCAGAGAGCCCGATGCGGGGCTCGATCCCAGGACTCCGGGATCATGACCTGAGCCGAAGGCAGACGCTTAACGACTGAGCCACCCAGGCGCCCCTAAAGTACAGTTTTTAAAACAATGAAAAACACTGGCCTGTTCCATGCTCAACTTACATGGTGAATGAGTAAATAAATTAATGTGTCTATTTCCATCATCCTTTTAGTCATTCCATATACATTTTACTACTACCAGATCCCTTTAATCAAACCTTCTGCAAGTGCAGAGGAACCAGCTGCAGTGGTCCCCATCATGGCTGAACCCTGTGCAACTGTTTTTGGGTCACCTGGAACATTTCAGCTTCCATGGTAGCCATGGTACCACACGAAGAAGAAGGGCAGACTACTGCACCTGATTCTAAGATCCATAACCAATGCAACCAGCACATTCAACCGCACCGTGCTGGAGACCTGAAGGGCTGACTTGAATCTTTATAACCCAGGTGCCCTGGATCTGAGCCAACAGTATACAAACTCAGTTCCCTCCACAGCAACGCAGCCTCCAGGCTGTAAAATTTTAGAGTGCATTTAGGTATCTTCTCCACAAAGTGTCTGCTTTTATCTCTTCATACTAGGCCCTGATGAAATACCTCCACCAGCAACCTTGCCACGGGGCTCCCCAGCAGTGGTCATGGCACGTGTGGACTCTGGGTGATTTGTCACAAGAAGCTGGTCTTCCTCCTGCCCTAGTGACTTCTGAGTAACACCAGGAGAACCAAATTCTGTTCAGATGGGTATGAACAGCTGAGGAGCTCATCAGAAAGCACAACTCGGGAATTATTGTGTCTGTTGTTTTGTTTTATTTCCCCAGAAATCTGAGGGCAGAGAGAGCTAAAGGAACGGATGGGGTCTGCGAACAGCCAGCTTGGCTGGTGACCCCTTGCCCAGGAGGGGACTGATTGATCCCTTGTGGAGAGGACATGATGCGCCAGAGCCAGCTGCAGTTTGACCTCCTCCTTGGAGGACAGCAGGATTTGGGGATTCAAAAACTAGACCTTCCTGTAGAGAAAAGAAATAAACTTTCTCTTCTCCTTGTTCCATAAAAAGTTCACTCCTCGAACTTGAATGTGCTTATGAGTCACCTGGGGATCTTAAACTGCAGATTCTGATTCAGTCAGCTGGGGTAGGGCCCGAGACTCTGCATTTTTAACATGCTCCCAGGTGAGACTGATACTGAAGGTCACTTGAGCTTACTCTGAGCAGCAAGTCATTGTAACACACCCAATTATTCAGACAGGTCACCCCTGAGGAGTGGGCTGGAGGGAGGAGAGGGCAGGAGAAGGAAGGTAGAAACATAATTGATATTTCATGCACTTGTATATTATTCCATTTTTTGTCTTGTCTTTGTAATTAAAAAAAAAAGTCAAATACATAATCTGGTGGGTTTAAAAAAAAAAAAAAAAAGAAAAAGTAAAAAGAACCAGCTCTGCATTTTTTCTGGTTACAATATCAGTATTTGCTCACACCCTGCCTGAGGATATGGCTTGGGAATTCTGGTATATCACAACCTGACACTCAGAATTAGAAGGCTCTTTCCAAACAGGAAAAGAGCTGTCCACTGTCATGGTAAGACCTCTATTAGATCTGTGCTGCACAAACCAAGAAGCATGGGTGATCACAGGCCGGGGGTGGGTGCGGGGGGGGCCCAAGGCCATAGGATAACTAAGGTGCATCTCCCTGGATATGCACAGATTCAGGTGGGAGCAGTTAACATGCATCATTTAACTGGTAAATAATTTAAAACATAATTTATATCAAAGTAAACATGGATATTTTATGTAACAGAGTTCAGACATTAAATATATTTTTCAGATAAAACAGGCACTTGAAAGAAACTTTCTCCTTGTCACCCAGACCCGAGTCTCCCCTGTGATCGAGGGGCATCCTGATAGAAAAACTGAAGAACTGTTAACCGACATGAACCACAGTGAGGCTGAGACTATAATAATCCCACGACTATCTCTGGGAATGCAGACAGGGAGACTCCCCCAGCAACAGCATTTCCCAAAACTGCAACCCCCATTCAGTCATCCACAGAGAGCTTAATTGTCCTGTCCCACCTAGGTGTCACTCCCCAGATGTACAATCTTAAATTTTCAGCTTAACTGAACATCACCCACCACTAATCGCACGAATACGAATACGAATACGAATACGAATATGAATACGAATACGAATACGATGTATCTACAACTGAACTCCTTCCAGAAACTCCTTGGCTCTGCACCCACCCCTTCCAGACTTGATCCTCTTCTCACAATACATTTATCTCCCTGAATCTGGTGAGAAACAGAGGACTTCTCCAGCTTTCTCTCTCTTTTACCCACAAGATCCAGTCTCTAAATCTTGTCATCTCTGATGATGCCAACCATCTCCTGAGGCCACTCCCTCTCCCACGTGGCTCGACCCTCATCTTCTCTCACTGGACTGTTACCATGGCCTCCAAGCCAGTCTCCCTGTTCTGGGCTTTTCTCACCTCAATACTTCCTCCACACACTGGCTGCTGGAGAAATCTTCCCAAAGCATGAACCCAGACATGGTCTTTCCTGTTTAAGAGCTTAACTTGATTCCCATCCCTTGTCGCCACCCTTCTTTCTGGGTCAGATCCAAACTCCCAAACCATGCTTTCTAAAAGGGCCACCAAACTGCTGTTCCAAGCACAACCCCTTTGCACAGGTCCTCTTCTGCTTGACTTCCCCTGACCATACCCAGCTCCAGGGCCACTACTTGACACACAGTGGTCCTTCTGTCTAGAATGAGTCTTGTACCTTCTCCCTCTGATGAAAATCTCCTATCCTTCAAAGCCCAGTTTAAATGTTACAAAATTTATGAAACATTCTGCAGACCTCTTGCTGATATAATCCTTCTCCCTCCTGGCTCCCACAGTCCACCTTGTCCTTGTCTCTATTATTGTCCTTTGCCACAGCATCAGGGCTGAGCTCTTCACAAACAAGAGCTAAGTGCCATCCACCTTTGTAGCTCGAATCTAGTCCCTACTAGCCCACTGAATGAGTGCAGGAATTAATGAAGGGTTTCTTTTCTACCCAGCTTTCTGTTTATTCCATTCTTTCTGACCCAAGTAGGAGTCTGCTGACCCTACCTGAAGAGAGACGGGAATGAGGGACCATTAACCATTTCTCCCCAATTAAAAAAATCCTGCCCTTAGCCCAAGGGAATGCCATGAACTAAAACCTTACAGGGAGGCCCAGGTCCTGCTTTCCTGAGTCTCTTACATCAGTCCAACTGGTGGCACTACTAATTTCTAGCAGTGGGATAGGGATAGAGAGAGAAGATACATTTCTGGGCAAGAATTCAAGAGAGAAAAATTGGATGTCTCTAACCTCCGTAAAATCAAGCTTTTGTAATTTCAAAATGCTGTGAATGAATTAC
Source organism: Phoca vitulina (assembly GCF_004348235.1). Taxonomy (NCBI): domain Eukaryota; kingdom Metazoa; phylum Chordata; class Mammalia; order Carnivora; family Phocidae; genus Phoca; species Phoca vitulina. Next base: position 27,944,681 of record NW_022589723.1, read on the forward strand.
CAGGACATGAAAGTATACAGGAACTAGAAATCCAAGTGAATGTGATTAGAATTGTCAGCGCTTGTACACATTAGGTCTCTAATACTTATGTCAACACAAGCCAGTGCTGTCCTGAATTGAAATGTGAATACTCCTAATGTATGTCATGTCTTCATAACCAAACTGTAAGTTCCTTGTGAACATACACTGTGTTTTTACCTACACCAGTTTAATTCTATGGGCCTAATTCTGTCCTTTTAATACAGAATTCTCATAAATACTTAATGATCAAGGGTTGGCTGTACACATGTGTGTCTATAAATACTAAGTAATTTTTTTATACTTTGCCTACAGCTTTTACTTAAAAAAATGGGAAGAGATGGAACCAATCAGGTTTTGCAAACAAAACAAGCACATAGGCCTGTGCTGGTACCTAAATGGGTTTTGCTTTTGGTCCTGCCAGAGGCAGGGGGATAGATTAGTTAACTCCTCCAGGGTCTTCCAGCCCTGTGGTTTCACTCTGCATTTTCCTCCTGAGAGAGTCTATGCAGTCAACTATATAACCCAACACTGAAGCATCCTCACTGTGGACTGGATCTGGCATCCAGAAACTGCTCTGGTGAATCTTAAGAATGTTAATATGGATAATTTAAACCTTATAAATAGCTTTCCATAATGTGTTTCTTGCCTGAGGGGGTCTTTTGGTTGGAGTGCAGTACAATCAGCCTTGAGTTTGCAACTTAAAAAGGAAAACAGAATATGAGAAGTATAAAATTTTATGTAGCTTTTCCTTTCACAAGCTCATGTTTATTGAAAGAGCCGGTGGTAAGTCAAGGGAAAATGGAGTTGTAAAAGAGACGTTGTGAGGTTGATTAAGCTCTCTGTGGGTTCTTCCTTATTAAATTGGTGTGGTTACAAAATCAAAAGCTAATTATTCCAAGCACTCTCACCTGAGATGGGCAGCCCGCCTGTGCTGTGATGGTTCACACGGACTCTTCAGCGATCAGAGATAAAATGTGAGTGATATCATCTAGAGAATGAATAAAGCAGGAAAAAAGATGTAACTCTACTGCCCTAGTCCTAATTTATAAACAAACAAATGAAAACAGAAATTGGGCATAAAGACCCAGTTTAATCATTATCTCCATACCGCTTGTTATCTTTTCAAGTATGTCTTCATTACCTTCTAAAACACGTGTTCAGATTATAAATGAGGCTCTTACACAGACTGCTCCTTATGTGTGCTTAGAAATTTCTTTAGAGATACAGAATTTGCTAGAGAAGTTTCACACCGAGGAAGCCTTCCACAAGATGTTTGCAGGCAGCCACCACCCTTGGAGAAACCCTCTTGAACTAATTTAGGAGGACATCTGCCCTTGCATTACCTGGCTACCAAATCCAGAAGTCCTTAGCAGAAAATACTGAGCAACTTATGAGATTTTAATTTGCAATCCGTTTCATAGTTACCAGAGAAATCAAACATCATGAAAAGTTCATGATATTCTTTTTGATATATGACCAGGTTGGCTGAAGAGCAATGTTTGAAAATGCACGTTGTACAGTATGAGCTTCATAGGGTGCTTGAGAGAATTAAATGGGAAAATATAATCAATGTGCTTGGATATGGTAAGTCCTCACTACATACTTGCTATTATTATTTTAAATACGTGAAATTCATTGTTCCAGAACCTAACCAACAACGAAAATAGTTTATGATCTTAACTTCTATGAATTTACAAATTAAACAAGTCTCACTACAGAATATTGCTGTATCTATAATTAATTCAAATATTTTGATAATAACTTGTTTCTCTAAACCCCAAGTTTTTAAACAAACTCTGATTATATATAGTGACTTTATTTGTACCTACAATCACTGTGAGAGGGACCCAAGCTCTCCCTGGGAAGGCTTGTATCCACCTCTATGAGGGTGAGTGGTCAGGTTCACACGGCTCAGATAACCCCATGGTAAAGAGGCAACACAGTGAAAGGCAGAAGACTGAGCAAGCTATCAAATAGCACAAGACCTTGATCAAGCCACTTCACTTCCCTGGGTCTTGATCTCCACATCTTTAAAATGAAAAGACCCAACTACATGACTCAGTTGCCTCTGTCATCTCTTGGGTTTTATACTCCTACCCACTAACAACAAAATACTTGCCATTCTGAATAACTGAACGTTCTATTTATTTGACAAATAATGTAAGTACCATATATGAATTATAAATGTTTAAGAAAGCTGTTGTTCATCAACATGGCTTGGTCTTAGAATCAAAACTATAGTGGGCATAAGGTCCTCTTGATCTGATGACTCGGCTGGTACTTTGGGATCTGGTGGTGCTAGAAGGCTGTCACTAGAGACTCAAACCACAAAACTGCACGACAAAGTGTACCAATTATGTGACGTTTGCTGCTGGGGGTAAGAGTTCTACATAGGTTTAAGTTTGCTGTCCTTACATGTTAGTTTTGTAAAAGTTCACAGAATATACCTTTTAAGACATGTGTGAAATGAAAATACTTCACTGGACTAGGAATCAGGATGTCTAGCGTATCATTCTGGTTCTGATACTAACTAGTTTTATAACCTCACACAAGTCAGGTAAACCAACGTATAACACAGGGAAGTTATATCTGACCTACCCATCTCACAGGGTTAATAGGAGGATCAAGAGACATAACAGATGTGAAAACACACTGAAAAGTAAAAACCACCATACAAATGCCATAAACTGTTATTCTGCTCTGTCAAAGAACTGGTATGATCAGTTAATTCAAGTGGAATGGATTCAACATGCCAATTCTGTGAGGTGAAAGAGACCTCCCAAATGGATGGACTGTTAGAATTTTCCATCTAGATGCTAGTATACTGCCCTGTCAGTTCAACCTAAGTCAACTTGAAGGCATCCCTTACGCTACATACACTGCCTTGTCAATTAAGCTCTCATTCAGATACTTGGGTTTTAATTACACACCAAATCTTGGCCCGCTGCAAAGCAAAACTGATGGAGGGGTGGGGGATGATCCATCTTTAAAACCTATATGCTGAACATCCAGAATAAATGAAAAGGTAGCTAAACATTCTCAACCAGTTGTCACCCATGAACTGTCACATATATGGAGTGTTTGGCAGACTCTAGTCGTAATGTAATAGAGGACCTCATTCATTTCACTGCAAGCTTACTATAACCACAGCTGAGTCCTGAATCCCCTCTTTCTGACCAGCCTGTTGCTACAACTTTATTGCATGAATACGTCAGTTTCTTGGTTTTCAACTAGAAGTGAGAAATGTTTTGAGAGCATTTTACACCTTCAATAAAGAGGGCAACAAGAAAATGTGTCGCAGGATTTTTCTCTAATCCAGAAAACTAAAATAAAATTATAAAGCCAAACACCACTGAAACGGTTGTAGCAATTAGAAAAATCAATAGCATTTAACTAGTCATAGTCTAGAAACCACAAGAGTGCCCTCTTAGCAACAGAGGTTCCTTTTCCTCTCTTCTTAACTTCATATCCAATTTTTGTGATCATTGTTAAACATTTAACTGGATTGATTCCATTGACTGGCTATATTTTGACAGCTCGAAGTACCAAGTTATTTAATTAACTCATTTTCAATTAGCACAGTCGCTGCTAACCTGATGTAACTTGTGTCTCCTCAGACTCCAGAAAAAGAGAGAAAGGAGGCCAATGGGACAGAGATTTCTGTTGCATATCTTATTCTGTTGGAAGTTTCCAGTTCAGGTCAGACCCATAAAATAATGCATTTTTTGTGGTTAAGTGTTAACGGGCAGCCAGGTGATAAGAGAGCGCTGAATCAGCCCAGGAGAGGGGGCAGAAGGAAGAAGAAAGTTTGGTTTATGGGCTGAAGTGAGCAAAGGAAACAGAACCTGGCGAGAATTACATATTGCTCAAGGCAGGCACAGGTGGATGGAACTGCAGGCCAGGTCAGAAAAAGAGAAAGATTTATGTTCTGTGCAAACAAAAGGGCAGAAGAAAAATCACCAATCCGGTTGGGCAGCACTGAAGTGAAGGAAACAGCTGTTCATACAGTGAGGGAATGGTCAGGTAAGACAGGCTGGAAATAGTAATCAGAAGACCATCTGCTGACCTGGGACGGCATGCCCTCGAGGCATGGAACAAATCCTGTCCTCCAGGAGGCCACGCAGAGGGGCCGGTACCAGCCAGGCAAGTAAACAATGCCAGGACAAGGCATTAAAGTTACATGAGCCTCATGTAAGAAGTTGCCCAGCGAGTTTACTTCCGAATGTGAAGTCGAGTGGAAACACAGGGTTTTCTTATTTGAGAACTTGGCAAACCCACCCTACCCGGCCTCTCCATGAAGCAAGAATGCGGAGAGGTAGTTCATCAAATGTCAGTGCCCATTACCCATCACCGCATCCGGAGGCTGCCGCTCCACCCCTCCTGGCAGCTGGTGGGGGGGGCCATCAGACTTGGAGCAGCTGCCGGCTTGGGGATATTTCCATAGGACCCCAAGAACTTGCAGCCCAAGTGAGGAGAGTGGGTGAAAGGTGGTCTTTGACCATGAAAAGCAGCCCACTGGGCAACTGGATGGGCAAGCCAGAAGGGGCACAGAGAAGAAGGGGGAAACAAGAGCAGAAACTGGCAATGACCTTGCATTAATGGGCAGCACACCCCACTGAAACAAAGGCCCTCATGAGTGGGGCTTTGCTCTAAGGAAGCCGGCAGCAGCTGGGTCCTACCAATACTAATGAGCATCATTATATCTCTTGTACAAATGAGCCAAATTTCAGACAAAAGATGGGCGAGAGAAAAGATTTATGTCATAACACAAAATACAAAATGTATGACCAAATGTCACCAAAGAACCAACTGATAATTGCTGAGACAGAAAAGGCAATCAGAAGGAAGCCCTGCCTGTCCAAAGTACTAAGATTAATAAGAGTGAGTGTTGTGACATTATTAGTTAGTGACCAAAATACAAAGCTGAAGTCAAATCCTTTGCCCACCCCATCCACCCTTCTCTCTCCCTTACCCCTGATTTCTCTATGCCCTCATGGAGTTATAATTTAAACACACATACAATACATATACATGGGAAGAGTGAAAGTAGTAACATTTATTGAATGCTACTGTATGGCAGACACTCTTCTATATCCTTTATAGGTTTTAACTCATTTAATCCTCACAACCGGCCTATGACAGAGATAGTATTTCTAGCCCCATTTCACAGATGGCAGAAAATGTGACACAGAGAGGTTATGCAAGATACCACAGCTGAGGGGCGCCTGGGTGGCTCAGTCGATTAAGCATCTGCCTTTGGCTCAGATCATGATCCCAGGGTCCTGGGATTGAGCCTGGAGTCTGGCTCCCTGCTCACCTGGGAGTCTACTTCTCCCACTCCCTTTGCCCCTTCCTCTCCACCACCACCACCTCCCGTCCGCACATGCTCTTTCTCTCTCAAATAAATAAATAAAATATAAAAAAAAAAAAAGATAGCACAGCTGATAGGTATCTGAGCTCAGATTTGAACCAGGTGTTCTAGGTCCCAGGCTAGCATCTTCAACCATAGCATTCTTTCTTCATTTGAGATACTAAAATCTCAGACCAGGAACTTTGGTGATAAGAGGTTAATTTTCCATTCTGAGCTCCTCACAGCTAGCCCCCTCTTCTTGCTCTCCATACTCTACTCCTCATGTATGCTGCTATCTGAGATGTCATCCCCTCATCTTCATCCATTCAGATCCTTCTCATTCTTCCTGTCACAGCTCAAGACTCAAGAGATTAACCAGCTATGTGCCAAACCATTTCCTCTTCTTCCTCTGCCCACAGCTAGACTACATTTCCCAATATCTCTTACATTTAGAGGTGGCCACATGGCTGCACACCAGCCAATGGGATGTAAATGGAAGTGACAGGTGACAATTCCAGGCCTGGCTTATAAAACTCTGCATGTGGAATCTCCTAGTTGAATGAAGGAAAGCATGGAGACCTGGGAAGCCACACACTGAAGATAGTGAAGCCATATGACAGAAGGGTCCTGATCCCTGATCCCTGCTTAGAGTGGGGTCACCCACTAATTAGGAACTCCCATGTAGGTCATTATGTAAGTGGGAAATAGACTTCCATCCATAGTATCTGAGCCATTATAACTGAGAGTTTGGTGGAGTTGGCATCTCTCTCTGATAAACCCCTCCGAGTTATTTCATCCCAGCCCATTCCCCCTTATGGCACACCTTGCCGGTTTGTGCCTCAACTGAGGTTATATGGTGAAAACTGTACTAGAAAAGTCAATCATGGTGCCTACCATGTTCACTTTCCCTGTCAAGGAACATGCCTCCTTTGTGCCCCATGCTAAGGGAAGGTGCCCCAAGCTCTGCCTTGAGCATGTCTTTGCCCCTAATTAGACCAAGTGTGGCCCAATCTCCAAGTTGACTACAGTCCACTGCGGTGGTCTGATGTCTCACTCTGACTAGTGGTAATTAACAAAGCCATTCAGATTCTCCAATTTGGAAGATGCCTGGGGGAACCCTGAAGGAATTAGCCTCTTGGCGTAGGATGAGAAAGAAGGCAGGCAGAGAGGACCAGAGACCCAAGCTGTGCCATAACCTCACAGTGCAGATCCTGCCACTGAGGGGTACACTGGTCAGCTTCTTAGTAGCAAGAAGCAGTGGACTCTGGCTGATGAAAGCAGAAAAGGGACTCATTAAAAGGATAACAGGGAGTGTCCGGGTGGTGCAGTCAGTTAAGAGTCTGACTTTTTTTTTATGTTCAGTTAGCCACTGTATATACATCATTCGTTTTCGATGTAGTGTTCAATGATTCATTAGTTACATATAACACCCAGTGCTTATCACAACACGTGCCCTCCTTAATACCCATCACCCTGTTACCCCCTCCCCCCACGCCCCCTCTCTGAAACTCTCAGTTTCCCAGGGTCCAGAGTCTCTCAGGCTTCGTCTCCCTCTCTGATTTCTCCCCCTTCAGATTTCCCTCCCTTCCCCTGTGATCCTCTGTGCTACTGCTTATGTTCCACATATGAGTGAAACCATATAATTGTCTTTCTCTGCTTGTTAGCATAATCCCCTCCAGTTCCATCCATGTCGATGCAAATGGTGGGTATTCATCCTTTCTGATGGATGAATAATATTCCATTGTATATATGTACCACATCTTCTTTATCCATTTGTCTGTTGAAGGGCATCTTGGCTCTTTCCAGTTTGGCTATTGTGGACATTGCTGCTATGAACATTGGGGTGCATGTGTCCCTTCTTTTCACTACATCTGTATCTTTGGGGTAAATACCTAGTAATGCAATTGCTGGGTCGTAGGGTAGCTTTATTTTTAACATCTTGAGGAACGTCCATACTGTTTTCCAGAGTGGCTCTACCAGTTTGCATTCCTACCAACAGTGTAAGAGGGTTCCCCTTTTTCCACATCCTCGCCAACATTTGTTGTTTCCTGTTTTGTTAATTTTTGCCATTCTAATTGGTGTAAGGTGGTATCTCATTCTGGTTTTGATCTATATTTCCCTGATGGCTACTGATGTTGAGCATTTTTTCATGTGTCTATTAGCCATTTGTAGGTCTTCTTTGGAGAAGTGTCTGTTCATGTCTTCTGCCCATTTTTTGACTGAATTATTTGTTTGAGTGTTGAGTTTGAGACGTTCTTTATAGATCTTGGATACCAGCCCTTTATCTGTAATGTCATTTGCAAATATCTTCTCCAAGAGTCTGACTCTTGATTTTGGCTCAGGTCATGATCTCAGGGTTGTGAGATCAAGCCCCGCATCTGGCTCCACACTGTTTGGGATTCTCTCTCCCTCTTCCTCTGCCCTCCCACTCGTGCTATCTCTTGCTCTCTCTCAAATAAATAATAAAATAAATCTTTTAAAAAAAATAAAAAAAAGGATAACAAGAAGCTCACAGGAGCCCTCTATCTTTGTGGCTTAAACGACAGGCATTTATTTCTCACATTTCTAGAGACTGAAAAGTCAAAGACTGAGAGGCCAGCAAATGTGATTCATAGTGAGGGCCCTATCACACTTGCTGACAGCCGCCTTCTTGCTATGTCCTTATGTGGCAGAGAGAGAGAAAGAGAGCAGGAGAACACAAGAGAGCTCTTCTTGTCTCTTTCTCTTATTTTAATAAGGACACTAATGCCATCAGAGTGTCCTCGATCTCCTGATCTCATCTAAACCTAATCACCTCCCAAAGACCCCCCCTTCCAAATATCATCATCACATTGGGGGTTAGGGCTTCAACATATGAAGTCAGAGGACAGAACATAAACACCCCTGAAAAGAAAGCTAGGCTTAGGGGCTCTGCAGCCAGAAACCACAGCCAAAATTCCACTGTAGATCTGTCCCACACGCCTCTGCCATCAACCACTAGATGAAGGGGCTTGTTCCATTAGCACCACTGTACCAGACGTGCCCTGTTTATCTTCTGTGACACTTGTCACCTCCCACTTTCTGCCATGATCATTTCTGACCACTTTTGATCCCCCTATGAGAATAATGGATTCATTTCTTTATGCCTCCCAGGGCTTCATCAGGAGTCTTCAGCATAGTGGTTAAGTGAACCCATCAATATATATGATGAGTAAAAAGAATTTCCATGTAATATGACAGCTGCCTAAAGTAATAAAGCTGCAATAACAGTAGTTACAATGTATGGGGTATTTACTAAGTGCCAGTAACTTCTTAGGTGCTTTATATGCACCCTCTCATTAATCTTTACAATAACCTTATTAGGGAGGTGTTATTTCCTCCATTTTATAGAGGCAGATGCATGGTCTTAGACAGGTAAGTAACTTGCCAAATTTCACTCACCAAATAAACTGTAGGATCAGAATTCAAGCCATTAATTATGTCTCCAAAGTCACGCTCATTACACTTTTAGATCATCTAAAATAGACCTCATTCCCTGCCACATGCTCATGTTAAATGCCACCAAGATAAGAAAAAAAAAATTCCCACAGTCCATCTCTTCCCCTACCTACTCTTCCCTCCTCCCAAAAAAGTTAATAATGGACAGACACATGACATATCCGCCACAGATTACTGTGTCAGTCCATTCAGCTCATTTCAAAAAAAAAAAAAAAAAAATGACGCTAATTATTGGAGATAATGAAAACTTGCTCTTCAACTACAACCCAAGGGGAGTAGTCCAGTTGATTAACAGGGATTTCAACCCACGCATTCAATTTCTCCTGCTCATTTCGCAATGGATGAGAAAAATTGGTTTGTAGATAGAGATTTTTGAGAGCTAAGTGTCTAAGACACTGAAGGGAGCCACCTCATTAAGTCCTAGGCCTGGTTAGGCAGGCTCTCAAAACCAGAGGCAAAGCCAATGGCAGGTAAACTCACTACAGGCATTATTTAATGAAAGGTTGCACTTTATCAGAGCATTCTTCCTGAGTCGTAGATTTTTCTGTGTGTTTGTCTTCGTCTTTCTTTTTTAACCATTCATTAGTCTTTAAAAAATGCAACACTGAAGCAGTTAAAAATAAATCTAGGATTTGCAGAACACTAAGAACTTAATCATGGCAGCAAACTAAACCCCAGAGACAATTTTAGTCTCAAAGTTAAAATATGGTGTATCTGACTCCGAGTAAATTGACTTTTCACAGAATGCTCTAACATAATGCATAATAGTCATGCACTCCAAGAGAAGCTCCTGGGTATTGGTCCAGAGCCCACAACCAGCAGGAAGATCATAGTGTATGTTGAATAAAATTACCCATTCTAAAGGTCCTCAGCTATCTTGAATATTTTATTAAAAACCTTTTTGTGGTGGAGACCAACTGGGACCTCTTTCTCCTAGGAGCGAGCTGTCAACGGTAGTAGAATTGAAAACCAGACAGAGTCAAGCTTAATTAGATCTCCCCCCACCTCCAACCTCACATTTCTGGTATTTTCTTTCCTGACCATGAAACTTGATAAATAATAATACAGTGGGATTCGTTTCCCCAGACCTTTCAAAAAAGAAAAGCACAATGGTGGACAGGTGGAGAAAAAAAGTAAAATGTAGCAACCAATTTCAAGACTCTAGACAAAATATTAGCTGACTGCTACTAATAATGTAATCACAATAATGTAATCAGAAAACTCACAGAGGTGCCGCAAGGGTGGCACTTGGCAAAGAGCAGGCTGCAAATTCAGAGCGACGAGTAAATGGTTTCGGAGTCTCGGCTTTAAGGCCAGCACTTTGCTGGACAACGCAGGAAAAGTGACCATATGTTCTGGATTTTATGAGAAAACCTCAATGTCAAATATCCTCTTCCCTCATTCCTGTACATCCACATATTCCCATTAAAGCAAATGTCCCAACTCTGGGTCCAGAAAATGTGACTGCCGGAAGGATGGTGGACATAACTCACTGCTCATGAAGAGTCTGTGGTTTAGTCACTGTAATAAAGGAGTAAAATCACCGGCACTGAGCACGGACCACAGAGTTAGGAAATCATCATTCTTTACGCCACACCCACTTTTAGGAATTGCTATTTTCCATTCTGTGGCTTTAAAATTTTTCTAAGTCCTTCAGTATGTTAACTTCCCTTCTTTCTACTTTGGTAATGCAAGAATTCATATAACATTTTACTTGCCTTGTATTTTAAGGTGACTTTCTATTAACAGCATTATTTGTGATATAGCCTCATTTTGAGGACACCCTTTCAGTTAGTCTACCCTTTGCAATAATTTTTACAGTGTTGCATTTCAGAAATAATTTAATATGAGCCTGGTTTCTTTTGAAAAATGTGTGCCTATCCAATTTTCCCTTAGTTTCACAATACACAACACATCTGCTATTTCAACGATAACAGATGTTATACTGAAATTGTAATAACTTGTGAGCTAACTGTATTCAAAACTTTATAGTTACACACGTTCCAATAACTTAATCCTCTACCATTATCTCTTCAAATTGATTTAGCCCTGCAGAAGTTGAAGAAAATCAAATATTCATTGTGTTTGCTTTGTGCATATATACAAAAATCACATCATGATTTATCTCTCTTGGTATTAATCCTGTCTTCTTTGGAAAGATGGGGTAAAAATCATAACAGGATCAACAATCCCTCCTCTCTTTACTCATGAAGATAAATTTCATAGCCAATTCGGGATTATTATGCATGCATCTGTGTGCAAGCTTCTTTATGGATTTGTAGGCGCCTTATAAATCCGATCTGCATTTCTAGCCATTTACCATTTAAATAAATGACCTTTCCTCTTATCTCAGGGGCACAAGCCTACCCCCATTTGGCCATTTTATCTTTTATTAGGAAAGCATCTCTCTTCTCCCAAAGCATGTCACCTTTTTTTCCTCTCAAACCTCTCTTTTGTCTCCCCCCGCCACCCCAAATCCAGAGATTATAAACCCTGTGCTGAAATGTGAGGATTACAATGCAACACTGACCAGTAGACAGTAGACAGTGGGCCAGTACAGTGGAGGAGTTGGGGGAGCATGTCAAAATCACAATCTCCATCTTCTAGTACTTTCCATACTGGTACAGAGCAGAATTGTACAACAATAGGAAGCAAACCATGCCTCAGAGCTCTCTGTTTCTGAACATGCTAAGGGGCTCTAGGAAAGGTGAGGGGAGGAAGACTGGGGGACCAGGAGGGACTCACAGAGGAGCACAGCCTTGAGCTAGGCCCTGGAAATGTGTGGGATTATGGCAAGCTGAAATGCAGGGAGAGGGCCCCACCAATAATGCCAAGGCTCAGAGGGGGCTTGGGAAGATCGTGGGAGCAAGTGTGGTGGGGGTATGAGCAGAAGAACTCTGGCTCCTCCTTTGGCTGATCTGCCCCAACAAGAGGACTGTGCTTTTTTCAATTTCCAATCTTTCCCTTTCACTTCCCTCTGAATAAAATGCAAGGAAACACTGGTCTTTTCACACATATGCTTCACCAAACACACAGAGCCAAAAGTCACCAGCTGGACAGGCCCAGGTGGGAGAGGAAGTTCTAAGGGGAGGAGCTTAAGCTTGCCTAGGTCCCAATTTTCAGTTTGGCCCATGGACTCTACTGACTTCAGAAAATTAATTCCCTATGGTTGGCTCATTCCAAGGCCAACTTGCCATGTCTACCATGCATCTTCTAGGGACTTACCCCCAAACTCCAGACCAGTGAGATCTCAAACAATGCAAACTGGCATCTAGCTTTCAATGAGTGTCACTGTATGTGTTTGTTAGTGGAAACAAAGAGCTGCTTCAGATGGGACAGAAAATGGACTACCAAGTCAAAACTTAAAGGTTTTGATCTCATCCTCTGTGCAGCAGCCAGACTGTCTGGCTCCAAATCCCAGCTCAGCTACTTTCTAGCTGGGTAAGCCACTCAACTTCTCTGTGCTTCAGTTCCGTTCATCTAATTGAACCACTATATTGGATGTCTGAAACTAATATAACACTGTATGTTAACTAACTGGAATTAAAATTAAAAAAAACATTGGGAAAAAAAGTGGGTGTGATAATAATGCTTACTTCATGGGGTTATTGCAAGGATTACAGGGAGATAAAATATGGAGGTTTCTTAGAACAGAACAGCATACAGAATTTATGCTGTGTTATTACTGTTGGGGCCATGTCCCTTCATTGTTGGTATTAAAGGCTAGAGTCCTTGCAGCCCACTGATGAAAGAAACTTTTTCTAGCTCAGAAATCCTTTCTACCTTCAACCTGAGGTTATTCCCTGGCCACTGCCCTGATACTCCCGCTTCGATGTCCTTGGATGTGAGTGATGTGTTAGATGACAACTTCTGTTTTGCAGATTTAGTCCCTTTGACCGTATTGTGAATATTGTTCATTTCTCCAAAAAATATACCGTCTTCTAGGAATGGAGTGCTGGGCCCAGGAGGCACACAGTGAAGGCCTGGTGGAGTGAAGCTGACCATTCTGTGTTTTCACTGGCAGGCTCCTCTCAGCCCATATCATGTCACTGTTAATGACTGGTCAGTAAACATTTCCTTGCTTGTCATAAAATTCCTTCACTTGTTACGAAGTCTTCATGCAGTATGATAAAGTTCATGCTATTCTTAAGGACAACAGAAAATAATATGAGCTGAATGGGTTACATGCCAAAATACTAGGTCTCTTTTAAAAGTCAGAAACAAGGGAAAAACAATGATTCGATATTTATTTGTAAAGAAATTCTCCCGGGGACAGAAAGACTCAAAGAATATTAAGTTTAATTCTAAATTCAGTGGTGTTCACAAGTCTGACTTGCTTGACTGTACATGGAAAAAGCATTTGTGGAGCGTGCACCCCATCTATGCAAACCCACTGTGGTATTTTGCTTCATCTTCATGTCCCCATGAAGGATGACTCATCACTACTGAAAAGAAATAACAAGGCTAAAGAGCAGGAACAAAGAGACAGAGAGGGGGGCAGGGTCACTCAAGGGAAGTTTCATTCTATAAAATGAAAATAAAGATAAAGTAATGGAACCATAGAGTAGGCTGGTAGGACTGGCCTATGGAAGTGGGCAGGGCAAAGGTCTAGACATAGAGGAGATTGAAAACAACTGTGAAGGCCACCACGGCCCCATTAAGGCAATGGAGAGCCAAGAGACAGGTTTCTCTATTGTCCTTACAATTCTTAGAAGACTCTAACTTATCATTTGGGTACCAGTTGCTTGAATCCAGCAGGAAGACATGGTTCTAAACCCCTGGGCCACCTTTAAGTCTTAGAAAAGACCGGGAAACAAGCCTGTACTACCTCATGGGGATTCTAAGTTCTGGTGACAGGGAGATGTCCACGTGAAATTCCAAGGTGTGATTTTGGCATACCTTGACTTGGGCAAAGTGTCCTTTCTGGCTTTATGGTCCATACTCACGACTTAATAAATTTCTCCTCCAATAAAGTCCAGTTCTGCTTCTCCGAATTTATTAACTCTTCACTCAGATCTGTGGATCTTCAGGGATCCATCACCAATATGAACCATTTTTGTGAATCTGTAGCAGAAACCAGGGACATCCTCACTCCAAAGGATCCTGTGTGTGCTGATGATTCTTAGTACTGCTCCTCCCGGAGGCTGGCCGAGGCTGGAACCACAGCTCTCCTCCTCCTCTATCCAGAACCAAGCTCTGCCTCCCACGGTCTGCCTGCTGATAACCCAAGGTCTAATCTACTGCAGCGTGAAGGGTCTTGGGGTCCATAGTCTACAGAGGCAGGGTATTCACAGCTATATGCATGGTTACGGAGCCAGCTTTCTCCAATGTAACACAGGCTGCTTTTGTTGCTCTACCTTACATCTCCCTCAGGTCAGCTAAGTTCTCTCCATATTAAAGAAAACAAGTTTCTTCCTGGCTCTGTGCTCACAGACAGCCCCTAGCCCCTGTTTCAGGCCTTCAGTACCTCAACCTGGGTATTCTCTCCTCCTAGGGCTTCTGCCCAGGATCTGTCCAGCTGGCTAGTTTCCCAGGCCCTGATCATGCCTTTTGAGCTTCTACTCCTGCTCCTATTTTGACTTCTAGTTTCATCATGTACATGCTATTTGCCTGGTTTACACTCCAGACCCAGAGCCTGTCTAACCCAAGCTGTCTCTCTTGCCATCATCCCTGTCTCATACCATCAATCCCTTGGCTCATCACCACAGCAGTATTCTCAGAACCCATATGCATGGACTCTTTCTTCTGTCTAGAAAAGAGGCATATAATGATAGCATGCACAACACTTCGTGGAGAACCTAATACATGTTGGCACTTTTCCAAAGATGGAAAGGGCAGTCATCACCCTCAAGGGGCTACGGTCTAGTAGGAGAAACAGAAGACTAATAGGAAATTAATAACTCAGTGGTAAAAAAAAAAAAAAAAAGATTAAGATGGTGAGAGCAAAAGAGTGTGCTGTTTGCACCGAGAAGGGCAGCTCAGCCAGCACTGAGGAAGTGAGCAAGGCTTCTAGAAGAACATAACTTCTATGAGAAGGAAGGATGGAAGTCCTTCAAGAAGATGTGAAGTTAGCTGGGCAAGGGAGGGGGAAGAGAAGCAGAAGGATAGTTCTAAGAAAACAGGCCAGCATGTGCAAGGGGCATGGAAGCAAGACAGCATGCAGCATTCTGTGACCTGTAGAGAATGTAGTTAAGAATGGAACAAAGGTGACAAGTAGGAGTGGCCTAAATTGAGACTAGAGATACAGCCAGAGCTAGACCATGAAAGGTCTTATAAACTTGGCCAAGGATTTGGGGCTTTATCCAGGGGATATTAGAAAGTCATTGAAGTTGTTTTAAGCAAGGGCCTTATGTGATCACTTTATTTTAGAAAGATACCTCTGGCTATGATTTGGACCTGTGCTGGAGGGGAGCTAGGTTTTAGGCAAACTAGTCAGCTAAACAGCCCTCTGCAGTGGTGCTGATGGCTTTGCAGAAGCAGTGGGAATAGACAGGAATAGATGGACTTGGGAAATGTAAGGGACTTGATGAGGCAGAGGCAGAAGCGGGGTCATTCCCAGGTTCCTGATTTGGACAGCAGGGAGGACTATGGCTCCCTTAGCTGAGACAGGGATCCCACGAGGAGGAGCAGGTTCTGAACATAAGATATTAGAGCCTGTGAGACATACAAGTGGGAGTACCATTCGGCTAGATGAGGATGTAGGAAGTGGGGATTCGACCTCGTGAACACAACCTGTGCAGCCCCCTGGAATAATGCGTTCCACAGGGGTACCACCCTCTCCGTGTGAAACAGACTGTCTTCCCTTCCCCCTTCAGGTGTCATGATCTCATAGGAAACAATCAAAAGCGGGAAGAAAATAATTCCTCTCCTTGCTCTTTTCCCTCTTGTTATCAGGAAGGAAAATCTTCAAAGGCTCTCCAATCCAAGACCTCCCTTAGTTCTCATCAGTCAGAATGCGGTCATGTGGCCAGCTGTTGGGGATTTTTTTTCCTCTGG
Organism: Phoca vitulina; assembly: GCF_004348235.1. Lineage (NCBI taxonomy): Eukaryota > Metazoa > Chordata > Mammalia > Carnivora > Phocidae > Phoca > Phoca vitulina. Next base: position 27,960,525 of record NW_022589723.1, read on the forward strand.
AAAAGGGAAATGGGATTGCCACGACTGGCTGTGACCAATGACAATCCAACCCTGAGGCTGCGGGAGGGATCTGCCTTCCTGAGCCTATTGCTGCCCAAGGATAACTGCACAAAATCCATATTCAGGATGAGTTAGGTTATGCTATGGTAGCTTAAAATAACATGTACCTCTCCTTTTTGCTATATGTTCAGTGCAGGATGACAAGGAGTCTCTACTCATGGTTACCTCCCTGGGAATCAGGTGGATAGGCACGTGGTCTAGGCCCATGTTTTCTAGATTACATTGGCAGGGGAAGAGAACTCTTGGAATTTCATACTGGGCAATTTAATAGTATGGGCTAGACCAAACAGTAGGAACAAGTCACACTAAAATCGCTTAAAAGCATAAAGTTGAACAAAAATCAAAATGGCTGCACTAATGCTTCAGCGAAGCTCAACTTTAAACTAAGTAACCTTTTTCCTCTTTTATGCAAACCTCCCCTCCTCCCTTATTAGCCTTTTGTTTCACGAACTCAGTACCACCCTGAAGACATGACCAATGTGGCTGACAGCAGGTACACAATTCCTACTGAAACCAGCCAGATCCTCCACTTCCCTATAAACCACCCCAACCCCCACCCCCCCACCCCGACCCCTTCCTCGGGACCAGCTTGCAGTTTTGTAGGTCTTAGCCTGCTGCAGCCTCCTTTGCCCAGCAAAGCAATAGAGCTATTTGTTCCTTTTTATTCCAAACTCTGTCTGCACATTATATTTTGGCTCGGAAGCACAGAGGTCGGTTCTGGACAACAATAAGGCCCCGCTCAACCACAAGGGGGCCAGGAATGTCAGTTTTCCAAGTGACTGGAAGGAGAGGAAAGCCAGGGACTGACAACAGCACTAATGACTGGCAAATCCAAGGATTACCCTGGGATGGGAAAGCCCCATCTCCTGGGATTTCCCATTTGATTTTCGCTCATCCTTGACTGATAAACAATCCATCTTTACAATGAATTAAAAACTCCCTCTGCCGCATCCGTCCCTTGTTCTACACCCTTACAGAACGTTTTTCATCTTTCCCATGACAGACCTTCAACTATTCAAAGATACTTATCATGTCCTCCAAGGACCTCATTTCGACAAATTGAATCAAAATTTCAATTAGTAATTCAAAATTTCAAGTGTCTGCAATATAGTAACATAGAATTGCAAGCTTGGAAAAATACAGGGATTTGGATTAGTTTCTTAGAGAACCAAGCTGACATGTTGGATCAGACAAAAAGATAATGGGTGGGAAAGCAAGCTTCTATCTGAAACTGAGGACAGAGAACCAAATAATATACAATCTCTTTTCTTCCTGTGACTCAAATTAACTATGAAATTCTCATTTCTCAGTTGCCACTTCACTTCCGGCCTGATAAATACACTTCTGCAGGTACCTTCCTTGACTGCTGGGGGTAGCACCAATGAAAACATACAAAGAAAGCTTGATATCCCTCTAATTCTGCTAATTGACTCATCTTGTGTTTAGACAAGTGTTATCTGAAGCTGAATTACAGAATCTTAATTCAGATAGAGACTCTTAGATTCTACGACTAATGAATCTTTCTTTTTCAGAAGTGTTTCTTAATACAGCCACTTAACTAAAAACCCAGAAGAGATGGCAAATACAACTTTCCTTCTTTCTGGGATGTGCTTGTAAATTGTGGGTTAATTGCATAACAAGGCAGCCAGTTAACACCTGCCTGTGGATTTACATACTTCCAGCCATATATCATCTCCCACCTGATACAGACTTTGTTGAAACCCAAATGTTTTACCAGGACTAGAAGGTCAGTCCCATTTGTCAAAGCAGGGACAGTCCCTTTGTCTTAGCCAGCCTTATCTGGGTTGTGGAGTCGCTCAAGGACATCATCTGCCTTCCGATCAGCAGAGCCTTGAAAAAGTTGAGCTGTGGGAACAGCGGGTCTTTTTATTCGTTTATTTCTAGCATCTACTTTTGTCCTCATTAGTAGGCCAGAGTCTACAGACTGATAAGACAAAGACACCCATCATTTGCAAGGACCTAACAGTATAGTTCTGTGAGACATTTGCTAACTGTACCAAAACTAATTTCAGTAGGTTTTCATCATGCTCATTTCATGGAAGAGCGTTGGGAGGCCACTGAATGGGCCATACTATCATGGATAAAGGGGAATACTAGCCAAAAGGGGATAGCAAATAGCAAATTCCTTTACTGGGCACTTACTATAGTACGGCAAGCACAGATAGGCACTTACTATATTGCAGGCACAGATCAGTACGACAAGTGGGGGCAAAACGAGCCTGTTCGCTGTTTCCTAGAGCTCACAGTCTGGAGGGGGGTGGGTGGCCAGGCAATAATCACATAATCACATCTATAGTAACATTCAGGAAGTGCTTACTTACTAAGTGCCTGGCTCTGCCCCACATATTTTACATATACTCATTAATTTAATCCTTACAATAATCCTATGAGGCAATTACTATTCTTATACCCCATTTTACAGATGAGAAAACTGAGTTACAAAGAGATGAAGAAACTTGCCTTAGGTCCTGCAGCCAGTAAGTGGCACAGCTGGGAATGAAACTCAAGCAGTCTGAGTTCCAACGCCACACTGCCTCTCAGCTAAATCAGAAGCCTTCTGAAAGACTTTCGACCACACCTTTCCCAGAAGCCTTCTGAAAGACTTTCGACCACACCTTTCCCAGGCAGGATAACTGCCCCTCCTTCTGGTGTTTCCCTGAGCACCTGTTCTACCAATTACTACTCTACACTCAATGGCTACATTGCATCATCCTCATCATCATCATCCAGATGCACATCATTACCTTTTTAAAAAAAAATTTTTTTTTGAAATCAGGATGCATCCCACAATTGACAGCCAAAGTTTAACAGGTGGATTGTGTGTTCTTCTTCTCAGTGGTATGTAACATAAGGGTGCAGCCTACAGTCGAAGGTGAGTGTGACTCAGTGGAAAATGGTGCTTGTCCCTGGTCAGCCTGCTCCACTGGGAAGGCACAGGGCCAGAACCATGCAGGGCTCTGTCTCTGGATGAAAGAAGTTACTCTCATATTGTCTAGTGAAAAAAGGAGAAACGTGGAAAACTATAGGTACAGAATCACACTCTGAGAGCTGGAGAGAGCCTTGAAAAGCACCCCCTCACAGGAAAAGAAACTGAGGTCTGAGAGCAGAAGCTTTTGCTCAAGGTCACACCCAGCAGTGAGTTCTTGACAGAGACAAAGCAGACCCAGGTCTCCCGACCTTCACCCAGCTCAGGGCCCCTGCGGCCCTCTCCTCTTGCAGCCAGAATTCTCCTTGCCAGAAGCCCAACCACAGGAACTCCAAAGCTGAAGCAGCCAGTGAGGAATGTCTTGTTTATTTCTGTTGTTTACGTAAAATCCTTTGTTCTAAAAAAAAAAAATCTCTTGCCTTCGACAAAGGCATTCATAACAACCAGCGCATTATTTCCTCCAAGACATGTTTGAATTTCACTTATTTACAGGGCCTCAGGTTTACTCAGTACTTTCTTCAGTTACACTCCTAGGTAAGATTTGATGTCTGTCCATACGACCCTCCTTGAGCCAAGAACTGATCATTTCTAACCAACCGACAACCACCTTAAGCCATGGGTCTGCAAATGGCATTTTTCCCCTCCATGGAACTTCGCAGCGTTCGAACCATATGCAACAGAATCTCTGAACTAAAGAAAATGTGATGGTAAAAGCGCCCTTCTCTCCAGTCCGCGTTGGACAAAGGGGGAAGGCATTTGGGGCGCTTGTGCTGTGCCTTTCATTAGAAGGCTGCCGGCAAGCGCTCTCCCTAAAAATACTTGTCACGCCAGTGGAGTCCTCACTCTGGCAAACAGACTGTTCTGCACCAAGATCCTTTTTAGCTGGTTCTTAAGTTACAGGAATTTTAACTAAATTAGAAAGTTTGCCACTTTGTTCCTTGTAGAATAAAAGCTTTTCAAGCCAGAGCTCCTGAAACACAGGTTCAGCTCAGTTCTGAAAAACAGAAAAATGTCGTCTTCGCTTCTGGGCATAAAAAAACACTGAAGCTCGAGGGGGTTGAGAACAAATGGAACCTCCTACTTATTAATGCTTGGGTAGTCAATGTCTTCACACAGCTATTTCCTACACCATGTGCCTTTCTGCTAATGTTTTATCAGCACTGGACCACAGAATGATAAATGCTATCCTGTATAAAAAGGTAAAGATGCCTTAAAAACTCATTTGGGTGTTTCAAAGCACAGCTCCACTTTCTAAAGTGTTTTTATTTTTCTACATAAGGCTCTAATGATTCTAAAACAGACAGTAGGAATGCCAAGTAAATAAACAATTCAAAATCTGCTCAGTCAGATCTGAAAAGGGTTTCCTCAGCCTCGCTTCCAAGTTCCTCATCTTATTTTTTAAGCTTCTCCTCTTAGCCTCTAACAGAGTCCTCGATTTCCAAGAATCTAGCATCAGCTGTTAGGCAGTTTTAAAGACAAATCCTGTTTGCATCTTTTAGTATGCCATCTTGTTTATTTTCTATTTTTAGGGTGCTTTCACTTGCTTCATCTCACTTATGCTTCCCATGCAGACCAGACTGGTTGGTGTGCTCAGGAACCCTGGTGCATGGGGCTCTCTCTGTGTCCCCAGCGATGGTACCCACAGTTACTTTTCCCTAAGAACTACTGTCATTATGATACTGTCTTGTTCAAAACGTGCCACTTCACTCCATCAATAAAAACAATTTTGAGATAGAAATACATGTGTGTGTCAATTCATGTGTTACTCTGGAAATACATTACCATATTATAAAACATTAATAAAGATAGCAGTTAGAGACGGTTTACAAATCTGAATAGAAGTTTTAATATTTTGCTGTGCCCAGTTGGACTGCCTAGCATATTCCTGGAAGGAGTGGGTCCTATTCAGGAAATCCCAGTTTTTTGTTTTTTGTTTTTTAAAGATTTTATTTATTTATTTGACAGAGAGAGATACACAGCGAGAGAGGGAACACAAGCAGGGGGGAGTGGGAGAGGGAGAAGCAGGCCTCCCGCGGAGCAGGGAGCCCGAAGTGGGGCTAGATCCCAGGACCCTGGGATCATGACCTGAGCCAAAGGCAGACGCCTAACGACTGAGCCACCCAGGCGCCCCAGGAAATCTGTTTTAGAAGACTGAGTCCTAACTATTGAGTGGCATTCAAGGTCTCTATAAGTGAGTCCCAAACTTCCTCTCCAGAGTAATGTACATCCATTCCCCCACTCAGACTGAAGCACTGATTGCCTGGAGATGCCGAGCTGCCCAGGAGTCTTCAGGGCCAGGCTATAAGTCCAGGCTCTTCTTTGGACTAGCTGTAATATCATGGGTGAGCTACTCATTCTCCTTCAGCTTCCTTGTCTATGGAATAAGAAAAATAAAAACATCTGTGCCAATGTTCTTACTATGAAATCAAATGAAAATGCACACTGAGATTACACTTGGTAAAATTGTCAAGGGTGACACAAGTCTTATGAATGTATTAACCCCTATAAAATACAGGTATGTTTAAAGTCCTGGGTTCAGATAAGAAAGACTCTGGATGGATTGTCTTAACAGTGTAAAACATGTTCTTTAAATACTATTGAGTCCTTATTAGCTATTTATCAGTCTCATTAACATATCAAAAAGTCTATGTCTCACACAGCAATAATCTACTGAATGCAAAAACTGTGGTTTTGGCAAAAAATGAAAGGGGTAGATTATGGCTAAGAGAAAAGCCCTGACCAATTGGAATAATGGAGTTCGTGTCACTGAGATGAGTAAGAGTGGGGGACAAGTCAGTTTGGGGTGGTAAGATCACAAGTCTAATTATAAACATGTCAGGTATGAGACTCCTATTTGATATCTGCATGAGGATGTTGACCAAGCAGTTGGACATAGGAGTGTGGACTCAAGGGAGACAAGTGACCTGAAGATATGAGTTTGTGAGTGATGTTCTTATCACTCCTCAAGGGCCAGTTCAAATGCTACCTCCTCTATGGACCCTTCTTTAACTCCTCCTTACACACAGCTGCACAAAAATTCTCCATCTCCAGATTTTATAATACGTTCTGTATATTTTCTTGAGTATCTACATCTGACTCCCTTTTATACCATTGTATTTATTTGTGTACTAGACTGCAGACTCTTTGAGGTCAAGGACTATGTCACTTTCATCTTTGTGTTCTCTCAGTGCCTAGCATTGTGTCTACATTTGGAACATAATAATGTGAAACTGGCTTAATTAATTAATCTTCTCTGACTACAACAGGCTCGGCAAAATTCCTTGAGAAAAAGTAAATCCAGAATGCTTGATAAATAAATGAACAAATGAATGAATGATCAATCAGTCCCTAGAGTCACACTGAAAGATCCAAAGAGAATTAGCCCTGTGCAGAACTGAGTAAAGCCTGGTGTTCTCCCAACATGCCAAACCCTGTTGCCCAATACCTGTTGAACTCTCCAGGACTGTCCATCATGGTGCCCCAATTAAATTCACTTTCCTCAGTCCTGTGCACTATAGCCTTTCATTTCCTTTCTTGCCCAATAAAAATGTGCCAGCCCAGGCAGCTGTCACCTTGGAAGTCATACTGCAAGGTAAGAGCAAACCAATTAGATGACCTAACTCATGCTGGTGTGATCATGGAGCCTACCGCCTCTGTGTCTTTCCCCTCCCACACCACAGAGTTGCATTTTAATGAGGGTCTTCAAAGACCCAATGCCTTAGAGCAAAAGTGACTTTAGGGCAGGAAATACCTGCCCTTGCTGTGCCCTCAACGAACCAAGCCATCTTCCTTTGTCCAGTCTGAACAGAAGTGCTGAAAAATGCTAGTTGGGAACGTGGATAGTCCACTCTGCCCTGGAGGTTGCTTTTCTAACCAGGGCACCCTGTTCCAGCTGTGATACTGGAGAGCCCTTCAAGTGCTGGAAGCTCCCTAGCACCCTGGGTCTAGGAAAAATAAGATTACTGAGCTGGACCTCACAGATCCCTTCCAGTCCCATAGATCAATCAAAAGCAAATTTAATGTTCAAAATTTCAAAATCTCTCTACTCATTTGTAAGGCCATTCTCATTTTTACATTCTGTAATATCCTTGTATAATATGGTTACAAACCTCCATTTCTCCTCTGTACAATGGTGATAATAATAATGTTGCTTGCCTCCCAGGGTTGTTTTAAGGTTTTCATTAGAAAAGCCTTTGTGAATTCAGACTTGTTGTTCTAAATTTAGTTATTATTATTTTATTATTAAAGAGTCTCCTTTTGGGGCGCCTGGGTGGCTCAGTCATTAAGCGTCTGCCTTTAGCTCAGGCCATGATCCCAGGGTCCTGGGATCAAGCCCCGCATCAGGCTCCCTGCTTGGTGGGAAGCCTGCTTCTCCCTCTCCCACTCCCCCTGCTTGTGTTCCCTCTCTCGCTGTGTCTCTCTCTGTCAAATAAATAAATAAAATCTTAAAAAAAAAAAAAAGGAGTCTCCTTTTCTCTTTCTTTGCAGGTAGGAAGTTAAAGATTGCTACCAGTTCCAAAAAATTGGAAAATTTTTTAAAAGACTAGATAACCTTTTGTCTGAGGCAAGAATCCTAACAAACCTTCATAGCAGAAAGGGAGGAAAAATGTATGAATACAGGAAGACTCAGGGAAATCTCAATTTCCCTTGTACTACCAGGTCATTATGAGACCTCCTAAGAGCAAATGGGTCTGACAGATCATATATTCCTACGTGTGAAAAATCAGAGGAATTCTTTAGTCCTCCCATTCCACTGTTTTCCATGCAAAGCTGTTCCCAAGAGTATATCCCAGGACAGTGAGTTAAGAGCATCACAACATAGATGGATGCCTGACCTTCTCATATTTGTAGATTACTCATATATGGAATTAGAAAACATTGAATTCTAAGAGCATTACATCATTAGATCCTAAACATTACCTAAGAGCATTTTTTAACATTAAATGAATATTACAATTTCTTTGTGCAACTATTGAACAATCTATATTGCACTGAAAACTGAAAAAGAAAAAAAGTGCCTGTTTTGAGTCCCAAAATTAAAATACATCAAAATGTCATTAATTCAAGTAGATTAACTAAGGAGAAAGTCTGAATTGGGAACTACTCTTTAAAGAAATGTAGCTTTAGTATTCTCAAGAAATATAGAAAAAACAGAAAACCTGACCAAGTATAGCCAAGTCAATGATACTAAAATATAACCAGATTCCTATTTACTATCTACATATCCTGTCTACATATCCCAGCTCCTTCTACCAGAGAAAAAAAGCTGAAATCACATGAGATACTCTCTCTGTTAGGCCTAAGACATACCTAATCCTAGATGAGTGGCTAGCAAGAAGCTGAGAAATAGTCCTCAAACCTGGACAAAGGAGATGAACATTTGGCAGAGACAAAGCAAAACTTGAGTATAAGGGGGGACTCCTATAAGTTTCCTTTCTATAATCTTTGAGCTCAGGCCGTGCTCAGCTCAGCTTTTGCTCCACTCACTTGGTATACTAATGGGAAGCCAAAGAATGTGGTTAAATCTTCAGAGCCATATTCTGTGACATGTTAACCTTGAATGCCCCTGCATGTCATGTGACCTGGAGAAAATGAGGAGGGGAGTTCTCTGCTTCCTGAAAACTCTTTGCCTCTATCAAGAAGAAAGAGCTATCTAAGAGAGATGAACTTCTGCTAGTTACTTGCCTAAAGAACCACAAATCACAAATTATGGAAGTCTGAATAAGGAGTCACAGAGGTAGCCACTTAAAAATAGGTCTACAAAATAATAGACACCTCTTCATTTTACCCACAGAGGTTAAATTTTAAAACAAAACAACCCATCACAATGTTCAGGACAGCACTGTAATCAATCAATGACTCTGAGGCCTGAATCAAGATGTTTGGGGACGATAAAAAATGAAATGCAATGGACTTGCCATCCTAAGGCAGTCATGTCAATCAGTGCATCACATAAAAACCGAGACAGAGAAGAAATCAATGCTTCCAAATGGAAAAAAGAAACACAGCTCCCAATATTTAATCTATAGAGAGCTACTGGTTTGCGTTTTAAAAATTCTTCCTTGAAGAGTTTTAAAAATTATTATGCCAAACTCAAAATTCAAGCTTAAATGCCTGTTTATGTTTTCAGAATAGAATTTATTAGTGCAATAGTATTAATTACATATATTTCATAATCTTAGCCCTTGAAATTTTAGTTGGACACATATGTTTTTGACTTGTTTTAAGGAGAGTGAGAAGGAACAGCAGTTGGATTTAGTTAACCTCCACCTACTTTAAATAATAGGTTGAACTTGGTAAAAAACAAGTAAGTGAGACTTCTGCTTCTAATCATGAGGGTATACTTGGTACCAGACTATCCCTGCTGTTGTAAACAACTCTCAAACTAGACAAAAACATGAATAAGTTATTTTAAGTCACTGGAAAATAGCACAGGACTGTCATCCAGGAGAGACCAAAAAATCTATGTGGTGATCACCACTACCACCCATATTTCTGCCCAGTTAGTTTCTGCACAACAAAGTAGGGAGGTAGTTTGCAAGCAGATCTTGAGGTCTTGATGAGTTGAACATGTATAGACTGAAATTTGGGACTGATGAAGAAGGTTGATTCGTAGTACAGGGTAACACAGAAGAAAAAGCTGCCCAGAGGAGTTCCAGAAACCCACAGAGGGATCCCCTTAACCCTTAAGCAGAATATTAAGTTGTAGATGCTCAGAACATGTACTAAGCTGTATATGCTCAGGGAATATGACCTACATGGAGATTCCAGAAGTCACATAGTGCTGCAAAACACAGGAATTTTGTGGGTCGCCTGGGTGGCTCAGTCGTTAAGCATCTGCCTTCGACTCAGGTCATGATCCCAGGGTCCCAGGATTGAGCCCCGCATTGGGCTCCCTGCTCAGCGGGAAGCCTGCTTCTCCCTCTCCCACTCCCCCTGCCTGTGTTCTCTCTCTCGCTGTGTATCTCTCTGTCAAATAAACAAATAAAATCTTAAAAAAAAAAAAAAACATAGAAATTTTGAATAGCCAGAGTTTAAAGACCTTGCCTAATACTCCCAGTCATTCAACTGGGACTCTAGCCAATCGTAGTAAGGGCTCATCTAAACTTGCTTTTATAAACCTTATTGATAAAGCTCAAAGGCATCAAACCAATCTGATCATTTGTTTCACTGCCTGTAGAAACAAAACTCTTTTAAAGAAAGACAATGAAATGCAATCTCTCAACAATATTCAGCACATCATTAAAAAATATTAGATGCATAAAGTCAGAAAATCTAACCCATAACTAGGGGTAAAAAGCAATAGAAATAGAGGCAGAAAGGACAGAGATTTTAAATTAGGAAAGAATTCAAAATAGTTATTATGTTTAATGACTTTTTAAAAATATGGACATAATGAGTGAACATTACTAGGAAGCTCAGTAAATAAATGGAAATGATTTAAAAAACTCGAAATTCTAGAGCTAAAAAAATCTAATAACTGAAAGAAAAAAATTCACTGGATGAGCTCACAGATAAATCTGACACTGAAAAAGAAAGTCAACTTGAATACCATCAAAACTGAAACAGAAAAACAAGGCTGAAAAAAAATGAACAGAATCTCAGTGACATGTGCAAAAACATCAAGCTAATATACATATGAGTCTCAAAAGTAAAGGAGAGAAAAATTAAGGCCAAAAGAGTGTTGGAGAAATAATAGCTAAAATTTATCTAAATTTGATGAAAAATATCAACCTATACAAGAAGTTCAACAAACTCAAGTAGGAAGAAGGTAAAGAAAACCACAGCCACATACATCTGAGACAAACAGGTAAAAACCAGAGATGAAGAGACAATCCTAAAAGTAGCCAAAGAAAAGCACGTATTGTCTACAGGGAACAATGATTAAAGTAAGTACTGCCTTCCAAATAGAAATAGTGCAAACCAGAAGACAATGTAATGATATCTTTAGAATGTTAAAATAAAACAACCCACCAACCTAGAATACTATATTCAGTGGAAGTATCCTTCAAAAATAAAAGTGGAAATAAAAGTGAGATAATTCATCACCAGCAGACCTATGCTATAGTAAATGTTAAAGGAAGTCCTTCAGATTAAAAGAAAACTATACCAGATGGAACCATGGACCTACATGAAGAAATGAAAAGCAACAGAAATGCAAATATGTGAGTAAAATATAAAAGACTAATTTATTTAAAATATGTATCCTTTGAAAAGACAATAAAAATGTATTATTAATTTATACCATAGAAGTAACATATGACAACAATAGCACAAAAAATGGAATAGGGTAAATGGCAGCATCCTATTATAAGTTAATTACATTATAGGTGAAGTGATATAATATTAATTCATGGTACATTGTAATAGGCTAAGAATGTATATTGTAATCCTTAGAGCAAACATGAAGAAAAAATAGAAGAGTGATAAAAATAAACAATCAATAAAGGAAGTAAAATAGAATACTGAAATACAATTAATAGAAAACAAATAGCAAAATAGTAGACTTAAAGTCAATCATGTTGATAATTCATTAACTGAAAGTGGATTAAGACTAATTCAATGCTAGAGAATGTCAGGCTAGATAAAAAATAAAGATCAAACTACACGTTGTTTATAAGAGGTATGCTTTAAATATAAAGACACATAAAAATACAAAGTCCTGGATGGAAAATATTACACATGCAAAAATTAATCATGTGTGGCTTTATAGATAACAAAATGGTCCTCAAAACAAGGACCAGAGATTAAAAAGGACATTTTATAATGACAAAGCGTCAATTCAGAGAGAAGACATAACAGTCCTAAATACATGTGTCTAATAACAGAGTTTCAAGATACAAGAAGCCAAAACTGACAGAACTGACAGGGAACATATACCAATTCAAATTCATAGTGACAGTTTTGATATATTCCTCTCAGTAATCAATAGAAGAAGTAGACAAAAATCAATAAGAATAGAAATTTGAGCAACATTGAGGGGTGGAGCAAGATGGCGGAGGAGTAGGAGACCTGGATTTCGTCTGGTCTCAGGAATTCAGCTGGATAGGGATCAAACCATTCTGAACACCTACAAACTCAACAGGAGATCGAAGAAAAGAATAGCAACAACTCTCTGAACAGAAAAGCGACCACTTTCTGGAAGGTAGGACGTGCGGAGAAGTGAATCTGAGGCGATATTCAGGAGGATAGACGGCGGGGGAGGGGCCTCCATCGGCCGCTTCTGGCAAGTGATAGAGCCGCGGAGCACAAAATCGGAACTTTTAGAAGTCGGCTCCACTGAGGGACGTCACTGCGGTGGCTAAGCGAGGGGTGGAACCCTCGTGGGACAGTGTGGTCTCGGGACCCTCGGGGTCACAGAAAGACCGGGGGTGCCTGAGTGCAGCAGAGCTCCCAGGTATCGGAGCAGGGAAGCCGGCTGCACAGACGGAGCCCAGGTGCGAGCTCTCAGCTCGGGGTTGCCATAAACCGTGATCCGCGGCACAGTCGGGCCACTGCTCCTCCAGCAGGGACCCAACAAGCGGCAGATCCGGGGAGACTCACCTTCTTCCCCCAGGAGGAGAGGCGCGGGAGCGCACCGCAGGGATCTGCTGGGTTTGGAGACTCCACACGGGGTCGGGTGCCAGAGACAGAAACGCGCGGTCACAGGCCAGGTGAGCACGGAGTGCGGCTGGAGACCGGGGAGACGGGAGTGACTGACGGCTTTTTTCTGGGGGCTCACTGAGGAGCGGGGCCCCGAGTTCTCGGCTCCTCCGGGGCGGAGATTGGGAGGCCGCCATTTTCACTCTCCGCCTCCAAGGCTGTACGGAAAGCTTGAAGGGAACAAAAGCTCCGGAGAGCAAACCCGAGCACATTACTTAGCCCAGACCGGGCAAGGGCGGGGCAATTCCACCTCCGGCAAAGACATTTGGGAACCACGGCAACAGGCCCCTCCCCCAGAAGATCAGCGAGAACAGCCAGACAAGACCAAGTTTACCGATCAATGAGAATGGCAGAACTCCAGCACTAGGGGAATACTGCACATAGAATCCATGGCTTTTTTACCATGGTTCTGTAGTCTTTCAAAGTTAATTTTTTTTTTAACTGTCTTTTTTTTTTTTAATTTTTCTTTTTCCCTTTTTCAACCAACATCTTATCAATCCCTTTTTTAAAAAACATTTTTATTTTTCATTTTTAGAGTCATATTCTATCCCTTCATAGTAGTTACCCGTATTTTTGGCATATATATATAAGTTGTTCTCTCTTTAAAATTTTGAGATAGTTTCTTCTAACAGATCAAAATATACCCTAAATCTCTAGTGTATGGTTTTTTTCTACTCCCCTGCCTGATCACATTCTCTCCCTTTTTTTCTTTTTTTATTTAAATCTTCTTCTTTCTTTTTTCAAACAACTTCTTATCAATTCCTTTTATAAAATTTTTTATAATTTCCATCTTTACACTCATATTCCATCCCTTCATCATATCAACCCTTATTTTTGTACATACATAAGTTTTTCTTTCTTTAAAATTTTGGGAGGCACTTTCTTCTAACAGACCAAAATACACCCAAAATCTAGTGTGTGGCACTGATCTATATACCAGCCTGATCATATTTGATCATATTCTGTTTTTTTTTTGTTTTATTCTGTTTTTGTTTGTTTTTATCTTTTTCTTTTTCTTTTTTTTTTTTTCTTTTTCTTTTTTCTCTCTTTCCTTTCTTTTCCCACTGCTTCAGGTCTTTTCTGATTTGTTTAGAGTATATTTTCTGGGAACATTGTTACCCTGTTAGCATTTTGTTCTCTCATTAATCTATTCTCCCCTGGACAAAATGACAAAACGGAAAAAGTCACCTCAACAAAAAGAACAAGAGGTAGTACCGACTGCCAGGGAACTACTCAATATGGACGTTAGTACGATGTCAGATCTAGAGTTCAGAATCATCACTTTAAAGATACTAGCTGGGCTTGAAAAAAGCATGGAAGTTATTAGAGAAACCTTTCTGGAGAAGTAAAAGAACTAAAATCTAACCAAGTCGAAATCAAAAAGGCTATTAATGAGGTGCAATCAAATATGGGGGTGCTAACTGCTAGGATAAATGAGGCAGAAGAGAGAATCAGTGATATAGAAGACCAAATGATGGAAAATAAAGAAGCTGAGAAAAAGAGAGATAAACAACTACTGGATCACGAGGGCAGAATTCGAGAGATAAGCAATACCATAAGATGAAACAACATTAGAATAATTGGGATCCCAGAAGAAGAAGAAAGAGAGAGAGGGGCAGAAAGTATAATGGAGCAAATTATAGCAGAGAATTTCCCTAATTTGGGGAAGGAAACAGGCATCAAAATCCAGGCACAGAGAACCCCTCTCAAAATCAATAAAAATAGGTCAACACCCCAACATCTAATAGTAAAACTTACGAGTCTCAGAGACAAAGAGAAAATCCTGAAAGCAGCTCAGGAGAAGAGATATGTAACCTACAATGGTAGAAACATTAGATTGGCAACAGACCTATCCACAGAGACCTGGCAGGCCAGAAAGGACTGGCAGGATATATTCAGAGCACTAAATGAGAAAAATATGCAGCCAAGAATACTATATCCAGCTAGGCTGTCATTGAAAATTGAAGGAGAGATAAAAAGCTTCCAGGACAAACAAAAACTAAAGGAATTTGCAAACACGAAACCAGCCCTACAACAAATATTGAAAGGGGTCCTCTAAGCAAAGAGAGAGCCTAAAAGCAACATAGACCAGAAAGGAACACAGACAATATACAGTAACAGTCACCTTACAGGCAATACAATGGCACTAAATTCATATCTTTCAATAGTTACCCTGAATGTAAATGGGCTAAATGCCCCAATCAAAAGACACAGGCTATCAGACTGGATTAAAAAACAAGACCCATCGATATGCTGTCTGCAAGAGACTCATTTTAGACCCAAAGACACCCCCAGATTGAAAGTGAAGGGGTGGAAAACAATTTACCATGCTAATGGACACCAAAAGAAAGCTGGGGTGGCAATCCTTATATCAGACAAATTAGATTTTAAACCAAAGACTGTAATAAGAGATGAGGAAGGACACTATATCCTACTTAAAGGGTCTATCCAACAAGAAGATCTAACAATTGTAAATATCTATGCCCCTAACATGGGAGCAGCCAATTATATAAAGCAATTAATAACAAAAGCAAAGAAACACATTGACAACAATACAATAATAGTGGGGGACTTTAACACCCCCCTCACTGAAATGGACAGATCGTCTAAGCAAAAGATCAACAAGGAAATAAAGACTTTAAATGACACACTGGACCAAATGGACTTCACAGACATATTCAGAACATTCCATCCCAAAGCAACAGAATACACATTCTTCTCTAGTGCCCATGGAACATTCTCCAGAATCGATCACATCCTAGGTCATAAATCAGGTCTCAACTGGTACCAAAAGATTGGGATCATTCCCTGCCTATTTTCAGACCACAATGCTTTGAAACTAGAACTCAATCACAAGAGGAAAGTCGGAAAGAACTCAAATACATGGAGGCTAAAGAGCATCCTACTAAAGAATGAATGGGTCAACCAGGAAATTAAAGAAGAATTAAAAAAATTCATGGCAACCAATGAAAATGAAAACACAACTATTCAAACTCTTTGGGATGCAGCAAAGGCAGTCCTAAGAGGAAAGTATATAGCAATACAAGCCTTTCTCAAGAAACAAGAAAGGTCTCAAATACACAACCTAACCCTACACCTAAAGGAGCTGGAGAAAGAACAGCAAATAAAGCCGAAACCCAGCAGGAGAAGAGAAATAATAAAGGTCAGAGCAGAAATCAATGAAATAGAAACTAAAAGGACAGTAGAACAGATCAACGAAACTAGGAGCTGGTTCTTTGAAAGAATTAACAAGATTGATAAACCCCTGGCCAGACTTATCAAAAAGAAAAGAGAAATGACCCAAATCAATAAAATCATGAATGAAAGAGGAGAGATCACAACCAACACCAAAGAAATACAAACAATTATAAGAACATATTATGAGCAACTCTATGTCAGCAAATTAGATAACCTGGAAGAAATGGATGCATTCCTAGAGATGTATCAACTACCAAAACTGAACCATGAAGGAATAGAAAACCTGAACAGACCTATAACCACAAAGGAAATTGAAGCAGTCATCAAAAATCTCCCAAAAAACAAAAGCCCAGGCCCAGATGGCTTCCCAGGGGAATTCTACCAAACATTTAAAGAAGAATTAATACCTATTCTTCTGAAACTGTTCCAAAAAATAGAAATGGAAGGAAAACTTCCAAACTCGTTTTATGAGGCCACCATTACCTTGATCCCAAAACCAGACAAAGACCCCATCAAAAAGGAGAATTACAGACCAATATCCCTGATGAACATGGATGCAAAAATTCTCACCAAAATACTAGCCAATAGGATCCAACAGTACATTAAAAGGATTATTCACCACAACCAAGTGGGATTTATCCCTGGACTGCAAGGTTGGTTCAACATCCACAAATCAATCAACGTGATACAATACATTAACAAAAGAAAGAACAAGAATCATATGATCCTGTCAATAGATGCAGAAAAAGCATTTGACAAAGTACAGCATCCTTTCTTGATCAAAACTCTTCAGAGTATAGGGATAGAGGGTACATACCTCAATATCATAAAAGCCATCTATGAAAAACCCACAGCAAATATCATTCTCAATGGGGAAAAACTGAGAGCTTTCCCCCTAAGGTCAGGAACGCGGCAGGGATGTCCACTATCACCACTGCTATTCAACATATTATTAGAAGTCCTAGCCACAGCAATCAGACAACAAAAAGAAATAAAAGGCATCCGAATCAGCAAAGAAGAAGTCAAACTCTCACTCTTTGCAGATGATATGATACTTTATGTGGAAAACCCCAAAGACTCCACCCCAAAACTGCTAGAACTCATACAGGAATTCAGTAAAGTGGCAGGATATAAAATCAATGCACAGAAGTCAGTGGCATTCCTATACACCAACAACAAGACAGAAGAAAGAGAAATTAAGGAGTCAATCCCATTTACAATTGCACCCAAAACCATAAGATACCTAGGAACAAATCTAACCAAAGAGGCAAAGGATCTGTACTCAGAAAACTATAAAATACTCATGAAAGAAATTGAGGAAGACACAAAGAAATGGAAAAACGTTCCATGCTCATGGATTGGAAGAACAAATATTGTGAAGATGTCAATGCTACCTAGAGCAATCTACACATTCAATGCAATCCCCATCAAAATACCATCCACTTTTTTCAAAGAAATGGAACAAATAATCCTAAAATTTGTATGGAACCAGAAAAGACCCCGAATAGCCAGAGGAATGTTGAAAAAGAAAAGCAAAGCTGGCAGCATCACAATTCCGGACTTCCAGCTCTATTACAAAGCTGTCATCATCAAGACAGTATGGTACTGGCACAAAAACAGACACATAGATCAATGGAACAGAATAGAGAGTCCAGAAATGGACCTCAACTCTATGGTCAACTAATCTTTGACAAAGCAGGAAAGAATGTCCAATGGAAAAAAGACAGTCTCTTCAACAAATGGTGTTGGGAAAATTAGATAGCCACATGCAGAAGAATGAAACTGGACCATTTCCTTACACCACACACAAAAATAGACTCCAAATGGTTGAAAGACCTAAAAGTGAGACAGGAGTCCATCAAAATCCTAAAGGAGAACACAGGTAGCAACCTCTTCCTAGAAACATCGCCAAAGGCAAGGGAAGCAAGGGCAAAAATGAACTACTGGGACTTCATCAAGATAAAAAGCTTTTGCAAAGCAAAGGAAACAGTCAACAAAACCAAAAGACAACCGACAGAATGGGAGAAGATATTTGCAAATGACATATCAGATAAAGGGCTAGTATCCAAAATCTATAAAGAACTTATCAAACTCAACACCCAAAGAACAAAGAATCCAATCAAGAAATGGGCAGAAGACATGAACAGACATTTTTCCAAAGAAGACATCCAAATGGCCAACAGACACATCAAAAAGTGCTCAACATTGCTCAGCATCAGGGAAATCCAAATCAAAACCTCAATGAGATACCACCTCACACCAGTCAGAATGGCTAAAATTAGCAAGTCAGGAAATGACAGATGTTGGCGGGGATGCGGAGAAAGGGGAACCCTCCTACACTGTTGGTGGGAATGCAAGCTGGTGCAGCCACTCTGGAAAACAGTATGGAGGTTCCTCAAAAAGTTGAAAATAGAGCTACCATACGATCCAGCAATTGCACTACTGGGTATTTACCCCAAAGATACAAAAGTAGGGATCCAAAAGGGTACGTGCACCCCGATGTTTATAGCAGCAATGTCCACAATAGCCAAACTGTGGAAAGAGCCAAGATGTCCATCGACAGATGAATGGATAAAGAAGATGCGGTCTATATATACAATGGAATATTATGCAGCCATCAAAAGGAATGAGATCTTGCCATTTGCAACGACTTGGATGGAACTGGAGGGTATTATGCTGAGCGAAATAAGTCAATCAGAGAAAGACATGTATCATATGACCTCACTGATATGAGGAATTCTTAATCTCAGGAAACAAACTGAGGGTTGTTGGAGTGGGGGGTGGGGTGGGAGGGATGGGGTGACTGGGTGATAGACACTGGGGAGGGTATGTGCTCTGGTAAGCGCTGTGAATTGTGCAAGACTGTTGAATCTCAGAGCTGTACCTCTGAAACAAATAATGCAATATATGTTAAGAAAAAAAAAAAAGAAGAAGATAGCAGGAGGGGAAGAATGAAGGGGGGAAATCGGAGAGGTAGATGAACCATGAGAGACGATGGACTCTGAAAAACAAACTGAGGGTTCTAGAGGGGAGTGGGGTGGGAGGAGGGGTTAGCCTGGTGATGGGTATTAAAGAGGGCACGTTCTGCATGGAGCACTGGGTGTTATGCAAAAACAATGAATCATGGAACACTACATCTAAAACTAATGATGTAATGTATGGGGATTAACATAACAATAAAAAAATTAAAAAAAAAAAAAGAAATTTGAGCAACATTATCAAGTAATTTAACCTAATGATATTTAGAGAACCCTGCCCTCTTTACAAGTCAATGTGTTAAGAATTCACCAAAGACTGTATACTAAGCTATAAAACATGGCTCAGTAAATTGAAGAAAACTGAAATCATAGAGTATGGTCTCCGAACACAATGGCCTTGAACTAGAAAAACAGTAACAAAATATATGGAAAATCCTCAAATATTTGGAAATTAAGCCAAACACTCCTAAATAACTAATAGGTCAAAGAAGAAATCATGAAGGAAAATTTAAAATACATAAAACTGAGTGGTAATAAAAACACATCAGATGAAAATTTGTGGGATATAAACAAAGCAGTGCTTAGAGGTAAATGTATAGTTCGAAACGGGGGGAAATACAAAACCAATAATCTAAACCTCTTCCTCAAGAAGCTAAACGGAGAAGAGCAATTTTAAACCAACACAAGCAAAATGATGGGGAAAAAAAAGAGTAAAGCAGAGTCAATGAAATAGAAAATAGATAACATAACAAATGTAAACAAATATGAGTTCTTTGAAATTATATAATCCCTTTAATGACATTGAGCAAAAATAAAAGAATAAAGTAGGAGTTAAAGAGCTGACATCACTAGAGATACATTAAAAAAACCAAATGGAATACTATGAACAACTTTTTACCAATAAAGTTGACAAACCAGATGAAATGGGCCAATGCTAAGGATACAAATTAGCATAACTGACACATGAAGATGCAAATAATATGAATAGCCCTTGATTTAAGAAATTAGTTTAATAATTGTAAATCTTACAATAAAAAATCCAGTCCAGATAGCCTTCTCAGGTTAAAGAATAAATAATACCAATCATACACAACTTCTTTTTGGCAAATAGAGGATTGAAAATTTCCCAAACCATTTTATGAGATTAGCATATGCCTGATATCAAAACATGAGTCTCATAAGAAAAGCACAAATAATATCCTCATGAACATAAAGCAAAAATTCTCAATGAAATTTTAAGAAATCGAATTCAGAATTACATAAAAGGTTGACATTTCATGACTGAGGGTTTTCTACAAGGAAGGCAAGATTGGTTCAACATTTAAAAACCAAAATGAATGCAACATAACTTTTTTTTTTTTCAATTTGCTCTGTCCTCAGCAATGTTTTTGCAGTGTTTCTTTTGGAGGTCTTTCACATCTTTCCTTAAAGTTATTCCTAGGTATCTGTAGTTTCTGATGCTCTTATAAGTTATACTGATTTTTAAAAAATTTTCATTCTCTGATTGGTCATTACTAATATTTAGAAATACAATTGATTTTTTATATTGGCCTTGTATTCATCAATCCTGCTAAATGAACTTATTTATTAGTTCTAGTATAATTTTTAGATTCCATACATTTTCTATGAAGACAATCATGCCATCTGTCAATAGCAACAGTTTTGCTTGTTCTTTTCTAATTGGATCCCTTTTATTTATTTCTTTGCCTTTTGCACTAGAAATAAATAATGAAAATCTGTCTGGAAGGTTCGCAACTTGTGGTGATAGTTGGGCCTGGAATTTAACTCAGTTTCCTGGAAACCAAAATGATGGGAAACATGCAGTGATAGGCTACATTTTTCTTACTGTCTTTATGCAATAACCTACCAACTCCTCAAGTAAAGGAAAGCTTTTCCCCAGCTTGTAACAACTGGTTTAGACTTAATGCATATAAATGTCTTTGATCAGCACATAAGTTTTCCAAATCTCATTTTTCATATTTATCCTATAGGCTCCTGAGGCTCTGTTTTTTTTTTTTTTTTTCAATCTTTTTTCTCTGTGTTGTTCAGATTGGATAATTTCTAGTGATCTATCATCAAGCTTACTGGTTTTTTTCTCTGTCATCTTCATTCTCTTATTGAGCCCATCCAGTGATTTTTTTTTTTTAATTTTGGATATTGTATTTTTCAGTTCTTAATTTCCTTTTGGTTCTTTTTTTATTTAAAAAATTTTATTAAAATATAATTAATATACAATGCTATATCATTTTCAGGTGTACAACATAATGATTCAACAATCCTATACATTATTCATTACTCATCACAAGTGCAGTCACCAACTGCCACCAAACAACATTAATACAATATTACCGACTATATTCCCTGTGCTGTGCCTCTCATCTCTGTGACATGTTTATTTTATAACTGGAAGTTTGTATCTCTTAATCCCTTTTATCTATTTCACTCATCTCCCTTTTGGTTCTTCTTTGTATCTTTTATTTCTTTGCTGAAACATTCTTTTTATTGATTTCAAGAATGTTTGACCTTATTTCTCTAAGTGCAATTATACTAACTCTGATAATTCCAACATCTGTGCCTTCTTAAGGTTGAACTCTGCTGATTATCTTTCCTCTTAAATGTTTAATTTTTCCTGGTTCTTCAAATGCTGAGTAAATTTGCATTGTACCCTAGACATTTTGAATATTTTGTTTTAAGACTCCAGGTTTGTCTAAATCCTAAGAAGAATGCTGATTTTTGTTTTAGGAAGCAATCACCTAGGTTAGATTCACTCTGCAAGTTCTAATCTGCCTTCCATGGGCTATGATTTCAATATCAGTTCAAGTTTCAAAATGTTGTACTATCTAGATTTATCCTGTGTATGTTGCCAGAATAGCCAGTCTGGCAACATGATGATGATTTAGCCTGTAGCTTGGTTCTCAAAGCCTATGGTATGCTTTTTAGAATCAGATTCATGCATGTGTAGTTCAGAAGTGAACCCAAAAATTCATATACAAACTTATGAGATTATTCTCTTGACCTCCTTTCTCTCCATGATCTCCCCAATACTTTCTGGCTTCTGTGGCCTCTCTCCCTGGTCCTGCAACTAGAAAGCTGGGACTTTTGTTTCCCTGCTCTGCTGTAAACTTCCCACAATTGTGTCTGAAAGTAGGGCCAAGCAGCGAGAGCACAGGAGGGAAAAAATATCATCAATGGAGATTCACTCCATACTCTTGGGACGCCAGGTATTCTGGTCAGAAAGGATTCCCCCCCTTAGAATTTCAGGCTCCTATCTGGTCACCACTATTTTCATGGTGCTGCCTAGAGATAGGACATGGAAGAATAGGGGAAATCCAAAAGATGCCTCCCACTTTTTCTGACCTGAAGGAGCCCTTTCCCTGCTCCTCAGACAAAGAGGAAGAGTTCTCTTCAGTCTTTGTTTCCATACCCAGTGGGTGCCTCCAGGTTTGGGGCTGCGTTTGAGTCAGAATCAGGTGACATCAGAGGAAAACAAAAAGAGAAACTTCCTTGGGGCCCCTGGCTGGTTCAGTCTGTGAAGCTTGCAACTCTCGATCTCGGGGTTATGAGTTCAAGCCCCAGGTTGGATGTAGAGACTGCTTAAAAATAAAATCTTAAAAAAGAGAGAGAGAGAGACTCCCTCACCATCAGTGTAGTAGAACTTCAAATTCTGGTCTCCTTTCCCAATCTGCCTGCTACCATTTACTTTTCAGAGTCTTCAAATAGATGTTTCATGTGTCCTGTCCAGGATTTCTTGCTGCTTTTAGTGGCAGAGACAGGGTAGAGTGTGCTAACTCCATAGGCCGCAGCACCAGAACTCTCAATTATCTGTCAGACTGTTGTAAAGCATGCTGACATGCAAATGTGTCAGCTCCCAAATTTTAACATAAAGGAAAATACCAATGTGTTCACTGAAGGTTTCAGGTAACTTCTTTTTTACTGAGCCCTCAGGATGAGGTTTCTCTGGCCTTTTAATTGAAGAGTATTCTGAGATTATACGGTAAGCTGTTAAAAAATGTAGAATTTACA
Source organism: Phoca vitulina (assembly GCF_004348235.1). Taxonomy (NCBI): domain Eukaryota; kingdom Metazoa; phylum Chordata; class Mammalia; order Carnivora; family Phocidae; genus Phoca; species Phoca vitulina. The sequence continues at coordinate 27,983,373 of NW_022589723.1, forward strand.
ATTACTAACCTATGTAAATCGAGCTTTTCTTGATACATTACAACCTAAATATTAAAAAAAGAAATAAAGTAGATGCTAAAACTGCTAAGATTGCAATTGTCATCAATCACTAGCACTTTCAACTTTCTCTGTTCCTCAAATATACTTCCCTGCTTTCACTGATTAACTGTCTATCAAGTACTCAACTTGCTTTTGCTACTAAAATACTTACCAATTTACCAAATTACTACAAATTTACCAAAATACTTACCAATGTTAAATATGTAGCTTTCTTATGAGATTTTGACAAGAGATTTCTGCTATTTAACAACAACAACAACTTAGGAAGCCCTGACTCTACAACACAATTTTGTTCTGGCTGAGAGTGAGAGTGCCCATCCCCCACCTACAAGGGCACGTGGCCCCTCATACAAATGCAGACAGACACACAGAGAGTCAAGATTTCTATAAACAAAATAAACTTTGACCAGTCATTAACTCCATCTCTGAAAACCACCCCCTCTGAATTGAAACCAAATAGCTCTAAGTGTTTTCCTGAGCTGTACTGAACCCATCATTCCTTTCAGCTAGGACCCTGGCTCAACAAACACGCACCCCAGGGGGATTCTGGGTTCAGAGGAATGACAATGTTGTAAACAAACTACCTTCCAACCTAGGTGAATAGGTCTATAAAAGATTAATTGTGTGCTTCCTAGAGGAACTCCTAAGGTAGGAACTTGATAGAAACTCCTAGGCAGTATGGTGAGAAGAAAAATTAAAAGAAAAATGACAGTCAAGTCACATTACCAAAAAATGACATGAGATGTGGGTGTTGTACTTGACACAGATGAAGGTCATGGAATTGGATTTCCTTAATGCGTCTCTGTTCAGGTTGTTTCCTCATCTCTATCTAAATGCTTGGCCATGTGCTCTGGAAACGCTCTCCTGTGGATTTAGACTTGAAATATGCCTGGTAGCTCTCAGAAGGACAGGGTCAAATATCTGGGAGCTAAATGCAGGCTCTTTCTTCACATGTCACATGGCGACGTCCCCTTTGCTAGAAAATAAACAGGTTGACTATCACTCTATTCACTGGTGTGAAGTATGGACACGGAGGGAGCATTCATCTTCCCAATCGACCTTTATCCAGGACGAAGCCCTGTTCTTGCCTTGCATCAAAGTCACCTACTTACACATGCATTTCCTCAGGAGTCAGAGCCTTTTGCCTATTAGGGGAGAAGTGAGTTGACTCTGGAAGAGAAAGCTGGGAAGTTAACTTGCAGTCTACTCAGTTAGCATTTCCTGAAGACATAAGCACATTCTTTGCTTTACTTCTCTCCTTCATGAGGGCACATAATCCCTAATAGCACTAAAGGGGGCTGCTCACAGGCAACAAATGTTGAAAATAGACCCCTTTATATGCTACCCTTCAAGTTAACATTTGGGGTTGATCAGACTACCAGATAAAAACTATTCTATATTTGGAGTGGAATCAAATTGTTCACCACCCTCCTACCTTCCCTATTAAAACATCCTGTTTATTTCTCTAACAATCCCCCTCAAGAAACTCTGCAATAGTTCCAGTCCATAATTTATGGACCACTGGCCTGAAATAACTTGGGTCAGAGAAAATCTTTGTGGGCCTGGATGTAGGGAAAGGCTTGGGAGCTGCTTGGAAGAACAGCATTGCTGGGTAGCAGATGCAAGGAGTGAGGTCCTGGGAGCCTGTGTGGTGACAGGGTGGGTACCAACACCAGGGAATCCAAAACTTCAGGTAAGGCCCACTCCATCAGCCTAACAGACCCATTACAAGAGGGTTCCTTTGTGTCTAGGAATTCTGTCTTGTGGATGTTTCTATTGAACACTTGCCCAACAAAATTTGGTTCAACTATAAAATAGGAACTCTGCTGAGTTCTTGGCATAAGTGAATGAAAAATAACCAACCTGCATTCAATAAGCTCAGCCTTACAATATGCAATTCGGCAAGTTCTATGTTCAAGGCATGCATGGGGTGCCATGGAGACACACAGAAGGGTGTGTTGCCCAAACAGAGATTTCAGGGAAGCCCTTCCAGAGTGATGGCATGCTTGAATGGAGTCTGGACAGTGAAGAGTTGAGTAAGGGAATTCCTGATATCACACAGAGCTTTTGCTTAACTGATCCTGGAAACCATAGATGCTTCACGCAAACTGAGCAAGGACTGTGAGGTTAAAATGCACAGGGAGTTTATGGGAGGGTGATGGTAAATAAGAATGAAAAACTAAACAAGGGCCAGTTGTGAATAGAAGGTGGTGTTAATCCCATATGCAATGAATAGGAAATACTGAACATTTCCAAGCAGGAGAATGCCATGAAGAAGAGTGCCTTTCTGATCGGTCCATCGGCAGCAGTGGAAGGCGCCACGCCAGGATCAGAGAGGCCTATCAGGGCTGTCACAGTAATCCACGCAAGGGGGGATCACGGCGTGGACAAAAAAGAAACACTGGGGATGCAGAGCTGAAGGGAGATTCAGGAGTTTTCAAGGAACAGTTTGTTTGACTTTGCTACTGCTTGTTTTGCTGAGGTCAAAGAGCAAAATAGATTATCACCCAGGTTATCAGGGTTGGGGACCTTACTGGAAGGTGGAACCAGATCCTGAGGTAGAGAACACTGAAGGAGAAGTCATTTGGGGGGGAAGTATTTTTTAAATTAATCCATTTTAGGCATGTAGTTCTTTTTTTTTTTTTTTTCACATCTTTCCTTTTATTAAAAAAAAAATTTAGAAAATGGCAGTTAATAAAGGGCACGAACAAATCAACAGGGATATAGTAGTGGAAAACATAGACAGAATAAAACTAAAAATGACCCTGGCTTCTTTAATTGGTTAAGATCACAAAATGTAACAGGCAGAGGGGCCCCTGGGTGGCTCAGTCGTTAAGCGTCTGCCTTTGGCTCAGGTCATGATCCCAGGGTCCTGGGATCGAGCCCCACATCAGGCTCTCCGCTCAGCGGGGAGCCTGCTTCTCCCTCTCCCACTCCCCCTGCTTGTGTTCCCTCTCTTGCTGTGTTTCTCTCTGTCAAATAAATAAATAAAATCTTAAAAAAAAAAAAAATGTAACAGGCAGAAAGTCTGTTTTAAACAAATGAAAAAGATGTGTTTTTTTTTCCCAATTCTCCCCAAGTCAGATATATACACACCCACAAAAATGGTGTGTTAAGGAAAGCTGTCATACACAAGAAGTTGTATCCCAAATTAAGGGAAATGGCTGTTGAAACAGGAATTAACACAAGAAAGTCAGCAACAGGTTAACAATTTTAAAAACTGAGTCTTCAAATGCTGTATGCCACAAAGCTATAGGATATAAAGTACTGCTAGGTATGAAGGAGGAAGTCTATAGGGCTGCTAGCAAAAAATGCTTTTCTAGAAAAGCAAATCAAAACAATGCAATCAGAAGACCAAGAACGCTAAAGTTAGATATTAGAACTACAACTTCTCATATCTGAACTAGAAGATTCTATCCAGAATGGACTAAAAGTTCAGGACAAGACAGGGCCATTTTTAACATATCTTATTTACCCATTTTAGGTTCTCTGTTTCCTTCTCCCTCACCCTGAAATTCAGCATCATCCAGCAGAAAGACAGCTGCTTTTAGAATTGGCTATTTTGTTTTTCTTTTTTTTAAAAAAGATTTTATTTATTTATTTGAGAGAGAGCGAGAAAGAGAGAGCACAAGCAAGGAAAATGGCAGGCAGAGGGAGAAGCAGACTCCTGCTGAGAAGGGAGCCTCATGCGGGACTTGATCCCAGGACTCTGGGATCATGACCTGAGCCGAAGGCAGATGCTTAACCAACTGAGCCACCCAGGCACCGCTTTATTTTTCTTTCTGTGGCAAGAATGTCATGGAGCCTGGATATTTCAGGCTCATATGCATCCATGACCAGTGTCACGCTATGGTCAAAAAACTTAGCAGTGGACTTGGTGTACTCGGACTCTCACTGCTGCTTTGTTCTTCCACTCATGAAAGTCAACTTCAGAGTGTATTTGTCATCTAACCTTTTGAGACTGGAGGACAGTTGCCAAATATCCTCAGGATCCATTCCTACAGGATCTTTCCTGTGGGCCCTACTTATCCTTATATGAGGATAAATGGTCAGGATCCCCATCATCTCAAAATAGGATATGACACACAAAGCCAAAAACAGGCTTAGATTCTGGAAAGGGGTGCATATAATCCCAAATCAAAGCCACTATGGCAAAGAAACAGGAGACGGCACAGAGAGTGAAGTGACTGTCAGTCAGACCAAAATTCTCCACATACTTGTACTTTTCCAGAAGTACCTTTTTGGCAGAATCACCCAAAGAATTCTTCACAGCTGATCCATCCCATTTGTCAATTTTTACAGGCTTATCATCAACCTTCCACTTGTCCCACAAGTCTCTGTGGCTACTGCCTGTCCTCCAGCTGGGACCACTGCCAGCACCAGTCCCCGCACCCTGCGTAGATGCCGCCACCATCTTGTCTCAGGTATGTAGTTCTGAGGTCTGACAAACATATATAGTCATGTAACTTCCTCCACTATCAAGATATACAATATTCCCATCACCCTATAAAGTTCTCTCATGTTTCTTTGAAGTCACTCCCTTCCTTTTATCCCAGATCTGGCAACTGCTGATCTGATCCTCTAGGTTTTTTTGCCTTTGCAGAATTCCACATAAATTGAATCATATACTATGTAGTATTTTGTGTGGCCTTTTCCCACTTAACATAATGCTTTTGAGATTTATGCATCTTGTTGTCTGTATCAGTACTTTGCTCCTTTACATCATGAGTAGTATGCCATTGTATGTAATAAGTTGTTTATCCATTCACTGGCTGAGGACATTTGGGTTGTTTCCAGTTTGTGGCTATTATGAATAAAGCTGCTATGAACATTCGAGTACATGTCTTTATGTATACATTCGTTTTCATTTCTCATGAGTAAAGACTGAGGATTTCTCAGTTGTATGGGAAGTATTTATTTAGCATCTTAAGAAACTGCCAGACTTTTCTACCATGCTATACCTTTATAATTCTCACCAGCAATCTAAGAGTTCCAAATGCACTGCATCTTCACCAGCATTTGGTATTGCTACTAATTTTCAGCTAAGCCATTCTAATAGGTGTGTGGTGGAGTGTCATGATTTTCATTTGTATTTCTCCAATGATAATGATGTTGGATAACTTTTCATGTACTTATAAGATCATATCTTTGGTAAAATGTCTATTCAAATTATTTGTCCATTCAAATTATTTGTCATAATTAATGAGTTGTGAGAGTTTTCTAATTTGAATATAAGTCCTTTATCACATACATTATTTGCAAATATTTTCTCCCAGTCTGTGATTTGTTTTTTCATAATTCCAATGATGTTTTCAAAAAGTACTTAATTTTGATGAAGTCCGATGTATCAAACTTTTTTTTATAGTTAGAACTTCTTGTGTCTTGGCTAAGAAATCATTGCCTTGTCCAAGGTTTCAAAATTTTAAATCCTACATTCTATTGTAGAAGTTTTAAAGATTTAGGCTTTATATTTTACATCTATGATCCACTCTGAGCTTATTTCTGTATATGGTATGAGGTACACGTTCATTTATTTATCTACATATACCCAATTTCTCCAGCACTATTTGTTGAGAAGTTCAGAGACAACTTTTAAGGGGAACAAGATGAGTTCTTTTTGGTCATGCTGAGTTTGAGATGCCCTGGCCCATCTATCTATGTGGTGACATGCAGTAGGCAATGAGTCTAAAACTAAAAAAGAGATGGATATAAAGATTTAGGAATCAAGTCTTTGTGGTATTTGAACTCACTGGACTTGGTCAGCTCTCCAATTAAAATGGGTCTGACCAGCCAAGAGAGAAACTAGAGGTGCAGCATGGAGGGATGGGACAGAACTTCCTCGGGATGGGGTAATGGGGTGATGGGCACTAAGAAGGGCACTTGAAGTGAAGACCACCGGGTGTTATAGGCAACTGATGAATCACTAAACTCTACTCCTGAAACTAATAATACAGTATATGTTAATTAAATTGAATTCAAATAAAAATTTAAAAGTATATGTTTAAAATTAAATATATTTAAGTATCTAATATTTTAATTATTTTAATATTTTGTTTATTTTAATATTTAAATTTTATTTAATATCCATTAAATTGTATTTGATTATATATTTAATTGTAATATTTAATATATATATAAGGATTGATTGAACTGTAAGGATTTAGAATAGGAGTTTAGCACCTACAACATACTATCCATACATTCTATTGAAGAAGAAGAGATGAGAGGCAGAGCAATGGGCTAGGAGGTTATTGCAAAAGACAAGGACAAATGTGAGGTGCTAAATTAGGGCAGTGGTAATGTTAAAAAAAAAAAGCCTAAGTAATACATATTTCATGTGAATGTAACTTTCGTGGGTACACACAAGGGGAACCAGACATACAAGAAAACTTTAGCCTTCATAAAGAAGAAAAACTGCTAAGCTTATTCTGGTATATTTCCCTGTAAATAGGTCTTAAGTTATTTATAGGCCTAGAGTATGTACTATAAGTGTTTAAACTTGAACTTCTATTCTTTACGATAGCCTACAGTCCAAACAAAGTTGCACAAGCCTGTTGCTTCTAGCAACACCTAACACACTTGTGTACAAATGTTCCCAGACCTGTTTTACCTCTCTCTTATAGTTCAGAATCCTTTATCTCCCTACCCGCATGAATTGATTAGAAAGAAAGATGTTGTAGGCAAAGTGTTGAAAGGTCCTACACTGAGTCAATTCTACCATTTGCTAACTGTGTGACCAAGCTTGTTTGCTCTGTAAAATGGAGACGCTAATATCCACTTTTCAAGTATTTAGCAAGATAATATATGAATCCTGGATTCTAGTAGGTACTCAAAAATGTTTTTTGAGCAGAACTGAAGTCACTAAAATACTATTACTGTGACAGAAGCATAAGGTGTGTGGCACAGTGACACAGCACTGGGAGGAAAAGAAGAGAAAGCCTCCAGGTATCTTGCAATGCCTGCTCCAGATTCACCCTTCCCTCCACTCTGCTCTGCTGCCTGTCCTTGTAGGGTGACCTCTATGAATGTTCTAAAAGTCTCCCTTGACCTGGCTTCTGGAGGGCTCAGAGAGTAAGGAACTTCAGCAAAGGATCAAGGGAGGAGGAATTCAGTAGCTATTTATTCCCTGACCATCTTCCTCTCAGTGGGGACAACTTTGGTTGGTGCTGCATTCAGAACAGGGCTTCTTAGCTTTCTTATGTCCCCTGGTCCTCTTGGGCAATCTGGTGAGGTATAGAGACACCTTTCCAGATTAATAGTTTTAAATGCATAAAATAAAACACATAAGACTACACAGAGGGCGCCTGGGTGGCTCAGTTGGTTGGGCGACGCCTTCAGCTCAGGTCATGATCCTGGGGTCCCAGGATCGAGTCCCACATCGTGCTCCCTGCTCAGCGGGGAGTCTGCTTCTCCCTCTGACCCTCTCCCCTCTCATGTGCTCTCTCTCTCTCATTCTCTCTCTCAAATAAATAAATAAAATCTTTAAAAAAAAAAAAAGACTATACAGAAAGCCAATCATATTGAAATATGTGTGTGTGTGTATATTTCATTATATATGTCGTGAATGTATGTATATATGCATAGTTATATATTTGTAATATAGCAATATATATATTACATTAAATACCAAGATAGCATAATATAGGCAAGTTGAGGTTAAAGTTACTTTTTATTTTTTTTAAAGATTCATTTATTTGAGAGGGGAGGAGGCGGCAGAGGAATTGAGAATCTTAAGCAGAGTCCACCCTGAGCACAGAGCTCGGCACAGGGCTGGATCTCACTACCCTGATATCACTACCCTGAGATCACAACTTGAGCTGAAATCAAGAATCCGATGCTTAACCAACTATGCCACCCAGGCATCCCAAGGTTAAACTTATTTTTTAAAAGACGTGTAATATGGGGTACCTGGGTAGCCCAGTCGGTTAAGTGTCCAACTCTTGATTTTGGCTCAGTCATGATCCCAGAGCCCTGTGCCAAGCTCCGTGCTCAGCGCAGAGTCTGCTTAAGATTCTCTCTCTCTCTCTGCCCCTCTCCCCACAAATAAATAAATAAACAAACAAATAAATAAATAAATAAATAAAGACGTGTAATGTAAGGTCTCCCATTGTTAAGCATGTAAAATAACATTAAACTCTGGGGTGATCATTGACTGACCACACACACACACACACACACACACACACACACATAAAGTTGGACATCCAAATAATTTTGACATTTTGTTTCAATGATTACAAATGTTAAAAATTCTTGTTCACAAAGATATAATGTTACAAGCAGAATTAAAGTTTCTATAGCTCACTTCATAAGATCAAGATGGGTTCTCTTAAGGAACATCAAATATTTTCAAGGCTGTTTTAAAATCCAATTTCAGTGCGTCTTTTGTCCTAAAACCAACATGTTCTTTGGCTCACTCAGTCCACATCTTCAATATAGTTTGTATCAGAGAGGGACTGTGAGTCCATAATTCAACTTTAGTGCCATCAAGATAGAGATAAATTTTGAAAAACTTTTGAAGAGTTTCCACGTGTTTTCTGATTTATCTTTTCAGAAATTGACAGAATTTTGTATCTCAACTCCATCGTGGAAAAGCAACACCTCTAGCAATTGAAAGTTTGTAAGGGTGGTGGCCTCTACTTTTTTCTTCCATATCAGTAGCTAAGGCAAGAAAGCTTTTAAATTTTTCAGTAGCATCCATAAAGGTAACTTCAAGAACGTGAATTGAAAGATTTATTATCTTACTCACATGGTTTAAAATATCTACAAGGTGAGCCAACTCATGGATAAAATTCTTTCAGAAAGGTTCAAGAGTAGGTTTTCTTTTTCTTTAAGAAAAGGTAAAACTCGGCCCTTAGTTTGCTAGCAGGGGTTAGTAGGTTCTTTTGCCAAAGGACCTCTTTGTGGTAGAAAAGCTCCTCATATCCTACTCCTATTTCTTGACAAAGTCTTTAAATACTATGATTCGGAGACCTGCTTCTGATAAAGTTGATGACTTTATGGCATTTACCAAACTTTCAGAACTGTTGAAGGAATCTAAACATAATGTAAATACATGTCTGTATGAAAAAGAAATTAAGTGACACAAATGTAAGGAGCTTCCAGTTTCACTATATACCAAAAGCAGATGCATCATCAAGCATTGTAGAAGCACCATCTGTGCAGAGTCTGAAGCTTTTATTTCTAGGCAAAGTTTTGTTTGAGGGAAAAAAAAAAAACTTTTTACCATTTCCAAAATACTAAAGGGTTTTGTAGTTTCCAAGAGGGACTCACAAAATAAGAATTTTTTAAAATGCATCAGCATGCACACAGGGAGCAAAAGCAAGGATCCGGCTACAGTGAAAAATGTTGATCTCAGGGTGGCGAGTTCAAGCCCCACGCTGGGCATGGAGCCTACTTTAAAAAAAACATAGTAAGAAAAATGTCTGTTTACATGCAGTCATACACTGAGGAAGAATGGCAAAATTGCCAATTCTTAGTGACAGACTTCAGAATGAATTTTTTTACATCAACTACTCTAGATCAGATGTCACCATTTAACGAGTGTTGCTATCAGCGTTTTCCTTCTGCTCCAGCCCACAAAGCAGTCCATTTGTGTCTAGTGTATATGGCTTTTCTCTCCTCTTTTATTTGACAAATCCAAATTTGGAAATACCCTATACAGAATTAAGAATTCTCATTGAACCATCCATCCAGTTTTTCAAACCCTTAGAAAACTCTGAAAGCCACTAAACTATTTTCACAAATTTATCAACAAACAGTTGTAGACAGGGAATACTGAAAAGCATCACAGGTATCCGGATTACCAAAGTGTACCTTCTTCCAGAAACATGTCTAAAAACCACTCTATTTTCAAAGTAGTGATGCACAGATATTTCAAGGTATCCACAAACAAATATGCTATATTATTAAAAACTCTGTGATTTCTATTCATGACAGAATCACAGATACTACTAGCGCTAATGTAGGTTGTTAACTACCATTCATAAATGAAATTCTACATTTCAGTTAGATGTTTGTGAAAATGGGGATTTAATTATTTCCCATCCAAGTTCATGTACTGAAATCTATCCATATGCCAAGGTTAAAAACAAGGAACATGTTAAAAAAAAAAAAAAGAATAAGTAATATGTAGAAGGAAAAATGGCCTGAAGTTCTACCCTGTCTCATGGGAAGCAGAAAGACTGAAAGAGAAGGGGACAAATTTCTCAGAATGGGTAAAGAATGTGAAGACACCTGTCCATTTAAATGCCCACTAGAGGCATCCACAGTGGAGGCAGCTCTCAACAGTAAGGTAGTCAAGATGATCAGTCCAGTGGATGTCAAGCAGTCCCTTTCCCCAGTCATCTGATACCTGCTCAATGTGTACAATGCCTACTCACGTACAAAGTGGCTTTCTTTGTAGGGATTAGGACTATGCACATTTTCAGCAGCACGGTCTTACCTTCATCAAGGCTGATCTGATTACTTCCAATATTAAGTGTCCAACATGCCATCAATGGAGACCAGTGCTGAGTGGCACCAGTCCCTGTGGAGACCAGCCAGATACCAGGTGGCAAGCTGACTACATTAGATCCTTCTAATCATGGAATGATCAATGCTTTGTATTCGCAGAATTAGACACACATTTCAGGTATGTTTGCCATTCCTACCCAAACTGTGTCTGCTAAAGCCACTACTGATGGACTTACAGAATATCTTATCCAAGACTGTGGTACCTCATACAATGTTCCTTCCAACCAGGGGACACATTTAATAATAGTCAGACCATGGGCTCACACTCAGGAAAGAACTGTACCTATACTCAGATGCAGCTAGCTTGATAAAACAGTGGGATAGCTTAAGGGTTTAGTTAAGTACCCGCTGGAGAAACACCTCATGAGGTTAGGCTACTTTCCTACAGGATGCAAAACACACCCTAAACCAGCAACCTCTACAGGGTTTCATCTTTCCCAGTTGGGATACTGGTTTCAAGAAACTAGTAGTAGAAATGTGAGTAGTTCTCTTATTATTTCCCATAACTCACTTAGAGAATTTTTGCTCCCCATTCCCATAGCTTTGGGGTCAATGGGTTTGTAAGTCATGGTTCCAAAGAAATGAAAGCTGAGATTCCCCCTAACCAATCTGGGCTTCTCATACTACTTAACAAAAAGGAATTTAAAGGAGTTATTCCAATGGCTGGTATGCATGTGCATGAGCCCACCTGCTGGGTGGAAAATGGACTGCTGATACTCAATAAAAATAAGCATTAGGTTTGAAATCCTAAGTATTTACCAGAGTTCCTTTCTCTACTCCCCAGCCCAGTGGCCTTGATCAACAGGACACAATAAAATCAAGACAGTTAAGACTTCTGACCTTATGGGAATACAGATTTCAGAATCCTTAGCAATAAGGAGAAAGAATCCCATACAACCTATGCGTCTGACAAAGGAAAGGAGAACACGGAATCGGTGGTAAGAGAAAACAGCTGTGATTATCAACATGGGCCTCAAGATAAGCTACAGAATAAAGGACTATACAGTTATGTTTTATGTTACTTAATTATTTTGTTTCTCCCCTACTCCCCTAAATATTTTATATAAAGAACATCAGTAGTGTGGTTAGTAGGTTAGGTTTCCCATATAAGTAAAACTGAATTGCTGGAATTTTTGCCTTTGCTATTTGGAGAGTATGAACTTCTCACACAAAGAACAATAAATCTGCAGGACAAAAGGGGACTGAGCTGAATATTTTCTATTTCTCCCCCAGATCCACTTTCTTTCCTTCTCAACCTGCCTTATTCTCTGCCCCCAGGCTGATCCGTTTGGCTCTCAACAAGACTCCCATGCCTCTCTGGCTTCTGGTTGGGTATAGCTAATGGGGAGCTCCAACAGGAGATCAGAGGAAGAAAAGAGTGGGCACCCAGAGTATTCATTTGATCAAGTGGGCCTGATTTTTCTCAAGATGGCCTTTCATGCACAATTCTGCCCTTCTGAGTTTGGATTCTGGTAATTCCTCTCTTTTCTCACCCCTTTGGACCTAGGGATGCTGACAGGTCTATACCCTGTCCATTCTTCTGTGAATAGTACCTCCTATTGGTAACTTTATTAAACCCTCCTGGAATCACCCTAATGTGAATACACTGTCTGTTTCCTTTTGGAGTCTGGTCTGATACAGGGATTCCCTGAGGGGAAAAATGTCAAGTTGGATCTCGAAGGATGCGTGGAAGGCATCCATCCAAGGCAAAGTGCATATGACAGAGAAAAGCATTCATTTCATCAACATTTCAGGACCTAGAGGACTGACAGAGCCTAATATGTTCTAGAAACCACAAGGTTAACTGTAGCATAATCTTGGCAGAAACGTGATGGAAAATGAAGCTGGAAAATGCCCAGATCACAAAGAACCTGTTAAAAAAGAGATAGCAGGCCCAAAATGGAATCACTTGTGCTAAGCCCATGTCACCTAACTGAGACTTAATACCTAACCTAACTGTGGTTTCAGCCTCTCCCAGGAATGGAATCTTAACCGGTCAGTCTGGATTTCCTGGTCAACGTTAGTGACATAATCCACTGGATGGACCCTTGCCGTCCCCTAAAGGTAGGGGACCTTGCCTGAAACAATCCACTCTTTGCTAGAAAAACTTCCTTGTCCTGCCTCCTCCTGCTGATAAAAGTCATCTATTTTGTACAGCTCCTCAGAGCTCCTTTCTATCTACCAGATGGGATCATGATTCTTCACATTTACTCAGGTGAATTTTTGTTTTTTAGCAAGCTTAGTACCAAAGTATGGGACATCATTCTTGGAGTGGCAGGAAACAGAATCCAAAGCTGTTTTCAGATTTTTGTCACTAGAATTTATTACCTTTCCCTTCTGAAAACCATTGCCTTATTGGAAATAAATCCACATAATGATTTTGCCTCCACTGGGTGAAAAAACAGTCACTTTAAAAAGGGCAATGACATCCTCTCTACATCTGGCTCAGAAATAACTCTCATCCTGTCAGATGCCAACATGGTGCAGGGAATCACCTCAGCCCACGCCATTCTGCACCAAAAGAACAATTTCCCCTCTTTCATTTTCCTTTCTCCATTGAGCAGTTGAGCAGGCCCCTGAGAGAATCCCGACTCTCTGTTTGGCAGGGTCTATGGACGTGTGTAGAAGAGCATTTTTGCTTTGTTTAGAAACATCTGTGGGAAATCATGGGCATCAAGATGGCATACACGGCAAGAGCTGGGGCTTCTGATACAAAGCCCTTTCTCTGAGCTGAGTGGCAGCCCCTGTAATCCTTAGGGTTCCTCTGGTAGTTTGCTGACTATCTCTAATGTCAGCTTGCTTCCAAACACTTAGCTGGCTTTCACAGAGTTCCTGGGCTGATGTGTCTTAAGTTCCCATCATTCTTTCCTTGCCAAGCACTTCTGGACTTTTGAATGTCACCAATATCCTTCAAAGCATAAGGACTGTTTAGGAGGCAGACTGTCCAAAGTTGTATGAACTGAATAACACCCCTCCCTTGGTAAAATCTTGTTGGTTTTTGCAAATACATAAATGACCATCTGCATTCCTTAGGCAAATTACCTTAGGCAAATCTACAGCATCTGAGCCCTCCGTATCACTCATGTTACTAATCAGCACAATCATTCTCTTTGAGATACTACGCCACAGGATTGGTGGGGCTTCCACAGACACTAGAAGCTAAGGCTCGAATCTCTAATGCATCTTCAGCCTCCTCTGCTGCAGAGTGGGCTTCAGCACATTAACGGCCCTGCTTCTCAGCTGTCCAAGGACTTGATTTAATTACATTGCAAGTCTCTGTCTTCATTGGAAGTCTCCACACATGCTGTTTGCTCCATTATTATGGATTGCATTTCCTCTCTGCTGCAATGTCTCATTCTGCCCTTCTTTGGGCTTTAGTGGCTAATAGACATTTGCATTAATTTTCATTTCTCCTGGTGCTTAATAAACATCCTCTTAGACACTCATCCTGGAAGTAGAAAAACCATTTAGCTCAACCAAAAAGTTGAACTCCAGACCCTTCCTAGAACCAAAACCTGTGTTTCTGGTGACATTGTCTGCCCTACTTTTCACAGCCTCCAAGGTATGACTCCAGGGACCCAGTAGAGACCCTGCCCTTCCCTAAATTGCTTATACCTATCTGAGGTTTTCTAGTAGTCATACCCTAGTTCATCTTATAAAAATCACACATACAGGCACACATAGGCATGCAAATATGCATGCACATACTTCATTAACAAAGTACATCACTGCATCCGGTGATCCAGAAATGGTTAAGCAAATTAAAATAGTCATTCGACAGAAGAGTGTACTGTCACAAATACGATGTATGTAAAGATTTTTTTTTTTTAATTTATTTATTTGACAGAGAGAGACACAGCAAGAGAGGGAACACAAGCAGGGGGAGTGGTAGAGGGAGAAGCAGGCTTCCCGCTGAGCAGGGAGCGCGACGCAGGGCTCGATCCCAGGACCCTGGGATCATGACCTGAGCCGAAGGCAGACGTTTAACGACTGAGCCACCCAGGTGCCCTGACTAATACGATGTATGTAAAGACTAGATAAAACATTGTGAGAAAATATTTACATTGTGCTGTCAGCAGGAAACAAATGGTACATACAGCATTAGTACCATTGTGTTTCAAAATATACATACTCACAACCCTATGTGTAAGAAAAAGACAGGAAGGAGATATATCAAAATACTTATAATGGTCATGGTTAGGGTTAAAATGTCTTGGAAAGAATTCTTTTTCTTTCATTTCAAAGAGAGAATATTTATTTTTTTTAGGACAGAAAATAATAACCTAAAAAAAAAGAAAAAGCATATATATTTTCTCATCATTGGAGACCCCAAATAATGAAGCTCCAATGAGAATGAAACACAGAAAAGAGATATAAATCGCAACTGGGTGGACAGCCAGAAAATTTAGGAGCAGTCTTAGGTCAGCAGGATTCTGAGAACTTTATTTAACCATTGGGTCTGTTTTGCAGACACATCTTGAGGGTGTTAAAATTATGGGTGGAGGAAGCAGGAAGGTTGCTAAACTCACCATTACATAGAGGAGAATGGGGGCAAACCTGTGGAGAAAGCAATCACCTGCACAGCCAAAAGGCCAGGAGAGATGGAAAGAATGGGACCGGAAGCCAACTTGTATAATAGACCTCCCCTCTGGGCCTGACTCTGATCACAAGATTAAGAATACAAATTTAAGTACAAAAATGAACATTTATATAAAAATAAATAAATCACCACAAATTACAAATATAAGAAGTTGACAAATATAACAATGTTGTGCTTACTTAACTGCTCTATACACCTCTATAATAATGGTTTTTTTCCTACATTTTGAACAGCATACTCTGTCATTCCATTTCATGTAGCAATTATTTTATAATATTTCCTATCTAAAAATTAGAAAGATAATTCAGTCTTTCCTCTGGTGTGGTTAATTGAATTTTTTTTATTTTGAGATAATTTTAGACTCACAGAAGAGATGTAAAAAGTAGTACAAAGAGTTCACCCAGCTTCCCCCAGTGTTAACATTTTATGTAGCTATAGCACCATCAACAAATGTGAGAAATTAACATTGGTACAATCCTTTGAACAAAACTATAAACTTTAGTTTCCCCACTTAAGTCCTTTCTCTGTTCCAGGATTCAATCCACACTGCATTTAGTTGTTGTGTCCCCTTAGTCTCCTCCAGTCTGTGACAGTTCCTCAGCCTTTCCTTGTCTTTCATGATCTTGGCCCTCTTGAAGAACACTGGTCAGGCGCCTTGCAGAAGGTCCCTCAATTTGAATGTTCTGGAGTTTCCTCAAGATTAAATTGAGCTGATGCATTACTAGAAAGAATTCCACAGATGGGATGTACCCCAGTGCATCACGTCAGGGGGACAGGACGTTGCTCTTTTCTCACTGCTGGTGTTAACCTTGATCACTTGGTAAAGGTGGCATCTCCACGTTTCTCCACTGGAAAGTTACTAATTCCCTATTTGTATTTAACAAATATTTGGAAGGAGATATTTTAAGATTATGCAAAAATCCTGGTTTGCCTTAGACTTTCATCTTCTAATCTTATCATCCGTTAGTGGAGCTTGCTTAATGACTATTATTAAGGTAATACTATGGTTTTAACGGTGATTTCCCATTTCTCTCATACCTCCAACATTTATTAAATGGAATTCTTTCACATGTCCCTTCCACCACATTTACTCATTTAGCACTTTTCATGAGTATAGACTCGTGGCTACTTATTTTATTCTTTGAGTTATAATCCAATACTATCCTAATTGACTTTGTTGCTCAAATTCTTCTAGTTTTAACCATTAAGAGTTATTTCAGATTGATTCCTGTGTCCTTCAATATGCCGCCCCCCCCCCCCCCCCCCGCCTTTTTAAGAACTTCCTTACTTTCTGGCGCCACAAGGTGCTCCAGGCTCATCTGGCCTTTTCTCTATACCAGCCCTGGAATCAGCCACTTATCCTTTTAATGGAGAGTAGAATTTAGAAACCAAGATGTGGGTACTAGGTGTGCTTATTGCTCCTGAGGTTTCACTGCTTCCAGGCCCTCTTCGTGGACAGAAGAATGTTTTTGTATGTACATTGGCCCACGCATGCATACACCTGTATTTATTTTTGTATATATGTGTGTGTGTGTGTGTTATAGACACTAAGAGTTCCTACTAATTCTCTGAGTCCATTCCAGCAACACAAGACTCATTCTACACTTTCCTCTTTCCTTATTTGTAACTTGGTTTTCTCACAGTGAGAAACCTGGCTCTTATTATCTACATTTTCTTATTTGTTCAACCCTAGTATACACAGAAAGCAGTTTCAGAATCACTAACCCGGGGCGCCTGGGTGGCTCAGTCGTTAAGCATCTGCCTTCGGCTCAGGTCATGATCCCAGGGTCCTGGGATCGAGTCCCACATCAGGCTCCCTGCCTGGCAGGAAGCCTGTTTCTCTCTCTCCCACTCCCCCTGCTTGTGTTCCTGCTCTCGCTATCTCTGTCTCTGTCAAATAAATAAATAAAATCTTTAAAATAAAAAAAAAAAAAAGAATCGCTAACCCATATCTCAGCAGGAAAAGTATGTGTGTGCAGTTCTTTTCGTCTTTAGCCTTACCGTATCAAGCCAAAACCCAAATTTCCAGAAGTACTTAGGGCAGCTTCTTTCTCCTCCACCCCCTTCAGTGTTCTGTCAGCGGTCCTCAGAAAGGGCTATTTTGCCCCCAGGGCATATGTGGTTTCATCTGTAGACTTTTCAGTTGTCCCAACTGGGGAGGTGGTATGTACTGATACCCAGTGAGTAGAGGCCAAGGATGCTCCTAAACATTCCACAATGCCCAGGATAGCTACAGATAAGAAATATCTGGACCTGGGCACCTGGGTGGCTCAGTTGTTAAGCATCTGCCTTCGGCTCAGGTCATGATCCCAGGGTCCTGGGATCAAGTTCCACATCAGGCTCCCTGCTCGGCAGGAAGCCTGCTTCTCCCTCTCCCACTCCCCCTGCTTGTGTTCCTGCTCTCGCTATCTCTCTCTCTGTCAAATAAATAAATAAAATCTTTAAAAAAAAAAAAAAAAGAAATATCTGGACCCAAATGTCAGTGAATTCCAAAATGTATCTTTTTCTTATAGATTTTCTCCTGTTAATAGAATCTGAAATTTTTTATGACTATTCTGACATCAGGAAGTGAAGAATTTATATTGATTCCATCATGTATCTTACTGCTTTCATTTCACGGTCTCTGAATTTTCGTCTGAATTTTCTCCTAGTTCTTTAATAAATGAAGGTGACAAAGGAAAGTATTCTTCACGTGGGTCCAAATCGGGAATCTGTAAACTCTTACTTGTTTTACTGATATGTTCCCAGTGATCTTTGCAAACTACAGTCAAACTGGCATATTTCCAGCCAACTTTCCTTTAGCAGAATCCCAAAAATGTTTGTGGTCACTCCACACCACCTGGACACAAAGAGAAATGTGATGGAGAAGAAACTAAAGGGAAAGAGGCTGTGGTCTTAACTGATTGCTGTTAAAATATCTTACTTTTGTGAATTTTACAAAAACATGTAAAATCCTTTTTTTTGCTTGGGCTTCTTTTAGGGTCTTGGATGAGATCTGCGATGAAGGACCCTAAAACCTTAAAATTTATTAGCTTCAAAAAATTATTTTCTACCCAGAGGACCGAAGTGGTTGCACAAAATCCAGGCCCTTGAGAACCTTACGATTTAGGAAAGAAAGCAAATTTGTGTTCAGCGGTGTCTCAGGAGACAGTAACAGCCAGACATGCACACCAGGACCTTGTATAGCCCTTCTAACAGCCACCAAGAAACTAAACATCCAGGAAGTCTTTGTTTCTGAATAGCCACCCCTCTTCATGGCCCATCAAATGACAGCCTCCTCACACTGACCCCTAGATGGCTCTGGAGGCCAAGGCAAGGCTAACATCTGAATTTTTCTCTGCCCTTTCATTTTTACACAGGAAGAGGGAGTAGAGTAAGAGCTTGAAAGAGGAGAAAGTACATCAAAAATATCATCATCCTAAATACTGTGATTTGAAGTCATTTTTCACTGCCAAGAAAGAAAAAAAATAGTAGTCAAGCCTCTGAAGGCAATGTTTACTCTTCCCGGGAGAGGACATATGGAAGAGCTTCTGACAAGACTGTCAAAAGTGTGTTCAGCAATTTAACTAGTAATAATAGTGAAAAACAACAAATAAAGCTTTGAATTAATCCAGCATCTTTCATCTCTATATATCAAAGAGTGTTGCCAATGTTCCTGATGACAACATATCTGTGAAACATAGAGGTGGCAGGCATTGTCATTCCTCAGTGACAGATGAAAGAACAGAGTAGCTAAGAAACTCTTCCCCAGTGAATCAGCCAAGGACCTGCAAGGGCAGATCAGCCTCTCCAGATCAGCACCTCCCTGGGGCTGCTGGAGCAAGTGCACTAAGGGAAATGGGTTTAAAGACTACCTAAACATGAATAACACAAGCATTGAGCCTCTGCTCTCCCAAAATTTGGTGACAAAATACATCCACCAAGAGATTCTTGCATCTAATCAGGTGAATCAGCCGGACACTTTTTAAAGGTCAGCTGTTCACAGACCCTACTGGATACGCTCTGGGAAAGTACTGCCCCCAAAGAGTCTACCTTCAGGGAGTTCATAATACATGGGGTGAAAAAAGGAAAAACACACACATCCCCTCCAACCACAGGAAGCTGCCTACAGGTTCCCCAAGTGCAAAAGCATGGACCTCTGTGCCTTTGTCCCTCTGTTCCCTCTCCTTTGCTTGTCGCCCTCCATGACACTATGAAAGGATCACCTACTCTATCAAGCCTCCACCTCCACACACCCACACATAAATTTCCTTCCTTTTTGTACCTTCCAGGTTCTATATAGGTTTCTGTCATGGTCCTTGTAACTATACTTGTTTACACATATACTTGTCTACACATCTGTCTTCTCTACCAAACTTTCAGCTGTTTGTCAGGGGGAATGTATTATAGTTTTCTCTGTTTGTCCAAAACTCAGCACAATGTCAAGCTCATACCAGATGTTCAGCAATTGTTTTCAGAAAGAGGAAGGAAGAAAGAACAGAAGGAAGTACAAATGGACAGAGGAAGGGAGGGAAGGAGGGAGGGAGAAAAAAAGGAACCAATATCTACTGCACAGCTACCATTGGTTTGTCAGGCACTGAGCTAGGGTGTGTTCCTGTTCAGCGTTTAGTATGTGCTTCTCATCTGAGGGCTTGTGTCTTTGTTTCAGTTTCAGAATCTTCTCAGATTTTATCTTTTTGGAAAACTGCTTTCTCCCACTCCTTCAATTCTCTATTTCTGGAAGCCCAAGTGGAGACTCTCAGTCTGTCCTCCATGTCTCTTAAGTTTTCTTTCCTATTTTCTATCTCTATATCTCTTTGCAACATATGGAGTGAACTCTCCAGTGTTATCTCCCAAATCACTGGTGCTCTCTTGCACACATTGAATCCAGAGTTGATCTTGTCTCCTGAATCTATTTTTATTCCAATCACTTGAGTTTTCATTTCCAGAGTCTAATTCATTCATTTTCACATACACCTGTTCTTGATTTCTACCTGCCTGATTTTGTTTCATAATTTCTTGCACATACCACCTTTGATAATCTCAAAAGTACTCATTTTAAAGTCATTTTCAGATTGCTCTATTATTCACTTTCAATGGGAGTGAATTCTACAGATTGTTGAGCTGGCTGGCTGTCTTTCTCAGTATTAGTTTTCTTCATGTGTTTAGAACTTTGGTTAGCAAGTTCCCTCTCTTTCCTCTCACCCCTCCCTGTCTGGGAGTTGTTGGGTTTCCTCCCTTAAGACTCCTAGTCCAGAGTCAGATCTGATTATGTTGACTCAGGGTTCTTATTCCAAGGTGATCTTGGGGGATATCACAGAGCTAATCACTGGGTCAGCAGTGGATAGTTGAGGTCCTGTGGTGTAGCTTCCTCTGTCCTTCCCCTCACCTGGGCATTCAGCTCTAGAATATGCTGCATCGCCAAGCAGTAACTGAAGACTCTTCCAGCCCCTTGTAAAGAGCTGGCAGTAAGCCCTTCAGTTTCTCCCAGTGAGTGAGGATCCAGTCCCCAGTTATGAGCCCAGAAATTTTAGTCCCTGTCATCTGATGGCAGCCATATTTCAAGCCCCCTCTGCCCATTCCCACATCCAAGAGCCCAGAAAGTCTATAACCTCAATTGCCATCTTCAATTGTGTTGTTTCCTGTTGAAGGGGCTATGTTAAAGTTCTTTTTGAAATATTTAATCTAACATTGCAATGTATTTGAAATCAAGGGGCTTTCAAAGCATGAACACCATCCTGACCTGAAGTCCCAGTCTGGGCATTTTCACAGCATCAGTCTGCAAACAATGATCCCCAGTTGCCCAGAATGTCCCCTGTCAGCTGCAGGCTTAGCGCTCAGGCCTTGGTCTTGGGCCAGTGAGAGTCATGCCTGGAAACATGCAGAGCCCTGCCTCTGAACTAGCAGTGTCTGTAGACAGTCTCTAGCTCTCATACCTGTGCACAGCAGGGTGGAGCCAGCTCTTGAGTTCCCACAAGAGGATTGAGCCACAGTTCCCCATAAAGCAAGCACCCACCATTTGAGCCCATACTGCCCAAGTCTGCCTAGAAGGCTCATTCTTTGGACCCTCTTAACCTAGCCTTGTCTAGATTTATGTTTCAGACCCTCACTTAAAAAAAACCAAAAAACAAAAAAACAAAAAAACCACCTCCCACGTAATACTATCACTTCAGTCTCAAAGTATTCTCAGACCTCTCAGATGAAACCCACCTGCATTAAACTTGAATCTAATACTCAGCCTTGGTCCAGACTCCGGGTGCCTCTCACCCACACACCACACTACTCCTGGCCTGATCCAGCTCATGCCTTCTCCCTGGCAAAAGCTCTCACCTCCACTAAGCATTCTCCTCCCAATTATACTGTGTGTGTGTGTATATGTGTCTGAGGGGGGTTCCCACACATCCAAGCAATGCTCCAACACCAGCTGGGTGTCCTACAATTCAACTCAATCCTGACACTATCTATCTGGAGATAACATCAGATCCCACAGGTTAAGGGTTCAGTCCCACAAGATTGCCCCCACACCCAACTTCATATACCAATCACCAATCCAGGTTGTCATCTGTACTTTTGAACAACTGGCTATACATCGAAGGTTCCAACAACTCCTTCCATGGGTTTGATTAATTTGCCAGAGCTGCACACAGAACTCAGAGAAACACTTACTAGATTATTGGTTTACTATAAAAGGATAGAACTCAGGAACAGCCAGATGGAAGAGATGCATAAGCAATGTATGGGGAAAGGGTGTGAAGCTTCCATGCCCTCTCCAGGCGTGTAGCTCTTCCTGAATCTCCATGTGTTCACCAGCCCAGAAGCTCTCCAAACCTTGTCCTTTTGGGTTTTGTTGGAGGCTTTATTACATAGGCCTGATTGATTAAATCATTGGCCTATGGCTATTGAACCCAATCTCCAGCCTCTCTCTCCTACTCAGAGGTTGGGGGATAGGACTGAAAGTTCCAACCCTCTAATCACTAGGTTGGTTTCCATAGCAACCAGGCCCCATCCAAAGGCGCTTTCTAAACGTCATTCATCAACATAACAAAAGACAACTTTATGGTTCTCATTACCTAGGAAATTCCAAGGATTTTAGGAGATCTGTGCCAGGAAAGGGGATGAAGACTAAATGTACATTTCTTATTATAAATCACATCACACCCGTGCACCTGAGACTGAACAAGAGACATGACATTCATGCAGATTCTCACGTAATTCTTACCACAATTTGTAAAGATACTGTTACCATTTTTATCCACTGTAACTATAATAGTAATATTTATTGCCTGTTCCCAATGTGCCAGGATGTGTGCCAAGTACCTTACCTGCAATAATTCACCTGATACTTACAACAACTCTATATATAAAGTGGCTACTACTCCTCTCCCCATTTTAGAGATGCAGAAGCTGAGGCTCAGGTTAACTGTCATCTGTAAGACCCTAGAGATACTAAGTGCTGGAACCAGGATTTAAACCTAGGTTCATCTCAACTGAAAGCCCATGCCCTT
Organism: Phoca vitulina; assembly: GCF_004348235.1. Taxonomy (NCBI): domain Eukaryota; kingdom Metazoa; phylum Chordata; class Mammalia; order Carnivora; family Phocidae; genus Phoca; species Phoca vitulina. The sequence continues at coordinate 28,006,032 of NW_022589723.1, forward strand.
AGCTGAACACTACATTGCCAAATCCATCTTAACACTGATCTTGCCCAGCCTCTTAGTAGCATTTGACAGTATCACTGGAGCTTTCTTCCTAGGGAATACCTCCTCCTCTTCAGGCTTCCAGGAAACTGACCTGGAGTGAATTTCCTCTAACTTCTGTCTCTCTCATCGGTTCTCCTTTTTCCACATATGGTATTCCCCAAACTCCCACCTTCTCACATGTACCACAGACTCTTCCGTTTCAACATTTCAACATGTTCCATTCTGAACTCGTTACTTACACCCCCTATCTCAGTTCCTGACACCATCCAGCCAGGCTCCCAAACCAGAAGCCAGAGTTAGCCCTCCACCCCCTGTCACTTAATGCCTCAACCCATCAACAGACAGAGGCAGCAGATTCCCTCTCCTGAGCACTCTAACTGATGCTGGCCCACCTTTAGATCCCCATCACCTGTAGAAGATAGCCCACAGGCCTCCCCCGGCCACCCAGGACCCACTTTTCATCCTCATCATTCACCCCCACCTGCCAAGCCCAGAACCCTAGAGCCCTAGTCGTCTCAGTCACCTGCCACTTCCCACATGTCAAGTTCTTTAGTGGCACCAGGCCTTTGCCCCGGCTGTCCCTTCCTCCTAGAGCATGGTCATCCTTTGTCTACCCACTTTCTGTCCAAACATCTCCAGCTCTGTGAAGCCATCCACAAAGCCTTCCTCTGGGGTTCTGAGCAAGGACAAGGTGCTTACTTCTCAGCTCACCCTGGACTTAACACCAGAGCCTAGTGCAACTTTTTTCTGAGCATCCTGCTCCAATAGCACATTCCAGGCCTCGGGAACTCTCTCAGTGGTGAGTGAGCACATGGAGTGCCCTCTTCCTTTCTGTCTCCAGCCCCAGCCCAGCTTCTAGCCTTTATCAAACATTTAGGTAATTAACTGGCAACTGGCAACAGATACAAAAAAGCAGTTTCTCACCCCAACAGGGGCCTGTAATGTTCAATTCTGTTTTTCCAAGGGAAGTGATCAGAAGCCTGTGCATACATAAGAGACATTTTAACAGAGGCGCCAACATCTGAAGTCAGCAAGAAGGCTTAAATGAAAGAATTAAGAGAAAGGGATCTCAGCCATAGTTCTATGCAGAAGGCTACAATGTCAAAAATCTGCATTTAACAGGGACTGGGTGGTATAAAGGCCATCATGACTTAGAGTGGCACCAAAAGAAGTCAGGGGTGAAGCTCTAGGTCTCTCAGGCACCTCACACCCTCCCCTCCCCCCCGCATCCCCACATTGAGCCAGTCCAAATTTCTGACTTATCAATCCCTGACAAGCTGTTGAACTGTATCTCCTGCTAGTCACCAGTCTACTCCATATCAGTTCAAATCAGAATGGTGAAATACTTCAGCTGGAAAGCATAATCAAAAAAGAAGTACAAATGGCTAATAAATAGATGAAAAAAAATCAATGCCAGCAATAATGAAAGAAGTACAAATCAAGACATGATACTATATTCCATCTGTCCAACTGGCAAAATTAAAAGTAACTCTTCCATGCTGGAGAAGGTTCTGGCTGCCTGCCAGCTATGCCAGGCGTATGTAATGGAGTGAGCAGAAGACAAGGCAGAAGAGACCTCTGTAGCCTTCAGTAGCCTTCAAGAGTCAACTCACCTCTGTCCTCCGACATTTCACAGTTAGCAGAGTCTTGCTGAGCGTGAGGTGGGCAGCGTGTGCTTGGGGAGGGTGGGGGGAAGAGTGCAGGGAAAGGACCCCCTCAACACACACACACACAGATCTGCGGTGCCTAAACATGAATGCAGCCATGCTTTATCCAGCCCTGCCACACTGATATTTCGAGGAAGGCATGGCTAATTCCTGCTGTTATTGGCTTACGATTTACAAGTGGAGTCAAGATTCATACCCAAATCTGTAGAAAGCTTGCAAACAGAATTAGATGCTATCAGAGAAGAAAAAAGTGTTGGGTGTGTTCGGAAAAGAGATTATTTCCAACTGGGCTATGAGGGTGGGTGCAATTTTGACAAAGGTATAATAAGGAGAAAAATGTTCTAGAGGCAAAGGAAAGACTGAGGTCACAGATGATGACATTTCAATGTGTTAATTTAATCACTGAAGTCCTTTCCAGCCTTCACGTTTTTCTAACCTGGTACTTTCCCTCCTGTTAACTGGGTGAGTTCCAGTAGCCTCAGGAAATAGATGGACACATCAGTTATGTGCCAAGCACTGTCCTTACACCCTGCACACATAAGCTCATTTAATCCTCAAAACACCTTTGAAGTGAGCATCCTTAGGTGTGTTTTTCGATTAGGAATCTGAGGCTCAAAGAAGACTTGATTTGCCCAAGATCACAAAGCAAGTCAGTACCGAGAAATCAGACATGAACTGATGTCTGCCTGGCTTTGACACCTTCATCTATTCTCTCTTCTATACCATACTGTCTCACTTCAAGACCACTTTCTTCTTTCAAAGTAAAGCCCTCAAATTGATCTACAGTTTCAATGCAATCTCTATCAAAATCCCAGTAGGCTTCTTTGATGAAATTGATCTTAAAATTCATATAATTCAAGGGACCCAGAAGAGCCAAAATAATACCTAAAAAGAACAAAGGTAAAGGACTCACACTTTACAACTTCAAAACTTGCTACAAAGCTACAGTAATCAAAACTGTGTGGCATAAAGTGTTGGCATAACGACAGAAATATATATCAATGGAATAGGCCTGAGAGTCCAGTAAAAAAAAATCCATCCCTTAAGGGCAAGTGATTTTTAACAAGGATGCCAAAACAATTAAATGGGGGAAAAATAGTTTTTTCAACAAATGGTGCTGGGACAACTGGACACCCACATGCAAAGAATAAAGTCAGAACAGTACATCATATATAAAAATTAACTCAAAACAGATCAAAGACCTAAATGTAAGAGCTAAAACTATAAAACTCTTAGAAGAAAACATAGGGGTGAATCTTTGTGATCCTAGATTAGGCCAAGGTTTCTTAGTACCTAAAGAACAAACAACTAAAGAAAAACAGGTAAATTAAACTTCATAGAATTAAAAAGCTTTTGTGCTTCAGAGGACATTGTCAAGAAAGTAAAAAAGAGAAAATATTTGCAAACCACGTATCTAATAAGGATGTTATCTCCAGAATCTATAAAGAACTCTTATAATTTGACAATAGAAAGACAAATGACCCAATTTAAAAATGGACAATAGATCTGAATAGATATTTCTTCAAAGAACATAAGCAAATGGACAATATGTACATCAAAAGTTATTCAACATTATTAGTCATTAGGGAAATGCAAATTGAAACCACAATGAGACACTACTCCACACTCACCAGGATGACTAAAATTAAAAAACAAAAACCAACAACAAAAAGTAACAATAAGTATTAAAGAAGATAGGAGAAATTGGAACACTCATCCATTGCCGATAGAAATGTAAAATCGTAGAACTGCTTTGGAAAATAACATATATAAATACGTAGTTACCATATGACCCAGCAATTCCACTCTTAGGTGTATATACCCAAGACAATTGAAAACCTAGGTTCACAAAAAGACTTGTAAATGAAAGCTCATAGAAACATTATTCATAATAGCTAGATTGTAGAAATAATCTAAATGTCCACTAAAACTAATGACAGATAAATGAAATGTGTTATACCTATTCAATGGAATATTACTCATCCACAAAAAGGACTGGAATACCATCCAAGACCAACATGGATGAGCCTTGAAAACATGATTTCAAGAGAGAAAAGCCAGTCACAAAAGACCACGTATTGTATGACTCCATTTTCATGAAATTTCCACAAGAGACAAATTTATAGAGACAGGAAGCAGGAGTGGGGATGGATGGAGAAAATGGAGAATGAGTACTAACGGGCATAGGGCTTCTTCGGGGCCTAACGAAAATGTTCTCAATGTGATCACGGTTATGACTGCATAACTCTGTGAATCAATTATATGGTATGTGAGTTATACCTCAACAAAGCTGTTTAAAAACTAGAAAGTAGGGCGCCTGGGTGGCTCAGTTGGTTGGGTGACTGCCTTCGGCTCAGGTCATGATCCTGGAGTCCCGGGATCGAGTCCCACATCAGGCTCCCTGCTCAGCAGGGAGTCTGCTTCTCCGTCTGACCCTCCTCCCTCTCATGCTCTCTGTCTCTCATTCTCTCTCTCGCAAATAAATAAAATCTTAAAAAAAAAAAAACAAAAAACTAGAAAGTAAACTAGCCCATGCTCACTGACAGAAGTGATGTACAGAAAAGTCTAACATAGGACAAAAATGTTGCCCGAGACCACCAGAGATAAGCCTTACTAACATTTTGGTTTCTTTTCTTCTGAAATTCATTTTCAATAGTGACTTTTATGGTTGAAATTATAAGCAGACACTATTTTATGTGAATTCACTTCCTGCCTCAGAATAACCCCAGTGCCACAGTCTCTGGACACTTGGCCCCACACTTTGTCCCTACCTCCCCACATCCTCCGCTTGAGCCCTCTGCCCAGGACCCTTGTCCTCACCCAGCTGGTGTCCTCCGGGGACTGCCTGGCTGGAAAACCCCTACCTCTCCCTTCATTGTCTGTGCAGATGTCTCCTCCTCAGTGAAGCTTCCCCAGAGCCTTCAGCAGTTGCTTCTACTGACGCTTCTTTCACGGATCACCCTTTGTTCTCATGAGGGGCTCCTACTCCTAAACTGGGCTCTTCAGTTGCAGATTCAATATTTATTCCCCTTTAGAAGAAAGGGATTACGGAGCAGGAGAGTATTTTGGGTTAGGATATGGAGTGGGGAGGTTGGACCTCCTCTCCTCAAGTGCCCCACCTTCCCCCTGGAGTCCCCAGCACCCGTAGGCTATCAACAAAAAAAGAATGGAGCTTGGCCCCCCTTTCCACCGATCTCTGAGGTTCCAGGAAAGGAGCCAGGTCAGTCAGCCTGAGACTCCTCATGTGTCCGCTTCACCACAAAAATCTGGGAACAGTGCATTCCAACTAACACAAAAAGATCGATCTCTCCTGCTCTCCCTCTCTCAACAGAGATGGACTTATTCTGAGATTGCAGAACTCAGGAAATGGAGCCCATCTCCTTGTTATCAATGTAAAAACTGAGCTGAGCTATTTGTGATCTAAATCAAAATAGAACTGTGTCTGGCAAACTCATTTTTCTCAGGCCCCGGCAGCTCCCCAAGATACATTGTCTACTGATGGGGGTGGGGGGGAGAGACAATGGCAACTGCCAGGAGCCATTGATCACTTGTTTTATGTGCAGAATGAATCCTTAATCACTGTCGCTTCAGAAAGAAAGGGGAAATTGAGATGGATTCTCAAGTGCCAAAGGCAGAGAGCTTGGTAATTGTAGCTCTTTCATTAAACCTTTGGAGCGTCATCAGTCAGCCAGCGGTTGCTCATCTCCGCCTTGGCGTCCACATCTGGGCTCATTGCTAAGGGGTGCCACGAAGAGTCCTAAGAGCCATGGGTAATCTATCCTCAGTGTGAGCCCAGGGCTCAAGAGTCTCATCAAATGGCATTGGACATCTCAGCCTGGCATTTGAGGACCTACCAGATGGACCCAACTTACCTCTCCAACCGTAGCACTTCCTACTTCCTGAGCCTCGGTTTCCTTATTTGTGAATAGGAGCAAAACCCTGCATTGCCTCATTCACCCATGCTATTTTACTCTTCTGTCCCACGTCCTGCACTAGTTCGTCCTATTGGCGGTGACATTTATTTATGTATTCATTCACCTTGCAAATAATTATTAACTGCATATTGTGTGCTCACTGGTTAGCAAAAAGAGTCATGGTCTCTAACCACCCACTCCCTTGGGGGTTTTCACCTGGAGCACACACTTTCAATAGGAGGCAATACTGCCCTTTGGTTCTGGGGGAACAGAAAAAAAAATCTTACTCTTTTAATATAAAAAGCACAAATATGCCTGCAGAATATAAACAGATATGCAGCATATTAAGGGAAGAATGATTAGGGCGAATATGTCTGAAAAGGCTCCTTAGGGGAGCAATAATGAAAAGACAGTCACTCGTCTACACTGGTTGAGAGTGACTTTCTGCCCTTTTTATCTACCTCATGTAGCACAACTCAGTACACGTCCCCTCCTACCAAAAAACCTCTAAACACCCATTTCTCTTTCCCCCTCCTCTTTGTTCCCATGACGACCTCTACACAGCACTCATCCCCGAGCTCCCGTCCAAGGCTCTGACCCATGGCTCTGTCCCCCACGCTGGTCTGTAGGATGCTTGCAGACAAGACTCTAATCTTGACCTATGTTTAACCTCAGGTCAGCTGACACTTCGTAGGTGTTCAAAAAACGTTGAATGGATGAATAAGTGGCAGGACACATCTCACTCTGCGGTTCCCAGGGTGGAGAAAAAACGAGTTAAAGAAACCAACATTTACTGAGACCCTCCTGTGTGCCACACACCATGACAGTCCACGGCACGGCCTACCTCACTTCCATTTTCACCACAGCCCTGCAGATACCAGGGCAGAAACTGTTCCCTCTGGAGAAAGGAGGGTTCATCAAGGTCCCGTGCAGTGGTGTGTTGAAGCCAGCCAGCTTCTGTGCCTCCCCAGAGCCTATTAAATTTTCAGGGATTTTTCAGGCCAGGTGTTCAACTATTCATAGCTTGTAATTAGCTATCATAGGAGTATTTACACCACAGAAATGGGCAAACATTACACATCAGGGCTTTTTCTACCCTCCTCTGAGAGCCAGTTTATCAGCATATCCCTGGTTCCAGGCCTGACAAGTGAGAGCCAGGAAAGGGGATAGGGTTTTTCCATTTAACCACATGGCCCCCTACCAGCTGTGGGGCGGGGGGGCGGGGCGGGGGGCAGAGGGAGATATCCATCTGTGCCCATGAAGACTTCATCCAGGATCTCACCTGCTACCACTTTTCTTTCACTGAAATGGCATTCCTTGCTCTTTAGTAAATTACTGTCCAGAACTGCAAAAAGAGGACCCCTGAAAATCACCCTTCTGGAACTTGGAATCACCGCTGTTCTCTAGGAGGCAAAGGTCAGGGAGAAGAGGCCAAAAACTCTCCTCGGAATGGATACTCCAAAGCCAGCATCCAACAGGCTTCCGGTTGCCCTCACAGGGAACCTTGCAGAAGCCTTTCCTAGATTCCACAACCATTTGCCCATCTCTGGAGAGTACAGGTTACTTAGGGCAGGGACCAAGGGTTTCGACCTCTGCATCCATCTCCAGAATGCAGCCCAGTGCCCGGCACACAGTTAGCAATCAGTAGATATGCCCGTGGAATAACACCCACCAGACCCAGATGCAGCTCCCCGGGGGACCAGTCCCCATACCATATCCAGGGATGGCAAGCAACACCTCCAGTGGATTTTAACAAACTGAGTCAACCGCAAAACTCTTTAAACAGCTCTTCTAATCCCTTGACCCTTTTGCATTTCCCACAAGACTCCAATAAAATTTCAAAATGCCTTGAGGATGGTCTGGCTATAAGTTTGAAATGCTAAATGTCTTATTAGACCAAGGACTTTGGGCCTGACTCCTGGAGAATGCTGATCTGCTCGGAGTAGCATCAGCAAGAGCTGGAGTGTTGCCACATCACGGCATCATTAGCAACCAGACAGAGTTATTCAGCACATACCTTTTAATGTCGAGTCTCCGTTTTCGGACTGCTTGACAAGCCAGGGAGGATAAATAAAGGAGGCTCCTGGTGCATCTGGCTTCCCTTCACATTAGGTTCTCTGATGGGATCCCTGATTTAAGACCAGGATCCAATTGAGAGCTGTGCTCATAGCACAATAAATAATAGGGAAACCTCAAGCCTGCACTGGTATGTTGTGTTAGTCCAGGACCACATACTGTGTCATTATTTACCATCAAGCAAATCCCTATTTCGGTTTCTAGAAAAGGGTATCATAGAGAGAATTAATACTGAAAATGGAAAGAAAGAAGAATTCAGGGAGGAAGAGTATCTTTGTTGGGGAGTAAGAGTCAACAGGTAAAGAAAACATTTCAGTGGATGTGTTCAAAATAGTTATAAGAGACAGTGAAGGTTTTGTTTTTCCTGGCCACTTTTGTCATGATTTCTCCCAACGTCCTCTTGCAATTGACATTAGGAAAAAAGAGTAAAAAGGATTCCTTATCAACACTGATCAAGTAGCTGAGATTTTTAACCAGAATTCCAACATGCTGTGAGTCTTTGAAACAAAGATTATTCATTAAGTTACACCAAAATACAGTTTAATTCTGTCCATTTGTAAGACTTTTTATATCAATAAATTCACAAATTAGGAAAAAATATTCCATGTTAACCCAATAACCCAAATTTTTAGAAACTATATAGCCCCAATATTCCCCCTTCAGCCTCCTCTCCTTTCTAAATCTATATAACAACTTGTGAGATACACTGAGTCACAGATGCAGGGACTGAGGAGCAGGGAGGTTGAGTAAGTTGCACAAAGTAACCCAGCCAGCAAGTGCTGGGCCTGGGCTTCACTCGGGAAGTTGCTGTCTCCCAAGCGTGTGGCTTCCACTATCCTCACCTCTATCCCACCCCCATCCCCTGAGCCCTTCCAGCCCTACTTCCTGATAACACTAGGGCAGCCCCACAAAGGCAGGGTGAAAGGGTGCCCTGGAGATGTCCCTCTCCTCCTCCTCCCACAGTGGTCTTGTCACTTCCAGGGAAGCCTGGAGTCTGTGTTCCCTCGAGCCTCTGCCACCCCTGGCAACCAAGGCCTGCCGGGAGGGGCCAGCCATGGAACTGGGCGGGCAGGACAAGCCCCAGGTTGGAAACACAAGTACAGCCGGCAGTGGGAGACGAGCTCAGCTCATCCACCCCACCGCGGATGGGAGGGACAAGGATCAGCATCTGGGTTTTCCCAGCTATTCCTCACAACGAGGTCATAGAGTAAGTGGAATCAGCCCCATTTCACAGATAAGGCAAATGAAGCTCACAGGTGTAGTCACCTGCCAACGGCTTGCAGTAAATGGCAGACTCATCACTCACACCCCCATCTTAGATTCCCAGATGCCTGGATTTTTCCATAATAATAAGTAAAGTCCCAGTGTGGGCAACCGGTGGTGCCCAGGGGCTGATTCTCTACTCCTCCGTGGTGGGAAAGACCACAGACTCTGGAGTCAGGGAGCCCTGGTGGAGATAGGGCTCAGAGACTTGGGCAGTTCCTCCAGCCCTCGGGGCCGTGACGCCCTCATTTCTCTAGGGAAGGGGAACCAGGCAGCTGCGGGGGTCGCCGGGACGCCCCGGGACAAGCGCCCCGCAGGGCCGGGCCTGCGCGCCGAGGGTGGGCTGGTCGCGGGTGCCAGGCCCCGTCCCGCTCTGGGCCCCGCCCCCTTCAGGGATGCTGGGTCTCTTTAAAGCCGGGCCCCGAGGCAGGAGCCGACCGCCGGCGGCCCCCCTACCTGCGCGGGGTTCCTTCACGGGGGCGCCTCGTCCGGCTCTCATGACGGGCTGATCCGGCGGGAAGGTCACCGCCAGCCGCCGTTTCTCTATCCAGAGAGAGACAATGGCGGAGCTGCCGTGGGACTAAGGGGCTGGAGATGTAGCCAGCCGTCGCGTGGGGCCTAATGATCCGGCAGTCAAAGCCCTGGTAATATTTGAGACCCCTATCAACCCTGAAGTACCCTCGGTAGCCTTCCAAGTTTGAGTTCTCTACCCAGGCGTCCAAATTACGCGAGGCACGAGGGGGCTACGGTGGCCTCCGGGGGCCGCTTCTAACAAGCGCCCCAAATCTCGGGCTCCAAACGGAGCTGCGCGGCTGGGCCTGCAACAGAGAGGCGCTGTCGAGGAGGGAAAGCCCAGAAACATAAAACAGGATCCCAGAACACAGCCAATTAAACCCCCTAAATTAACAGGTGGAGAAACTAAGGCCAGGAGAGAGAAATGCTTAATAACCCGCCCGCAGCTGGTGCCTGAGCGCGCAGACCAGCCTTTCCACTTGGCCTCCTCCCTCGGCCCACATTGCCTCTCTGCCTTCGTGCTTAGATCCCGCCATTGGCAGGGGCCTGTCCCCCTCCACCCACCCCAGAAGCCATTGCCAAATTTGCCGTTACCAAGACTCCCTTTGACCCTATCATCCTCTATCCATCACTCCCAGCAGCTCTTCCATAAGCTACCCAGTAAAGAACAACACGGTTCCGCCAGCATTCGGGGATCTCCTTTGGTGTAGCTTCATACAGCCTTTCTAGCCTTATTCCTCCCTCCTATTCATCCATTCATTCCACAAATACTTAATGTGTACTGAATTGAAGCGGGCACAGAAATAAGGGAGTCAAGAGCAAAACTGTTTCTGGCCTTAAAAGCTGCTAATTTAGGGCAAGAAACATCCACATAAACAGAAAATTATCATACAATGTACTAAGGGACGGGAAACAGACATTTGCTAGGAAATACGGGTACCCAGAGAAGGACTACAACATGAAGCCCATAGGAAGAGGGAGGTGACATTTAGGAGAGTCTTCCAGGGAGAAAGATGCCTGAGTTGCATTTTAAAGTGGACAATGGCTAGTTAATGGGAAGGACCAGAGGGGCACCAGGAGAAGGTACAGCCAAAGTGAGAAAAAGGCACAGAGTTAGAATGTAATGTATTCTTTTTTATCTCTGTGCTTTTGGTTACTCAGAATCTAAAAAAATAGGTTTTTAATAAATGGTCACCAGATGAATGAATGATGCATGTGAGGAACTTCAGGAAGTCCCATGTTGCTGTGACACCAAAGAATGAGACAGGTGAGCGTGATGCCACACGGGTGGCAAGGCCAGAAGAGGGGTCACATTTCGGGCCGTGGAGGGCCGTGTGTATTGTTCAAAAAGGCTTAAACTTGATAGTACAGGTCAGGGATTCTTAAAAGTCTAGCCTTCAGGGTCCAGTGCCCTCTCCCCTGAGGTTTAAAATGTGTAAGTAAGCAACTTTAAAAAATCTAGTAAGCAAAGTTTTGTGCATGAATTTAACTTTTATCAGATTCTAAAAGGAACTCGTGACCCCAAACATGCAAAGAATAACTGGGAGAAGGGTTGAAACACGTTTAAAGTTTGTAGGCCAGAGACGGCCAGTGTGAGGTTTATTATTTATGTGGATCCCACTGATGTATGAGAATAGGGCCTTTGTCTTTTTCACTGCTGTATCTCTGATATGTATCACCATGTTTCATATAGGACAGGCATTAAATGGGGAAAGAATGACAGCTGTGTGGAGTGGAGGATGGGCTTGAGGGGACAAGACCAGAGGCAAGGAATCTGTTAGGAGGCTGTTGGAGTAACCCTGAATGGAAGGGGGGGAAGGTTGTTGGTACAGAATAAAAGTGACATATTTGAGAAATATTTTGGAAGTAAAATTAACAGGATTTGATGGTTTACTGAACATGGGAGGTGAGGGGAAACGAGTAGTTAAGGATGATTTGCACTTTTCCAGCTTGACAGAGAGCTAAATGACGGTGCCATGGACAGAAATAAAGGAACCAGGAAGCAGAGCACCTTCAGAGGGGCTGGTGGTTAGTTCTGTTGAGATGTGGCCAGCAATTGGAAGAGGCTAAGTAGGCAGGGCACGAGAGGCTGAAGCTTGGAGGTGGGATTTGAGCTGGAGACAGACACACACGTGGGGATCAGGAATATAAAATACTAAAACCCTGTGAGTAAGTGAGGCCACCTAGGGAAAGTAAAGAGAGGGCAGGAGCAGGCCAAGGAGGGAACTCTCAGGAAACCAGCATCTAGGAAGTACTCAGAGGGATACAAACATGCAAAAGAAGTAGTGAGTTTACACAAGGAGATATGACAAAATCCAGGAAAGGGAGCCCTTGATGAAGGAGGAAGCGTCTGGTGTAGGCAGATGTGGCCGAGGGTTCAGTAAGTGGAAGACCAACAGCTAGTCACTGATTTGACAATAAAGAGCTTATGGATGGCCTTAGGGAGGAGGATTTCAGTGAAGCATGAGAAGGGAAAGTCAGATGGTACAGGACATGATAGGCAATGAAGAAATGGGTGCTTTAAAAGGAGGCTGTCTTTTCACGACGTCTATACAACCAGAGGTGAAAGGAATGAGATTATATCCAAAGTGGGTCTCAGGATAAAGGATGTATCTTTTTCAGATGATGAAGTCTTGACAATGTCTCCTTGCTGTCCTTCTCCTGCTAGATTATAAATTCTTTGAAAGCAGGGATTACAATTTATGCTTTTGTAAATCCCTCCCATAGCATCTAGTACAATCTGCATAGAAAATGTGAGCACTCATTCATTCATTCAATATTTATTGAGCATCTACTTTTTGCCAGATTCTCTTCCAGGTATTTGGGTTAAATCAGAAAACGAAATAGACAGCCCTTCTAAGTGCTTAATTCTAGTGACAACAGATGAACAATCAATAATAAATATAATAAGTATGTGAAGCACATGGTAGGCAAGAAGGTGAAAAGTGCTATTAAAAAAAAGGAAACAAGGGACGCCTGGGTGGCTCAGTCGGTTAAGCGGCTTCCTTCGGCTCAGGTCATGATCCCAGTGTCCTGGGATCGAGTCCCACGTCGGGCTCCCTGCTCAGCGGGGAGCCTGCTTCTCCCTCTGCCTGCCGCTCTCCCTGCTTGTGCTCTGTCTCTCTCTGACAAATAAATAAATAAAATCTTAAAAAAAAAAAAAAGGAAACAAGGTAAGGGGAATCAGAGTGGGGAGGATGGGAAGCAGTGGGCTGCAAGAGAAAGCAAAATTTGAGCAAAGGCCTAATGGGAGAGAAGGTGTTCTCCTGATTGGTATCTTGGAGAAGAATGTTCTAGAGAAATGGAGGTGATCAACTACCTCAGTTTGCCCAGCACTGCAGGATTTTCCAGGATATAAGACTTAAAGGGCTAAAACCAGTACTAACACCAAGACTCTCAGTAATAAAACCCTAAGAAAGGGACCAGCTAAAGGCCCCAAGACGGGAGCATGGAGCATGACCAATGTGTTCTAGGAGGCCAGTGGGCCAGAAGCAAGCAAGTGAGGGGAGAGGAAGAAGAAACAGAGGCCGCCCCACAAGCCACAAAGTCACCTGTATGCGCAGTGCATATTGAGCGCCTTTGTGTGCCGGGTATGCATACTGAGTATAGGGAATATATACCCATTAATAACACAGGGGAAAGTGTAAGTTTCACAGAGAAGTGAAGCACTGTAATGACTGTCAGGCAAACATAGTTTGCACAGCAACTTCATCACATTGTCCCCACCCCAGACTGCCAGGTGACAGAGGCGCCCCTGTCCTGCCTCCATGGACTGCACACTCCAGCCACTGCCCCATTAATGAGACTGCTGTTCATCCTTTCATTGGCCCCCAGGGGCAATGTCCTGAGCAGCACAACCAGCCCAACCCAGAGACAGAGTGGGACGCTGCCTGTTACAAATTCATAATCATGCCACCCCTGCCTCCCATCCCCGCCTCGGCAGACTCTGTTCTGCCATGTTACTTTGCCCTTGGGGAGAGACAATGGCTTCCTCCAAGGGGGCTCCAGACACTTGGTGACCCATAAGATGGCAATGAGGAAGGTTCCTTCTGAAGTGTTTGAGATTTCAAATAAGCCACTGAAATAATGTCCACAAATTCTCTTCCATTTCATAAAACATAAAGATGTGTATGTGGAACTGATTCCTAATTAATTAATGAAGTTTGCTTCTTTCAGAAACACCTCATGGAGCATGGAGCTGGTAGGGAGAAAGATAGTGAGGGGGCTCCCTAGTGTCAGGAGATTAAGGAATTCTGAGTTAAAACTTCAGCTAAAATGGAAGTGTGTTATCTGAGAAAAGCAAATGCATTAGGCTATCATCATTTATTAACACTTGAGCATAAATGAGCTGGTGAGATTAGCTGTTCAGAAGTCAAAGATTTGAGTGGCACCAAAAGAGGGAAGGAGGATGACAGGACACTGGGAAGAGCCAGGACGGTCCTACACAAAGAACTGGAAAGAGGCATGGACCCAGGGTTCAGAGAATCTGATGTCAAAGGTCCATACAAATAATCACAGGCCACAGAGCAGTTTGACATTCTCTTCTTCATTTGCCTTCCACGGCCCAGGATAGGCTGAGAGTTCTTTTTTTTTTTTTTTTTTTTTTTAAGATTTTTATTTATTTATCAGAGAGAGAGAGAAGGAGAGCACAAGCAGGGGGAGGGCAGGCAGAAGGAGAAGCAGACTCTCCGCTGAGCAAGGAGCCCGATGGGGGGCTGGATCCCAGGACCCTGGGATCATAACCCAAGCCAAAGGCAGAAGCTCAACTGACTGAGCCACCCAGGCGTCCCAGGATGGTGAGAGTTCTAACTGTCCTCTAAAAGGCAACACAAAGTGGTAGAGCCAGGTACCCTGGGTTCAAAGCCCAGCTCTGCCATTTGACTAGCTGTGTGATTTGGGGAACTTACTTAACCTCTCGATGTCGATCCTAAAAATGGAGGTAACTACAGTGCCAACCTCCTAGGGCTACTGTGAGGATTAGATGAGCTAAATCACAGGACTCTCCTGGAACATACTTGACATAAATGTTAGCTGTTATTTTATAAATGAGGATAAAAGGCACAATGAGGTGAAGATATTTGGCCAAGGTCACCAGCAACAAAAGAGCAAAGCCTAGATTAGGAGGCTTCAACTTCCCTGAGGAAATGAATCATCTGGGAAACTTAGTTACAGAACACCGATTCCCAGGCCCCATCCTGATTTCTGACTGGATGGGGCTGGTTTGGGCAGGTAGACTGCGCTGGAAGAGAGTAAAAATCCGTTTGGAATGGCACTGCCCAAGTGATTCTGATGTAGGGGATCTAAGGGGACAGTTTGAGGAACACTGGCTTAGACTTGGAGACTCTGCCCCATGCACTTGGCATTGTCCGGGAGACCATGGGGGCCCAGGTAGACCCCTTCTTCCCAACCCCTTGTCCAACAGTGTAGCACTTGTGCTCCTCACTTACAGTGCATTTTTCTTTCTCTAGTTTCCAAGGGGAAGAGTGCTACAACCAATGTCAGAGCGGGGGAGTTTTCTTCAAGACCAAGAGCTTTAAAACCAAGCTCCACTTCAGAGTGGATTTTACCACTGGGGTCTGTAATGGAAATGCTGACATAATCTTAATTATGAGAGAGAATTTCTCTCGGATGGAAATGCAGTGACCCCAGAAGACTCCATTTGCAAGTCCTCCTGACCTGTAAGAGGAGATGCCTGATGGAATATTTTGGGTAATATATTATGCATCTACTTATCCTATGATCCCCATCTGTGGGCTTAGCAAGGCAGTATTTTGAAGAAAGGGAGAAAAAAAAATATGAACACCAGGCTTGAGAACACTCGCCTGGATCAGAGACCAGGGTGAGCTTTCTACTCTGCAGTGTTTTGCATTTCATATGAAGTGAAATCTATTTCAGGTGCTGCTGAAAATGCAGGAAAAGTACCAGTGACTGGAGTCCTAGGAATTAAACTGGCCTCAGTTCAGAGACGCAGAGTGGTCTCACACCATCATTCCTGCATATTCATAATCCACCAATGTGAAGAGGTCTTTGTTACCAAAAAAAAAAAAAAGAAGAAGAAAGAAAGGAAAAGGAAAAACAAAGTTCCTTGGGAAGTGTCCTCTCATACGAATTGAGGGGTTCCCTTCACCCCAGCCCTGGGAGGCACGGGCGTGTGGCCCGCGTCTGTCCTCTAGCATTTGACTTTGTGCATCCGCTGCCAGTCGCTGGCTTGCTGAGCTAGGGAGGCTGTGGGCTCTAGGTTGAATCTATTACTTACAAAGCCAAGCTGCTTCCCTGGAGAGTGGGGGGCAGTATTGACGTCTTGGGCTTCTAGCTGGGGTAACAGGACAGATCCCTAAGCAGGAATGGGCAGCCACGTAACTCTCTTTCTCAACAGAAACCAATGAAATGGTGCCTTCCTGAGAGGCCTGAGGAACTGGAGAGTGTCCAGAGTGGGCCACAGCTAGCTGTCAGCCTCTCTCTGCATTCATCTAAGTGGTATCGAGTCACCACAATATGTTTTTTGAAGTGTACATTTCCATGAATGTTGACAAACCTATATACTCGTGTGACAACACCCTAATCAGGATGGAGGATGTTCCCATCTTCCCAGAATGTTCCTCCTGCCCCTTTGCCATCAATGTCTCCAAGGGGCACCACTGTTCTCACATCTATCACTGTAGGTGAGCTTCTAGAATCCCATAACAGCGATACCAGTGCACTCGGAAAGCATGTGCCCATTTTTGTTTGGCTTTTCTCGTTCAACGCAATGATTTTGAAACTCAAGATGCCCTTTGTGTGTCCATGACTTGCTTTGAACCACTTTTTCAGTGTTGGGAACTCACTCCCCAGTCCCACCGCACACAGAGGCATCCGTGTTCCTGAGCCAAGAAAGCCTCAGCTCAGTGGGAGCTCCAGCCTCTGTAGCGGCTCTTCTTAGTTGTGGAGCTCGGGGGGGCCCGAGGGAGCCCGGGGTTCTCACACCTTCTCCATCCTTCCTCCCAGCCGCTCCCCAGGTCTGGTGTCAGGCAGGAGTCCCCCAGCAGCCCCTTCCCATCCCCAGCACGTTCGCCATCTTGACCAGCGTGCCATGGGTGAGGGGGACAGAAGAGTCTGGAGGCCCTGGCAGCGAAAAGTTTTCTTAGCTGTGGTAAGAAGGAAGCGGTGGGGCTGAGGGAGGGCATGTTTCCCAGGCCTCCAGAGTCTCTGTGCTAATTTATCCTTCCTCTCAAATTGCCTCCAAACTTCAGTAATAAGCACGCTCGTAGTTCACTGATGAAATACATTCTTCCAAAGCAATTTTAAAATAATCGTGGTGTATGCTAAACCTTAAAAAGAAAAGAAAAAAAAAGAAAAGAAAGAAAGAAAAAGAAAACCCTGCAGCCAAGTCATCCTAGACGGAGCGGCAACGACAGAATTTCATAATTAGGAAATGCAGTGTCATTTCTGAACGTTATTGCACCTTTGAAAAACGGTATCAAACTGAGGACTGCATATTTGATACCCGATTGATTTCAGATTCCAAGTCAACTGCAGTAAAATAATGAGCTGCCTCTGTCGTGAACGGCTGACTCCAGCTCAGAGGGTCTGGGAGGGAAGGCATGGAGGGGTACGGGGCCCCAAGGCCTCTGAAATGAAGCTGAGGGGCCACTGGGCTAGGGGGAGCATGCAGGACCCCGACTGCCTCTTGCATTAATGCTTTTGCCCAAAGGGCTATTTTTGAACTCAGGTTTTATTTCAAGGCCCCTTCAATTCTGCTCGCCAACACGGATGCTGGGAATCGGGAGGATCAAAGCCCTGGACTGGAGCTGGCTTGCAGTTCCCCCATCACCCCAGGGCTGGCCCAGGCCCCAGGGGGCGTGGGGCGCAGTGTGCACGGTGTGATTTCACCCACCCCCTGCCCTTGGCCATCACCGCCAGGTTCTCTCACCCACTACCCGGTGCTCCACAGCCCATTAGAATTTCATTCATAAAATTAGCCTGTCTAGCACCTGGAAAGGGATGGCCTGTCATTATCGTCAACATCGCCCTCAAAGCCAGAAGGCTTCCAAAGCCTTTCCGACATTGGGCCCCTCAGGCCCTGCTGCTGGGGGTTGCACTGCTTTGTGATGTCGCCAAGTCATGGAGTTACAATGGTTAGAAAAGGCTTCTTTCCCTTCACCACAGATTCGCTTCCTGTTAACTCTCTTTTTTCCCCCACCATGAATATTCGTTTTATTTTTTGTTATTTAAATTCAATTAGCCAACATATAGTACATCATTAGTTTTTGATGGAGTGTTCATTAATTCATCAGTTGCGTAGAACACCCAGTGCTCATCACATCACGTGCCCTCCTTAATGCCTGTCACCCAGTTACCCCACCCCCCACCCACCTCCCCTTCTGCAGCCCTCAGTTTGCTCCCCAGAATCAAGAGTCTCTCATGGTTTATCTCCCTCCCTGATTTCTTCCCTTTCAGTTTTCCCTCCTTTCCCCTATGATCCTCTGCACTATTTCTATTATTCCACATATGTTCATAGCAGCAGTGTCCACAATAGCCAGACTGTGACAGGAGCTTCCTGTTAACTCTCACCCACATCACAGCTCTTCAGACCTCTGGGGATGGTTCTGAAGCCCACAGCGCATGTGCTGGTACCAGGCGCACACAGCCTCCGGCTCCCAGTGTGGCTCTCCGAGTCTGTGGGCTCCCTCTCAAGCCTTGGGTAGATCCCTGGGCACAGCCCTCAGTCAGCGCCCACTATCCCTCACCCCTGGGATGGGATCCCTGAGATGTGTGCTCTACACCAGTTCCCAGAGTTTCTCCGAAGCTTGCAGCCCAGTTCCCTGCAGTGGGAACCAGCTGGATAACACACCCTTTCCTAGCTGCCTTTCCTTCCTTGCCTCACTTCTCCACACCCCTTCCAGGGTTTTCTGTACTTCCTGAATAAAACACACACCCCACTCCTTGTCTCGGGGGTCTGTTTCCGGGGAAGCCAACTAAGGCAACACCCTACTTAAGTTCTCTTCCCTGAGCCAAATATTCCTGGTGCCCTTCTCCTATTCCTCATGCAGCACTGTTTCCAGACCTGTCACCAGGCCTGGCCATGTTCTCACTGGTCATCTCGCTTGCAAAGGTCTCTCCCACGGGTTGTGCCCGGGACAGGACACAATGCTCCTAGCACATCTAGCCAACACACTTCATGTCCCGGGTTTCTCTTGACCTGGGCACCCTACGTCTCTTCTTAGCCTTAAAACGGCATTTGCTTTTTTCATGCTTTTATATCTTGTAATCTCCTTGTTAATGCAAAATTCCTAGTCTTCTGACTTCAACTGCTAATGCACCAGACTTACTTTACTCTGGACTGGGTAAACATGCTCTCTGTGTCTTCATCCAAATACTGAATGTAATTGTGAGATAGGACAGGCTCAGAGACATGGCCCCACCACGTATTATATTACTAGAGGCCTTAGACTGGCCACAAGTCATTAATCCCATCCTGTGGGAACAGTTGACCAGGCAATAACACATGCATCTAATTGATACCATCAGATTCACATTTTCTGTATTAGATCCATGACTATCACAAGACACTTTGCAAAGGCTCTACTGAAAGCTGGGCCTTTTGTCTAAAAGACTAGAATAGCTCCCAGAATCTTTCATCCTGCCCCCTTGTCCTGTCCCCTTCCCGTGCCACATGGTGTCATCTCACTCAAGCTGGGCCAACATGAAAAACATTCCTCATCTTTTGGGTTCCCAGGTTCTGACGTTTCTATAGATGCTCTCTGGCAGGACAGTTGCTGCCAATATAGGAGCTGCCCCAGAGGCTGGAGAGCAGGGCTCAGCAAACTTTTTCAGCAAAGGGACCGAGAGGAAATATTTCAGCCACTGCAGGTCACACAATCTCTGTCACAACTATTTGACTCTGCTGTTCTCATACAAAAGCAGTCATAGAGGATAGACCAAGGGCATGGCTGTGTCCCAATAAAACTTTATCTTTGGGCACTGAAATTTGAATTTCATATCATGCTCACATGTTGAAAAATATAAGCCCATTTTTCTTGGTTCCCCCCCTCAACCATTTAAAAAATCCATTCTTAGTTCACAGAACATACAGAAAGAGCTGGAGGGCCAGATTCAGCCTGTGGCCATAGTTTGCTGCCCTGCTATAGAGAATGAGAAAAAGCATGAACTCCACAAATGCTCGGAGTCCCATACTTGCAGCTGTGGGATCCGGGGCAAGCCCCTTAGCCTCTGACTCTGCTCAGCTTCCAGAAGGGATACTGTAGGGACTGAGTGAAGGCAAGTCTGTGCTCAGGAGTGCAGATGCACAGGTGCGAGGTACATCTCCAACCTGCTACCCCAGGCTGGCTCTCCCTCTGCAAACCCTTCATCTCTAAATGCTCAGACCAGAGGCTTGTAATTTATTTTAGAAATTGGCTGGCAATTTATATCCAGTATGCTCCCTGTCTGAAAAGCTGAACACTAGCCTGCAACCCTCTGATTCCCTCTGGTTCCCTGTGAGCTCTCTAAAATCCTGACAGGAGTCCAGCATCTCCAGGAAGACCCAGCACCCTGAGCTGAGCTGGTCTCCGCTTCCGGTCTTGTCCACTGAAAGGTGCTTGCGTCTCTTCTTGTCTCCAGTCTCTTATACATTCAAGTTTTATCTACTGCAAGTTGGAGAGATTTCTCCTTGGTAAAGAAAGAAGACAAGTGTGAGCTCTGCTATACTCTGTGCCCCTTCTGCCTGCTGCACACTAGTTGTCACTCTGTCCCCACCATGGTCTTTAGATGGCTCTACAGCCATTGCCCACCTTAGCCTTCCTGGGATTCATCCTACAGCAGAGCATGGCAGTGCAGTGTGCTCAGATTTGCCCTTGGCCATATGCTCCCTGGGATGGTTACTTATATTTCAACTTGGCTAAGCTACGGGGGCCCAGTTGTTTGGTCAAATACCAGTCTTGATGTCACCAGGAAGGTGGGTTTTTTTTTTTTTTTTTAAAGATGAAATTAACATTTAGGTCAGTAGACTTTGAGTAAAGCAGATTTGCTTCCGTAATGTATATGGGCCTCATCTAATCAGTTGAAGGCCTTAAGGACAAAGAATGAGGTTCCCCAAAGTAGAAGGAATTCTCAAGACTGCAGCCTAAGAACCCAGCCTGAGTTTCTAACCTGCAGCCCTGCAGAATTTGGACTCAAGACAGCAAAATCGACTCTTACCTGAACCTCCAATCTGCTAGCTTGTTTTATGGATTTCAGGACTTTCATGTGAGCCAATTCCTTAAAAAAAAAAAAAAAAAAGTGTGTGTGTGTGTGTGTGTGTGTGTGTGTGTGTGTCCATCCCATTCATTCTGTTTCTTTGGAGAAAGCTGACTAACACACTCCTCCCCTCTTTGGGGGTGGTTGGAGTCGTTTCTTTATGAGCCTTTTCCACCTTTTTCTTTTGGGTCATTTCTAATCACATAGACAGAATGGCATTGGGAGCCTCCTGGCCCTGTAACCAATGTTATCTTTTAAGGCCTTCAGGGGGTAAGAATCAGCCCTCCACTCTCTGACCCTTTTGGGGTCATGTGGGGATGATGTTACCCATTCCATTCTCAGCTTCTCTTCTCTTGTAGACAGATTCCAGATTCCACGACAAGGGCCACAGCCTTCTGGGGACTTGTTCTCTCCTACCCCAGATAGATTTCTTTGGGTCCCAATTAACCAGTTTTCCTCTTTGCTTTCTCTCCCTTTGGAGATGAAATTGTCAGCAAGGCAAGACAAGACGTTATCTGTTTTTAGCTGCCTGAGACTCAGGCTGATGGCCAGATGGTTGAAGTCTTCCTTCACTCCTGGATCCTGCGTTCATGCCAGCTTTGTGTTAGGTCTGTAAAAAGTACTATCCATACACTCCTAAAATAGGACTCCTGTTGCCCTCTCTACCAGCACCCTCCCTCCCTGCTGGGATTTGCACTCCAGTGAAAACTTGCTATACTCCCATTCCCCTTCTATGATTTCCAGTTCTACTACTAGCAAACATATTATATGATATTCCTTCCCATTAATATGTGCATTGCTGAATCCCAGAATCAGAGTATCTCAGGGTGAGAAGTGGGCTTACAGGTCACTAGAACCTAGGACCACATTTTCTCTCTAAAAACTCCATCAAGAGGTTTAAACACCTTCAGTGGCTAGAAACCCACTTTCTGCCACCATGGATGGCCCTGTCCGACTTTTTCTTTCTTTATTTCTTTTTCTTTTATACAGCTTTATCTTGCCAGGGCATGGCAGGGATAGAACAGCTACGGAAGCCTGTGGGAGGGCAAGCAGGGTGCTCACAACTAGAACAATTAAGCCAGGTTTTCCAAAATGAGTGTTTTCAAACCCAAAAATGAATAGAGAAGAGGAGAAAAGAATGGAGGGTTTCTTTATGCATGCTTCCCCCATAACAAAATCTGGCCAGGTTTCTACCTGGCAACATGTATGAAATTTATGTTCCATCTTTGTGACACTTTTTTCGACTTTGTCACTCAATCCCTACTTACTGATATCTCTGAGGTCCTACAGATTTTTCCTGGCCCTTTGCACCATTTATTTTAAAGTAAGAATATGGGAGAAGAATTTAGCAAGAATGGTACCATCACATAAAGTCTAATGAAGGGAGAGAAAACTGCAATGAATGAACAGATTTTATCAAATCAAATCAAAACGTTATTTGAAAAACGAGAACTATAGTAAGATAGGTAAGATATAGTGCTCAAAGTGTTTGTCTTACACAAAAAGATCTGTAATACATTTATAAGAAACACATAAGCCCTTTAGAGGATATGAACAGAAGAGGAAATTTAAATGGTCAATGAACAAATGAGGAGATGCTTAGATTCTGATCAAAAAGATGATCAGCGAAATGCATGTTCAGGAAAATATCACTTCCCACTCATAGATCTGGCAAATGGTTTTTTGAAAATGATAACATCCAATAATGGCATGGTTGTAGAGAAGTGGAGTTGGAAATATAAACTGGTAATTTTGGATTTTTTTCAGATGTTAATTTTGTAATACTTATGAAGATCAGAATGTAGATGAATTCTGGTCCAGACACCTCCACTCAGAAGACTGTATTCAACAGAAAGATTTGTACACATATGTAAAAAGATGTAAAAATGCTTAATTGTGGCATTGTAACTGTAATGATTATATTAGTGACACCTGAAATAATTAAATTACCAATAAGGGAGAGGTAGAAAAATTATGCTGTATTCATACACTGGATGTTATGCAGAAGTAAAAAGAACAAAGAAGATCAATATCCAATGATCTGGAAAGAAGGTTGTCTATATATACTAAAAACAAAACAAAAACAGTTGCAGACTAAATGTTTCAGACCAGCTGATTCCACTTGTAAAGATATGCCTGCTGAGACACAGACATGGATGTATCTGCATTACCTGGACAAAGTCAAGAAGGACCTGCCCCTCTGGGGCGCCTGGGTGGCTCAGTCGTTAAGCGTCTGCCTTTGGCTCAGGTCATGATCCCGGGGTCCTGGGATCGAGCCCCGCATCGGGCTCCCTGCTCAGCGGGAAGCCTGCTTCTCCCTCTCCCATTCCCCCTGCTTGTGTTCCCTCTCTCGCTGTGTCTCTCTCTGTCAAATAAATAAAATCTTTAAAAAAAAAAAAAAAAGAAAAAAAAGAGGGACCTGCCCCAAACTGTGTTCACGTTGGGTGGCCCAGGTGAAGGCAGGAGAACTCTCCTGTCTAACTTTATGTAATCACACCTACCATCTCAGAATTGGGACTAAAGGACATTTTAATTTTTTATGTTTCCTACACTTTTCAAATAAATGTTAAAAAAAAATGTTTTACCACAGCATCTGGCATAACACAAGTGTTCAAAGAGAGTAGCTATGATTTTGGTAACTATTATGTACTGTGCCTAGTACAGTGTCATTCTTCTGTACCATTTCTGTAGCCAGATGTTGTTTTCCAGACATCCCTCTCTTCTCAGAAGCGGAGGTAAATATCCCATCTATCTCTGAAGACTCTCAGCCCCTGACTTAAGCTGTTGTTTCCCCTTCTCCCTCCCCCAACACCCATAGAGTTGGAATAATTTCTTTTCCAGCGTGAGAAGAAATGGGAAGTAATGGGTGGGATCGGTGACCTTGGTAGGGTCTTCATGCCAGGCCAGAGACATCATTTAGGAAGACAGCCACCCCCCAGACAGGGTATGCCAACACTAGCCAAGGCAGCTTTGAAGCCTTAGGACAGCCAACCACTCACCAGTTTGGAATCTTGCTTCTGAGCTGTCACTGGCACTGTCCATTCAGATTCCAGGTGATCAACACGTCCCAGCTTGCCAAGACTCTCTCCATTTTAGCATGAAAAGTTCCACATTCAGGGCATCCCTTTAGTCTCGTGCAAACTGGGGTCGTGGGTCCCATCCTTTTGGACAACTATTATGTCTGGCTCTGTGTTAAGCATTGGGTTTGGGTACAAAGGTGAACAAGATCCCCTCTCAAACTGCCAGGGGGCCTTTCAATGCTAATGAGGACGCACTGGGGAACAACCAGCCCTATCCTGATGGGATTCATCTAGTGGAGGCATGGGCAGCGTGCCCTGGGAGAGAAGCCACAGGGAGACGAACTGCCTTCTGAGATCTGGACCCAATGTTCTCCATGCTATGGGAGGATTCTCATGCTGGTGGCATAATTCCAAAGATTCAGATTCTCTTTCCCTGGTCTGCCCTATGCCATGGTCTTGCCCCCTTCCAGGGCCCTCCTCCGTGGCTCCTCCAGTCAAGCCAACCACTGCCAGGGGGTGAAGAAAAACAAAGGTCAGGCCCTGAGGGCTACTGGAATAGTCCCACATTTCTGGGTCTCTCTCTGAACTAGATACCTTTGAGGGCTACCCTAATGATACTGCCTTAGTAAATTGGTTCCTGAGCTCCGGAATCTCAGCTGGTCCAGCCACTCCATACCCTTTCTTCCCTGGGAGCAAAGTTAATTCATTTGCTCTACTTCCCAGGACTTAAGATTGAATTTCTCTAAGTAAGCACAGTCATAGCCGTCACCCAATCCTTGGAGAAACTCTTGCCCTGTGTTTGCTGCCCCTCTCTCTGGCCTTCCTGATTAGCAGGGGTTCTCAGCTCTGCTTTCTCATTTGCAGTCACATGGAGAGTGTTTTAAATACACCAATGCTGCTTCTCCTCCCCACCACCAGACCAATTAAATTTGAATCTCAGGAGGGGCCCAGTCATTGGTATGGTTTAAAAGACCCTCCCCACCAAATGACTCTAATATTCAGCCAGGGCTGAGCCTACTGGCCTAAAGGGTAAACCGTCCCACGTGTGGTACATTTAATGCCATAGGGTAATTGTTAGGCACTTTAGCCCCTCCTACCTATTAACTAGCTATCTTTGAATCAATTAAATAGAGCTCGTCTATCAGTTAATTTAGCCATACCATCTGGAGGTAGAAAATATCACACATTTACAACATATAGAGAGAGAGAAACATACATAAACCTACAGACAGACACAAACAGAGATGTTACAGATTCCATTCTAAAGTTCTAGTGATGAATCAGGTAAAATAATACAAAGAACACTGGTTATAAAAGAAGTTAGATCCAGATTGTGCTTCTGGCAGATGGAATAAGTTAAGGTGGCCTGGCCTGTGGCAACAGCTTTTTACTAGTGTTTGTGGAGAAGACAGTTAAGTTTTTGCATTCACCAAAGTTCCAAATCACCTTTTCCCCTTTTGTTTTCCTTGCCATAAGAATTTCCTCCCTGAAATTCGTATTTCAAAGAGGTGACCCAGATAGGAGTTCCCGGAGAAGACCAGCTGGAGCACTTACATCTCAAAGGCATGGGGAAAGAATGCAAGCTGCTGGGGCACCTGGGGGGCTCAGTCGCTAAGCGTCTGCCTTCGGCTCAGGTCATGATCCCAGGGTCCTGGGATTGAGCCCCGCATCTGGGTTCCCTGCTCGGCAGGAAGCCTGCTTCTCCCTCTCCCACTCCCCCTGCTTGTATTCCCTCTCTTGCTGTCTCTTTCTCTGTCAAATAAATAAATAAAATCTTAAAAAATAAATAAATAAAAGAATGCAAGTTGCTTCAGGAAGGAATTTTGTTTCTTAAGGCCAGAATTCTTACAATATTTACAAGCCTTTTCAGATAAATAGGGGAATTTCTGCGATTGGCAAAAAGGTAAGTGGACTTTGAATTGTTCTAGAGCTGCATTTCTGGTTTTGCCAAGATTTGTAAGATAAGGACAGTTACTTTTAATTCTTCAAAGAATTGGGTTGCAGCTTAAATTATGTCAAGGAGCTGATCGGCCTATCAAACCACATTATTTCTATGTTCTGGACTTAGAGCTGTGTGTCTTTGGAATGTCTTAGTAAATCCTTTCAAAAAGGCTTCAGAGGTGTCCTCCCTCACCCCCTGGATACATTTAGCTTAGGGGAGAAAAATATTTCTACCAGGCTCTGAATATCAGCTTCCCATTTGGCTGACTTCTGACCACAGAGGTACCTAAAAAAATCCTTTCTCGGGCGGAAACCCGAGACAAAGAGTAAATGTTCCTGGAAATATTAAATAACCTGCCCTGGATATAAGAGGCAAGCCCAAAGAGGGTATAGACCTTACCCTCCCAAGATCCAGAGCCACTCCCAAAGATAACCAGAAGAAAGCAAGACTTTGACAATTCCCCTGAGGTCTGGCAACAGTTTGGTAGGACCCCAGCCACAAATGGAGCTCTGTCCACACATAGATTGTCACAAATGGGGTGCAAACCACATTTCTGTCTGGTCATATTTTGAGGCCCCCAACCTGACCAAAGCCAAATTATCAGTACACAAAACAAGACGAACAAGAAGGTAATGGCTGTCCTATAGCCAATGGGTCTGGATTTGAAAAGGAAGGGATCACATGAAGATTTTATTTTCCTCTGTTGACCGGGCACTACAGGTAGAAATTCTGGTAAGAACTCTCACCCTTCACTGGCAAAGGATCCCATCCGTAGGCTCTATTAGCTGCCAGAACTTGGTAAGCTTGTCCATTAATTTTAATTTTAGTTTCCCTTAGCTGTTTAAGGGAACGACATAGAAGTTTACCAGAAAACCCCTCAGAATTCCATCCATCATAGATGGGTCCATATGGGAGTGCTCCTTCAAAGGTAAATATGGGGGGCATCTGTAAGGTCATTAACTTGGTAGACTTTTGTTTATGGTTGTGTAGTCTCTTCAGAATGGAAAGACAATTTAGACAGGATAACTGGAATGAGTATGCAGGTAAAAGAGGATAGAGAAGAACAGTAGGAGTCATGACAGCCTTATAATCTTTTGTTTTAGATACCTCTTGTGTCTTTAATTTTTCATTAGTTTTTGCAATGAATCTTTCAAAAAAAGCTATTTTGAAATCTTAAAGCCTTTGGGAAGCTTATGAATACCAATTAAAATAGGTATCCCATTCTGTCTGTTTAACTCAGGAACCCTTGCTTTCAAGTGCATGTCTTAAATGAATGATCTTGTCTAATTGGAACATTCCCCATGATGGTCATTGTATTTTAGGTTGTTTTAAGATTTTGTCTTTTTGTAGACACTTTCAGCTTCCAGGACCACAGTTCTTAGACATAAAATAAGCAGGTATGACAGAAAATTGCATACTCAACTCTTTAGGATTCAAGGATGACATTTCTTTCACCAAGCCTTGGGTAACTTGGAGCCAAATAATAGCTAAGAGGGATGTACCACAGGGTTGGGGATTGTGTGTTGTTTTACAGTTTACCTTGTACCATGGACATTTTCCTGAGGTTGGTGGGTGACCTAGAGTCATTCTAACCCAACCCATGACCAAATTTTATAGGCAGAAGAGAGTGAGACAAGGAAGTTTTACCAGCAGAGAGTAGATTGGTTGTGGCAAGGTTACTTTCCTTTGGGGAGCTTCAGGAGACTCTCAGGAAGAATACCTCACAAGTGCAGACCAGGTAATTCTAGACTGACTGGTTTCAGATTCCATCCCTTCATTTGGGGCCTATCAGCTCTTTTTAAACATTCTTTAGTTGGAATGAGAATGTAATCATTTCCTGGCAGGTGGTCTTGAAGAGAGAGGGAGAATGAGGAGCCCACCCCCCTTAGGGAGGGAAGGACTGAAGCCCAGCTTCGCTGATGTCATAGATTTGGCTCAAAGATGTTGTTCACACTGATTAGCTTTGCTACATTTTTGGGTCACCTTCCCTCCCTGGATCTTTCATTCTTGAAGGTAACCATATCACTGTCCCCTCTTTAACCCAAGGCAGGGAAAATGACGAGAATTAATGCCCTTTTTAAGGAGAATTATCAGCAGGGCTATGTTGGTGGGGGCTTCTCATTCCTGGTTTGTTGAGGTCATTCCTGTGGACAAGTAGAAGACGCCAGAACTTGGCCTGCCAGACCCGGAGGCACCAGGCCAGTTCTGAGCTCAGTTTAATTTTACCCACCACGAATCTTTTTCAATGTCATCCAGCACATTGCAGGCCTTTGATGAATATGAAACAATAACAATAACAAATCATTGTCTTCAACCTGCAAAACTTCTTTCAGCACCAAAGTCACAGCTGGGCCGGGCATTTTTGGAAGGAAGTCCTACTTAGCTCCTTGTCCTCCAAGCGCCCCACCCAGGGTTAGAGAGACCCCAGACTACAGTGAGTAGGGACCATAGCCTCAGCCCACACTGAATGGGGTTTATGCCCCTGCCAAATGGAGTTGGGGGTCCAGGGAGGAGTCAGGAGAAAAAGGCACAGCAGTGGCCCCAGGGGCTACTGCTCATGACTGGAGCCTCTTATTCCCACACTCAGTCGGCGAAACCCACCACCATCAGCCAGAACGCCTCCTTCTGCCCAGCTGCCATTTTGCCCGGGTTCCCCTGCCATCCAGGAGTACCTTGTTCTATTAGCAAAGTCAGCCACCACTGGGGGTGGGGCGATGGCTTTTATTTTCTTCTTAAAGGTTAACCTGAAAAAAGTCCTGTTTGGCTGCTGATGGCAACATGTTTTATCTTAGATGCCACTCCTCTGTGTGTAGATCTTCAAAGCAAGAAAAACCATCACCCATCGCCAATGAAAGTACCCCACCACTGTGCTGTGTTTCTTTCTTCCTCTGTGCTCTGGAGGATAAAGGATAGAAGAAATAATCCAAGAAGGGAGATTAAAAAATAAAAGTTTCAGAAGAGGCAGTGAGAGAAACCCATGTTCAGAAGATGAAAAATGGAAGAACATGTCACAAAAAGCAGAGAGAAAAAAAAAAAAGTCCAGTGCCCTAAGGCATCCATGGTATGTAGTGGATTTGCTTCTCTCCTCTGCATCCAGAGTGGTCCTTGTTACGAACGATCCTTGGCAGAGTTGAGAAAATTGTCACTCAGATCATTTTTCTGTGTTCTGGGGTTTCCATGAGGAACACTGGTGGAGAAGGGCTGCATGAACACATCGAAATAAGCAAATGGGGCTCATGAACAGAAGACAGACCCAGAGCTTCCCACGAAGTAGCAGCACCCTTGCATGCCACAGGACGGAAGTGAGGATAACAATTATGTAATTATTGCCACGTTAATACATATAATAATTTATGTAGTTTTAGGCTTCCTCTGTTTCTCCACTAGACCAGAAGCTCCATGGAGAAAACAGCCTTGTTCACTGCAAATCCCCCCAGTACCCAGGCCAGTACTGGGAATGTAGGAAGTGCTCAGTAGACGCTTGTCAATGGGGACACATGATGGTCTGGCATCAGTGGATCTGAGGAACACCCAGGATGGTTGGTGTTGCTCAACTGAGGGACCCAGCTAAACCCATTTTACAGATGCAAGAATGAGGCCAGATCTAAAGCCTGTCTGTCATCCCCAACCAGCCTATGAGCCCCTTGTCAATGGTGACATAGCTTAGTCATGCTGCAAACCCCAAACCCTACCAGACCTGGGAGCAGGAACCTGTCCAGGCCCCTTGTCCCCCTGACCTGCAGGGGGACAAGCAGTGCGGGTGCCAAGGGCATGGGGGTGTGAGGAGGAGTCCAGAGAGAGGGGGTGCTGTAGGTGTCCTCACCACAAGCTCAAATGGGGGTGAATGAGGGGAAAGCACAACAGCAAAGCCGACACCAGGGCAAAGCCTCCTGAATAGTTTGAAGCGTAAGAGGAATTTCTGGCCCCTTTGGCCCTGTCATGAGACCCTAATAGTTTTCTTTATGCAGACCTTACGTTTGAGGCACTGCAGAGACAGTGGGTGGGTGCGGGAGCTGGGGGGGGGGGGGTTACGGTGTTACCACCATGATGCCCATATTGCCCAGTCCTCTGGACAGCCAGTCCTAGAAACTGAGAAACCTGGGGTTTGGTTGAAGAAAAGGGTGTCGGCAAAGGTGAGGTGTCCCACAGACACCCCAGTGCAAGGGAGCACAACACAGGTGGGAGGGACAGCGAGGGAGGGAGAAGTTCGGTGAGGTCAGAGCCTCATGACTTCAAAACTGATCTGGCCCTGGCCCTGGAAAGGGCATGTGTTAGCCCCGTGGTGAGGACCGATGGGCTGTGGACACCCGCACACACCTCACCTGAGAGGCAGAGCTAGAGACAGGAGACACCTCATGAATGCCAGTCCCCAAGGAGAAGCCCCTCTTCAAGGACCACAGCTGCCTGCACACACCAGCCAGACTCACTGACATTGGTCCAGCCCAGTGAGGGAGGCAACAGCATTTCTTCTTCCCTGTTCTACAGATTTGAAAACTGAGGTCCCACAGGGTGAAATAGTCTACTCAAGGTCACCAGGCTAACAGAGAATCTCAGATCCCTAGTGTCACCCCTCCCACGGTATCTCGTTGCCCCTCTGATGCCCAGTGTGGGGCCCTGATGCTCACTCTTGCGCTCTCTCCATCTCTCTCCCAGCAAACACTTAGAGAGCCCCCGCCCCCCTCTCTGGCACCGAGCTACCACAAGACCACCCCCTGGCCCATTAGCCGCCACAGTCCTGGGGTGAGGGCAGCATGAGGTCCCTAGTGGATCTCAGCTCACAGCCTTTTGCAGCCTCCCTGACAGGAGCTGGTCCACCCTCCTCTGAGAGCTTGCGGTCACTCATTCTCGACCCAGGGAACTCAGGGCTTGGGGAACGAAGCAGATGGTTCCTTTCCACACACTTTCAGCGTGAAGTTGGAAGAACTTGGGTGAGGCATGGCTCTCGGTGTAAAATGTGCAGACACGAACTTGTCAGGGGCATCTTGTCTCATGGGCACCAGCATGACCTGACCACTGAGTCCTAAAAGGTGACACAGGGGCTCCATGACCTGGGGATCCCTCAGAAATCAGACCTTAGACTGACTCTAAAGGTGATTCCCTGATGCCCTAGACTCCTCTTGACCGAAGAAGAGTCCTTCTTTGTTTCTGAGGAGCTTATTCTCCTTAAGGGATTGCAGTTGCTGAAAAGCCTTGGAAGTGATGCCTCAGAAGGATGGTGGCTCCCAGGCAGGCAACCCGCTCAGAGTCAGGGGCCACAGCAGCTGTCCCTCATCTTCACCCCATGCCCAACTGGCCAGAGCGATGGGCTCATCTCTGAGGTCATCGTGTCACCACCTACCCCTTCCCCGGTGGCCACGATGACATGCCTCCCCAGCCGTCCCCAGCTTCCGGAACAGAAACAGCTGTGTCCAGTTCACCTTCGGTCTCCATGTTAGCTGGTCCATAAGCACAGGCGAAATCTCTGTGAAAAGAGGATCATGGGAAGCTTTAGTTCACAAAGAGAAAGGAAGACTAGTAATGGCTCTGTATTTATTGGGTTCTTCCCGCATGCATGGTGCAAAGCCTTCTATTCATTCATTTGCTCCTGACAGCAATGCAGTGATGTGGGTGCTACTATTACCCACATATTTGGATGAGGAGCGTGAGTGAATGATGCACAGACAGGAAGAGCCTGGGCCAGGAAGCCCACCCAGGCAGCAGCCCCAAGCCCACATCCTCAGCCACAGGGCTCCGGCACCGCTTTTTCCCTACCCAATAAAGGATGGATTCCCTGGGGTCCGCCTTTTTCCAAAAATAAGCATGACTCTGATTCATTTTAATTTGCCTGGCACACAGTAGGTGTTCTATGACTATCTATAAGAGATTAGTAAATGAATGGCATAACTGTTGATGCGAAAGTGCATCCGGAAGGAGGAAAAAAGCTGTTACATCCAGCCTCTGTCTTGAAACGTGAGCAGCAACGCCTCCCCGCACCAGGGCGCGTGCGTGTTACGTGTGCGTGTGTCTGATCCACAAACACAGGCAAGCACGCGTGCACACACACGGCCACAGCCTCAAATGTGAGAAAATGAATATTAATCACTGCTACGGAAAAATGTTACAGGCTGCTCCATCCCTCAAGATGTGCGTGGAAACCGGTCCCACATTGAAATTCAACATTGCTTCTGCTAATCTTGCTAAGGAGACTAGAGCTAATGACACTGAACCTCTGCTGTCTTTAGACAGCGGCATCCGGAGCCTGGCTGGGCTGCAGGAGGTGAAAGCCCAGAGTCTCCGTGTGGGCAGCAGCCGGGTCCGTGGGGCTCCTGCGCGCTCGCCCTGCTGCGGGAGCCTACTGAGGCGCTCAGCCTCCCGACAGCGGCTCACACCTGCAGCACATGCGCAGAGTAGGTACGCGGTAAACGCTCCTTCAAGTCTAGATGCGTCTATGCTCCCGCCGTGCGTGTGCGTGCGTGTGTGTGCGCGCGCGCGTCTGCGCGCGGTGCCTGTAAACCCAGAGCCCAAATCAGTCCCTCATTTAAATATTTCCTCCCCATTCCCCAAACTATAGCCACTCATGTCAGATACATATGTCTAAATTTGAGGTTCAGAAATGGATTGGTAGCCCGTTGGACAGTGCATTATCTCCCCCCCCCCCCCGTTTTCTATAGCACTTAAACCATCCCTTTAAGACAGAATGAGTAAAAACTGGGGACAAGACATCTCTAAAAGCAGAGCCCCAGGAAAGAAAGTTCAGAGAGAGAAGAGGGGAAGGCAGTAGTTTGGGAATGCCCAAAGTGGGCTTCTGCAGGACGGAGCCCACGCAACATCTGCCAGGTAACAGGGCCCCGGAGTGCCTTCGGCCCCTCCACGCCGAGAGCCTCTCCTACGACCTCAGAAGCCAGCATCCCCTCTCCTCACTACGTCCCATCACTGACGTTCTGGAAACAGAGCTCTTTCCGCTCCCTTTTTAAGAGGTTATAAACGTGAAGTCCATGCCACTCTGAACACGCTCCTAGTTGCTCCCATTTTGCTCATTTTCACCAGAGCTTCGCTTCCTGTCCTGAGACTGAAAGGCGAGAAAGAAGCTTAAGGTCACTCCGCCACCCTGTGGCCACGGGGAGAACTGCATTCTTCTCGCGGGACAGCCGCCCAGCTCCTGAACAATGAGGTCTTAAGCCAAATAGAATTTTTAAATCTATTACCGAGATGAGCACCTCCTAAAAGACTCCACGGTAGTTATTAATTAGCCTGGAAATAGCTTGTTTTCATACAATTATCCACAGATGTTCTTGTGGTAAAAGGGACCGGTTTGTCTATTTCTGGGGGCTTTGTTCTACAGAACAGAATGGTTAGAAGCCACCTCCAGGGCTCGTCCAGTTCATCCTCCTGCCTTAAGGAAGGATGCCCTTCAACCAGTCCAGGAAAAATACATGCTGCCATTTCTGAAGAGTGTCTGGAGGGGATGTCATAATCTCCCCGTTAACACACTCCCATGTGAAGCTCAAGGAGTCCGAAGGTTTTCCCTGGAGTCAAACCCAAATAAATTCTTACTGCTGCCAACGCCTGAAAAAAAAAAAAAAAATACAAGCACTCCCTGTTGAATCAGATTATGTGAGTTCAAGTCCCGGGGCCAGCACTTACTCGTTAATGGGCCTTGTTTTTCTCATCTGTGAGGTGGGAAGGGTAAGAGTCATGCCTTATGGTTGTGGAAGTAGCCAAAGGCATAATATGTGCAAAACATATTGCTGTAAGACACAGAATGCAGTGGAAATGTGGCTCCCGGTTAGTCTCAGTAAATGTTGCCAAGTGGCAGAAGCAATTTATACAGGGGCAGGTCGCTCAAAATTAGGTCCTCCAACACAGAGCCAGCAGAAACAAAGAATGGGGCAAGCAGGGCAGGATTGGGAGACATTCATCACATCCTGCGGCTTACAGAGCATGCTGAGAGGGAGCCCACTTAGGGCACCATGAACCACTGACCTGTTCCTGAGAATGTGAAGTCAGGAGTAATCCCCCTCACTCATAAGAGGGCCAACGCAGGAGCAACACTGGCCAGGGGCAGGGAGGCCCAGGGGCTCTGGGACGCAGAGCCTGCCTTTTTCAGGGAAAACATCTGTTCTGGATTTTCTGGACTTCTGGTTTCAAATATTCCAGTCTGGTGCTCCCAGAAGGACATATGTGTTTGGAGGGGTCTGGCGATTGGCGTTCAGGAAATATAGTCCCCAGAGCCCTGGGATCCAACAGAATTCATTCCTGCAGTGCCCTTTAGAAACAAAGAGACAGAGAAGATCAAAAATCAAAAAACCCTCACTGGGGTTTCTGAAATCCCAGTCCTGAAGTGTAGGGCTCTCACAGTCCCCACCCTCTCCAGGGAGTTGAAGGGTCACCTCTTGAGGCAACCCTGAACCCCAGACTGGACCCAGACTCCTCCGGAGTCTCTGCAGCAGGCCCCAACTGTCTCCTGGGCCCAGGATCAGTAAAGACCCCTACGGGGAGCGCCGGCACAGCTGGTAGCTGGTGCCCTCTAGTGGAAGTCGGGGGAAAGACATCCTGGAGAGATGCAAAGTGAGACTAGGCGAGCCAAGTGAGTTTTTCTTCCAGATTTTCTTTCCTCCGCTTCGGGATCGCCAGCACACATCTGCTTCCACGTTGACTGGCGGGCGGACTCTGGTGCCTCCTACGAATCCAGTCCAGGGAACGACCTTCAATTCATAACAACTCCCAGAAACCTTGCAAAGTTTTCTGAGCAGCCGCTCTCTCCACCTCCAAGAAAAACAATGAAGTTGGGTTTTTGGGAAGCCTTACTTCCTTGATGGGTTTCGCACATGGTTCTCCTGGTTCAGGGAACTTTCAAGTCTGGGCATCCAAGCCGGGCCCAGCCCTTTCAAACAGAAGGTCTGAAAAAAGAGACAAATAGTGGCTGTTCTTTTTAAATCGCATCACTTCATTTGCAAAACATTTTGGTCTTTTCTTAGTCCCTTTAAAGTATAAAGTCCATTCTGCAGTGCCCACGCATTCGCAGGAACTCGACTCCAGTAATACTTCAAGCAGATGCATTCTGCCCTACTTTGTGGGCATGTACGGAGGTGGGCCTACCTTCTCACCTGAATTAAAAACTGTCATCAAAACAGAATTACTTAAGCACTAAGGGTCATTAATATATGCTTATCAATATAGTTTTGCACAGTTAATTTTTGTGTGGTTTCAGATACTGATGCAACCTACAGGGTGCGAATGTAGATATTTAACAGGAATATTGGGTCAAAACGACAAAATCAAAGACCACTCGGATTTAATTATTAGCTATCTTTTACTTGGTTCCTCTGAGCAGCGAGCATCCTGCCAGACGCTTTACACATATGATCTTGTGCAATCTCCCCAACACCTCCACGAGACAGGTATTATTATTTCCATGTTATTGTTGAGGAACCTAACAGAGCCTCTCGGCCACTGTGCAGAGGTTCACACCATGTGCTGGAAAAGCCTCTGCTCCCTCCTTCGGCTTTCCTGCCTCCCCTATATGCGCTGTACGCCCTGGCAGCCATAACCCGCTTCTCCAGCACCCACGCCCACAGGATGCTGACTGGGTGAAAAAAAAGAATTTAAAACACTAGAATTTCAAATCAGAAAGGTCAGATTAAAGGAAATGCTTAAAAGGAAGAGGATGTGGGACATCCAGTGAAAGGTTTTCATGCCAAGAGGTCTTTAGAAAAGAAAAGTGGTCCGAAACAGTGTCTCGGATCCAATGACACGAATCCACTCAGAACCATGAAAATCAAAATCAGACTGCGCACAAAACGGTGGTAAGTACTCCTGGAAAGACATAACATCCAAATTCACCAAAAACACGGCTTTTGAATAACAGATTTGAAAACATAAAAAGATGCTCCCTGCAAAAAGACGACTTTGGCTGTTCTTTGGAGCACTTAACTAAAACATTATAAATAATGTAAAAAAAAAACTTAAAATGATTAATTAATCTTAAACTTCACCTTTCCTAAATTAAATGCCTCCAAGTCTAAGGGACCTGGCGGCTGCTTGGTCTGAAAGGAATTTAGTTAGCATTTATAACCTGTCAGTGTAAATATCTTTTCAAGAGACACATATGATTATTTTAATTCAAGAAGCCAATTCAGCGTTTATAAAAGGTAACTAAATCCGTCAGCATGCCCATCCATTTTCTTTCTGCATTAATAACACTGTGCTTCATAATTTAATTCTGAAGTGTACCATTCAAGTGTGCTTAGATTAATAATAATTATGCACATATTAATATATAAGTTTACTTTATCACAAGAGAATTAACAGAAGGAAATTTTATTCTCAAATTTCAAGAACAATGAAAATTATAAAGTTGTGTTAGACCCAGTTGTTTCTTCCTTACCTCGATGCCTCCCTGGGCCAAATGGCCCCGATAAGCAGAGCCCTAAATGTCTGTGCCCCCAGCTAGTGCAGTGCCTGGCACATGGTAGATGCTCACTAAGTGTTTCATTAATTGACCTGTGCTAACAATTGGGTTGCAGGTTGGATTCCGAGAAAGGTTTCTAAATTTCACCAAGGACAAACGTACCTGCCATTCTTTAAAAGAATGTCAAGCTCATTACAACCAGGGCTTTTTACTCATGGTTCAAACTACTCAGCCCACTAAAGGACTAGAAGGGCTTTCAGAACCAGCGTGTTCCGTTCCCATCAAGGAGACGGGCGAGAGGTGAGGGCATCCCTGAGACCCCTGCCTAGGCCTTCCCACTACAGACTGGTGCTCCTCTCTTATCCTGTGCAGCTGGGGCCCAGGGGTTGCCCACATCACAGAAAAGCAGCATCGTCAAGATAAATAAGAGTATCTCTTCTCTGCCCACGATGGCCACCCCAGCTGTCACAGTCTCAGAGTCGGGCAGTCCAGGAACATGACAAGCCGCACAATGGGCTCTGCCTGATACCAACAGAGGTGAGGTCAGAGTCTCTCCTCCGCAGCAGCTGGGAACAAGGAAAAGGGGCAGATTTAAAAAAAAAGGAATTTGGGGAAAAGAAGGAAAAATCATAAAGTGGAATCAAATGCAGACATCCCGGATTTGTCTGAGTCACTCCTTAACCATACACTCCATCCCCGCCCTGTGCTATATGGGATCTCCTGCTTAGATTATCAGCCCTGTGAAGACAAGAGCCATTCTGGAAGTAGATACAGTATTTCTTTATGAAAAGGCACTCCATAGGGTTCTGACACAAGGAAAAAAGATACGGCAAGCTTCCTTAGAGAGCAAATGAGTGGAACATTATCTTTCTCTAGGAGGCCACCTTGTCCCTGTCTGTTTTGACAAAGATGTTGATTCAAAATCAAATGTTTCGAGAACCAACTAACTGCCCAGAGCTCTGGTCTTTGAATTAATTAATCAAATCAGCCCTAAAATATGTTTGTTTCAAGTATGTGTGTTGTGCTTTATAAGAGGGAGATTGCTGATGGAAGCGTTTAGTGTGTGTTCAACAAGGTACATGTAGGGCTGGGCTGCCATATGGAAACGCAAAGCAAGTGCCACCCGGGGTCAAGAGCTTCCTAAACCCGAATCAGATTCCTGTCAGGCCATACTAGATCCAGAAACATTTCCTTACCCAGAAAACCTCATTACCTTGGATTGCTGAAGTAATTCAAGCCAGGCCTCTGCTCTGTCAATGAAATAAAAAAGTTAGGTAGAGCTAATTAATAGTGTAAAGTGTCACTTAAGTTACTCTCAAGCATTCTCAATTACCTTAGAAGCAGCAATTGACAATCATTTAGTATATGAGATATGAATCAACTTTATCTAATTCATTAAAGTGGGTCCCCCAGAGCCCTGGCCAGACCATACTTTGATAGCCTAGTTTAACTTAGAAAACCATTTGTACCTGAAAATAATAAAATTGACTTTCCTTAGAAATTCCCTTCCACCGAGTCTGACTGTATCTTTTTACTATACTTTAGAGCATTTCTATCTTCAAGGAAAAGACAACTGCATTGTATAGAGTAGTGTGCAGTCTGACTTGCTTTCACTGCGCAGGCCCCTGCCCTCCCTAACACTCGGTTCACAGCTCTCTAAAACAAGGGCCTTGTCTCCCGGCTTCCTTCTCGCTCTGAGAGCCCATCTTCGCCTTGTTGCAGCCGACATCATGTGGCACAATCAAACCCAGCTACTTTGTTGGAGACCATCAAATGTCAGAAATCTCTAATGTCAAAATCTCAAAATGTCAAAAATCTCCTGGGCAAATTAGCTCTCTAGAGGGGAAAATAGATCCATTTTCCCGTCTGGGAGTCTGAGCCTGCATGCTCAGTGTTTTGGGAGTGTGAGGGGAGAAGGGGAGGCTGGGGCCGGGGGAGGGGGTGGTCTGCTTCATCAAAATATTCATTTTTCCTTAACTGCTCCCCATTTTCAGTGTAGCACCCCAAACTGCCCCCACTGGGTCTGGTACCTCAGAATGCAGAAGCTCTGTCAATTTCCCCAGGGTACTAACCGCCCACCCGTCACACCCCTGCACACGTCTCCTTCCTCCCACCTGTGTCCTTCAAAGTTCAGAAGAGGGATGTTAGCTGGTTGTGGGAGACTGGGGAGATGTGGGGATCTAAGTACTCATTTAGGACTTTCAATGAATCCTCCTCTTTTCAGTTCCACACCCAAAATGGCCTCCTTTACTTTTAAGTCTCCCCAGCGTTCTTCAGCATGATTCCTACCCCCACCCACCCCCACCAAACCTTGGGTCAGCTGTATCCAGTTTGCTCAGTCAAGTACAGTCAAATTTGTGAACACCCTTTATCAGCTGTCCTCCCCTTGGAGGTCCGTGTCCGTCTCACTGCTGGCATCTGGAGGGAGTGTGGGGAGAAAGCAGATGCATGCACGGGTTCGGCTTTGTTTAAGAGGACATCCTCAGGGCCGGATTCATTCTGTATTTGACCTGGCCCCCTCTCTCCTGTTTTCCCTCCTTGCCTTTTGCCGAGACCCTGAGTTACTCAACATCTGCCCTCTTTCCCGCAGCAGGAGGCCCCCTTGTACAGGAAGTGTCCATAGAGAGTGCTCTGCAGCTCTGGCCTGAAAGCCCTTGTGCATTCTGGGTGCAACTCATCCTGGGGTGGGGGTGGGGGTGGGGGTGCGTGGGGTGGTCCAACTCACCGAGCTGTGCTAACGTACTCCTTCAGTTCATATATTACCATGAGCATGAGGCCGTGATCTTTCTTTTTCTCTTTCTTTCAAATATGAAATGTTTTGTATATATACAGTGTGAAAAATAATCTTATATAAACACTCAAGCACTTACCACCTGGATTTAACAGATGTCAATATTTTGCCATTTTTGCTCTCCATCCCTTTCACTGTTCACAAACAAGTCACTGTAGACATACCGAAAGCCACCCTTCTCCCA
This sequence comes from Phoca vitulina, assembly GCF_004348235.1. Taxonomy (NCBI): domain Eukaryota; kingdom Metazoa; phylum Chordata; class Mammalia; order Carnivora; family Phocidae; genus Phoca; species Phoca vitulina. The sequence goes on from NW_022589723.1 coordinate 28,045,045, forward strand.
TCCCATTCCTTTTCTCACCCACCCTTCCTAGAAATAATCAGTGTCCTGGAGTTGGCATGTGTGATTTTCATGTGCCTGAAATGTCTCACAACTTGTTCTTTTCATTCCACATTTTTTTAGCTTATGTATGCATGTGTGCGTGAACACACACATGAGTTCATTTCTTACAACTGTCATTTTAGTATTCTTTTTATGTTTTTTTATCCACTACTGATAGACAGTTGTTTCCATATTTTTGTTTTTACTTGAAGTGTTGCAGTAAACATCCTTGTATATTTACTTATTTCCTCTTTGCTTGTTTGAGAGTTTCTCTAGGTTGGATGTTGAGAGTGGAACTGTTTTGTACGCCTGTTCAGCTGTGTGGGTAATGCCAAATTGCTCTCTAAAGCGATTTTATATCCCATCAGCAATGTTTTACTGGGCCCACATTTCCGCATCCCGTGAAACATCAGCTGTGCTCAAACTTGGATTTTCTGTCAATCTGACAGATGCAAAAGGGCATGTCATTATTTCGATTTGCATGTTCCTGATTTCTTTTCAGATTTCCTTTTCAGCGAATTGTCTGTTCATTGCCTTGGCCCATTTTTCTATTGGGTTGTCTTTTTTCTTACTGCGGTGAGGGAGTTCATCATATATTCTCAGTTAATAACCGTTTGTCAGTTATCCTGGCTCCAAATATTCCTTCCTCGTTCGTGGTTTGTCACTTCACTTTCTACTGGTCCTTTCTCTTGCAGAAAATCCTAGCTTCTCAAGACCATAACGATATTCTCTTAATATCAAGTACGTGTGTTGTGCTTTATAAAAGGGAGATTTCTGACGGAAGTGTTTAGTGTGTGTTCAACAAGGTACGTGTAAGTGTTAAAGTATTACTCGCATCTAGGGCTTTAATATACCTGGTATTTATCTTAGTGTATCATATGAAAAAGAAAACTTTATATATTTTTCCATATGAAGAAATCAATTTCCCAAGCATCCTTTATTGAATAGTCTATTCTTGATGATGGAAATTTTTTTGAGGTGAAATTCACATTAACAATGAACCATTTTATTATTATCATTTTTTAATTTTATTTATTTATTTGACAGAGAGAGACACAGCGAGAGAGGGAACACAAGCAGGGGGAGTGGGAGAGGGAGAAGCAGGCTTCCCGCGGAGCAGGGAGCCCGATGCGGGGCTCGATCCCAGGACCCTGGGATCATGACCTGAGCCGAAGGCAGACGCTTAACGACTGAGCCACCCAGGCGCCCCAACAATGAACCATTTTAAAGTGTACAATTCAATGGCTTCTAGTGCACTCACAATGTTGTGCGGCCACGATCGCTCTCTCGTTAGACAACTTTTTCATCACCCCTAGAAGAACATCCCATATTCTTCAAGTAATCACTCTCCATTTCCCCTTTCCCCAGCCCCTAGCAACCACTACTTTGCTTCCCGTCTCTGTGGATTTGCCTATTCTGGATAGTTAATATAAAAGGAATCGTACAAAATGGGACCTTCTGTGTCTGGCTTCTCTGACCTATCAGAGTGCTATGGCGGCGCATCCATTTTGTAGCATGTTTCAATACTTCATTCCTTTTCATGGCTGAACAATTGTCCATTGTATATGTATACCACGATTTGTTTATCCATCCGTTCATGACTATTATGAGCAATGCTGCTGTGCTTGACTGAAATTTAATGCACCTCTGAGGATAAAGGAGTCTGAATATGTAAAGCACTGTGGCGCCTGGCTGGTCAGTTGGTTGAATTTGGCTCAGGTCATGATCTCACCCCACGTCGGGCTCCAAGCTCAATGTGGAATCTGCTTGAGATTCTCTCTTCCTGACCTTACCCCTGCTCTCTCTCTCTCTCTCTCTAAAATAAATCAATAAATCTTTTAAAATAAAGACTGCATAAAGCACTTACAATTGTGCCTGAAACTTATATAGTAAGAATGTTTCATTTACTATCCTTATTATTCTTATTATATTACATATTTCCATATATGTATGGTTCTGTTATTAGTCTATTTTGTTACATATACCTATCTATTTCTCCAAAAATATTACATCATTTTCATTAAAACTACAGGTTATGTAGTAAGCTTTGAAATATGAAAGGAAAAAAAACACACCTTCCACTTGATCTTGTTCCTCAAATTGATTTGACAGTTCTTGGCCTTTCAATTTCCATGTGAATGTTTGGAACAATCTTTCAAGCTCCACAAAAAAAATACTTCATAGAGGGGTGCCTGGGTGGCTCAGATGGTTAAGCATCTGCCTTCAGCTCAGGTCATGATCCCAGGGTCCTGGGATGGAACACCGCATCGGGCTCCTGGCTCAGCGGGGAGCCTGCTTCTCCCTCTCCCTCTGCCTCTCTCCCTGCTCATGCTCTCTCTCTCTGTGTGTGTATCTCTGTGTCTCAAATGAATAAATAAAATCTTTAAAAAAAAATACTTCATGGAATGTTGATTAGAATTGCATGGGATTTATACATGAGTTTGAACATGATTATTCTTTAATGAGTCTTACCACTCATGAACATTGTATAACTTCCCATCTAAGAAAATTTAAGCTTTATTTCAATACGGTTTTATAATTTTCTCTGTGTCTTGCAAAGTTCTGATAAACTTCTTATGCACCTTTGTTGCTATTTAAAGCAGTATTTTAAAGTTTATCTATTCTTTGTTACCATTACTTTATATTTTATTCCTTCCGAGTTCAACTTCCTTTTTCCTGAAGGTCATCCTTTAGTAATTTTTTTAAAAAAAGATCTGAAAGTGGAAATACTTTTTTCTTTTCTGAAAAGGGTTATTTAACCCATACTCTTCAGTGATAATTTTGCTGATTAAACACAACTCAGCAGACAGTTGGTTTTCTCTCAAAAATGTGTAAATATTCCATTGTCTCCTACATGCTATTATGTTGAGAATTCTGTTGTCAGTCTCATTGTTGATTCTTTGTCACTAATCTGTTTTTTTCTGCTTTTCTCTTTGTGTTTGCACTGCTATCATTTCAAACCAATGTATGTTATGTCTGGATTTATTATTTTTTTTAAATACTACTCTGGGCTCACTTCGTTTCCTGTATCTATCATATCTTTCATAAATTCTGGAATATATCAACAATTTCTTTATTCTCTCCTTCTAGGACTTGGATTAGAAGTATGTTGGATTTCTCTTTGTATTCTCTATGTCACTTATTTATATTTTCCATCTCTTGATTTCTACTGTGTTCCAGGATATGTACTGAGTCAATTCTATTTTCCAGTTCACTAATTCTTACCTCAGCTATATTTAATTTACTGTTGTCGTTGTTCATTGACTTTTTATTTCAATGATATTTTCTATCTCTAGAAGATCCACTTAGTTCTTATTCAAATTTGCCTCTTCTGTTTGTATAGTATCTCATTTTAAATACTTTTTAAGTATATCTTACATTTTTTATTGGATATTTCTTAATTTTTTGGCAGTCTAATCCTAGCAGTGACCTACCCTCTTTCTGATTTGGCAAATTAACCCACAGGGCTAACATTTATAATCCTCTATCCAAAGCAAGGTCTCCAACAATATTTCAGGTGATAGGGCTAGCCAGCAGGAGAATCTTTGAGTGGAAGATTGTCTTAGTCTATTTTGGCCTGCTATAACAAAAATTCCATAAATTGGGTGGCTTATAAGCAACAAACATTTCTCACAGTTCTGGAGTCTGGGAAGTCCAAGATGATGATGCTAGATTTGGTGTCTGGTGAGAACCTGTTTCTTCATAGACAAAATGGTGCCTACTCTGTCCTTAAATGGTGGATGGGTATGAGGGCTCTCTCAGGTTGTCTTTTTTTAAAATCGACTCTTTAAAAAAAAAATATTTAAGCAATCTCTACAGCCAACGTGGGGATTGAACTCACAACCCTGAGATCAAGAGTCACATCTTCTTCCAACTGAGCCAGCCAGGCATTTCAGGGTCTCTTTCATAAAGGCATTAATCTCCTTCATGAGGGCCCCATCCTCATAACTTAATCACTTCCTAAAGGCCCCACCCCCTATTCATCACCTTGGGGGTTACAATGTTGACATATGAATTTTGGGGGAACATAAACATTCAGTCCACTGTAGTGATATCTTACAGAGAGCCTAGGTTGGTCTGGTGTGGCATGATGTGAGCTATGACTCCATCAAATATTGCCTGGATCCTCAGACAACTAAAGGGCACTGCTGAGGGTGTGTCTCTGAGGAGAAAAGCAGGATTCTATCTTCAGAGCAATAGCCTGGCTCCAGACGTGGTCATTCCTCCTCACAGGTCGTGTAAAGGCTCTCTTCTGGCACCAAGTTACCTGCACTCTCCGCCCATCCAGACTGTGCTCACATGCAAGGACCAGCAACAGTATCTCAAACTTCTTCTTTTTCTGTTACAGGCTTTGTGATTTAAAAAAACAAAACAAAACAAAAACCTTACTGATCATTCAAAATATATATTTAATATCTATGGGGATTTTGTGAGAAAGAGGGAATAAAAACTTTAACACAACTCACACTTCAAAATAACAATTATAAACTTACTGTTTTATCAATAACTAGAATTTGTAACAGTCACAAAAAGGTAGATCTGGTCCAAAGATCTTGTTTTCAAATGAAGAAACTGAGGCTGAGGGAGGCAAAAGGATTTTTGGGGGGGTCTTTTGATTTCTAAATTTATAGTACCACACAAATTCACTCTTGCTTTTAGTAAGAGCCTTTTGGCTAAGATCAAGCATAGTAAGACTGATCAAAGGGATAACTCAACAATTTTTTGTGTAAGTAAGTTATAAGTTGAATAAAGTAGAATAATGGGGACAAGTATTACAACAATGGGGTAATTTTATTTAAGTAGTTAATAGGTTGGGATACTTATTACTAGCAGGAAAGCGGAAGAAAATATGGAATTGTCCAAGTTCCACTCTGCCTTATTTGGTTCCTGCAATGTACTGTATCTGGTTCAGCTCAGTGTCAGCTCAGTGTACCATCTGAGAGGGACATGGGTAAACTGTTTGTTGATGACTTGAAGTTATGTCTAATCAGGGATCGTAGAGAGAAAAAGATGAGAACTTGAAGACTTACATGCTTTATTGAATGAATGGTAGGACATGAGACCAACCCTTAATTCCATTATGTAGTGCTCCCATATATAGGCTTCCATATATAGAAAAAGCCATTCTTACTCTGATGGCCCCAAGTATTTGGGACTGAGTTCAATAGGTGGAAGCCACAGGAAAACAGCTTCATGCTGAATATAAGGACCTTCCAACCAGGGACTATTATAATTCTATGAATTTAAGTACAATTTAAACAAAGGCCTCTGAATGTTTTCTCCCCAAAAAATATTAAAATTAATCAATTTGACATAAAAATAAGCACTATTGGTGCTTCTAAAAGAGCTGCATTATAATTCAACACCGAATGAGTCATTAATTTTAGGTAGAACGGGCAATATATTCTTATTCGCCAGTGTAAGTCATGGGTAATCACTCTTTATGGCCCTTACAAAACTGTTTTCAATAGTATCCATTCACCATCTGGATTGTAATAATAGTCATGCAAGATTTCCACTCTATTCATTTGAGGTCAACTCAAAAGAAGCATTTTCTAGATCTCTAAACTTTAACCATAGGAATCTTTAACATGGGCAAGGAACTGTTTCCTGCAATGTATTTGTGGTCAATAATTCCACATGTATTAAAATGTCACAAAGACCTTACAACTATTTCAGAATCTCTCAGAAGTATGACTCTCTTATCTTAAAGAAAAAAAAAATCTACTACTGACATAACACAGTTACTGATATTCAAATGACTGCAGAGTCTAGGAAATCTTTATTTTAAAAAAATTAAGAATTCTGCTAATCTTCTATTCATGACACACACACCCTTTTTCTTAAACTATTTTTGAAAGTGTAAATCAACCTGAATTGAATGAAATAGGGAAGATTTGATCAGAAGTGTCACAGTAGGTTAAGAATCTTTAACAGCACTCCATAGGGAAGGGAAGTGGGCCCTGTTCAAATGTAGCTTTTTAATTTAAACCATCAATAAGTGCTTGTTTAACTGATTTGCAGCAGAATCCTCTGATGAAGCTAAAATGTTGTAGCTTCCATTCAAATTGCAATCTTCAAACACCTGCTCATTTGTTACATTACTACTCTATCATATGATGTACTGTGCTTTAAAATATCATTTCTTCCTTGGTAAGCCCCTACCTAGTTGTGATAAAGTATGTAACTTGGGCATTTTTCTCTGCTTCTGATATCAGTAGAACTCTCTAATGGCTTGAATATGGCCGAAGACCCTGCATTTGATTCTTTGTTCCAGCTGTACGTTAGAAAAGAGGCAAGTTTTATGTCTTATACCCAAAGTTTTTATTTCCTAATTTTTACACCTCAAAAGTTATCTTTGCTAGTAAACTGCTACAATAATATTAGACCACACATAACAATTCTCTAGGAAAAAATAAATTTAGACAAAGGGCCAGTTTAGATTTTGAATGTTACTATGGGAAATACTTGTGTCACTGTTAGACCTAAAACACAGATGAGGAGAAAATACATAAATAATTTTGGGATAAGGCTGTGAGGTTCTAAAAGAAATCCAAGAAGCTAACATTGGCCATGTTCATTCAAAACTGACCCAAGTATCCTTGTTTCTAGGAAGAGGTGGAGATAAAAAAGGGAGGTTGGTAGGTGTTGGATCCTAATTTTAACTCCTATCTCACCATAAGATCTTGGGTAAATCATCTAGTGTCTTGTTTCTGTTCCATCTGTAAGATTCATTATATAGTATATCAAGGGCGCCTGGGTGGCTCAGTTGGTTAAGCGACTGCCTTCGGCTCAGGTCATGATCCTGGAGTCCCTGGATCAAGTCCCGCATCGGGCTCCCTGCTCAGCAAGGAGCCTGCTTCTCCCTCTGACCCTCCCCCCTCTCATGTGCTCTCTCTCTCTCATTCTCTCTGTCTCAAATAAATAAATAAAATCTTTAAAAAAAAAAAAAAAGATTGTTGGACTTGTTCTGTAAAGGGTCAGATAGTAACTATTTTAGGATATGTCAGCCATATTGCTTCTGTCACAGCTATCCAACTCTGCCACTGTAGAGTGGGAACTACCATAACCAGGACAAATGAATGGGTGTTGTGTTTATTTACAAGAACAGATTTTTTTGGCCCCTGGGTTACAGTATGCCAAATACCAGTATAAAATCTACTTAATGAAGAGAATTTAATAATGGAAATGTACTGTAAAAAGAAATAAAATGATATATAAGAAAGGAAAAAAGATGTATAAAGCTTAAATGATGACAAAGGAGGAAAGTAGTTTGAGAAAAAATGGAATTATAAGATAAACATTTTTTAAAAAGATTTTATTTATTAGAGAGGGAGAGAGATTGCACACAAGTGCGGGGCGGGGGGGGAGGGGGAGGGGGAGAGGGGCAGAAGGAGAGAAAGAAACCAACTCCCTCATGAGCAGGGAGCCGGACATGGGCTGAAGGCAGACACTTAACTGACTGAGCCATCCAGGCACCCAAGGTAAATGTTTTCTACAAAAACAAACAAATCCAAAGACCAAGATCTGAAATCTATTTTTAATGAAAATTATTTATCATGGAATTTAAACTACCCCTGGGAAACTTTAAGCACTATAGTCAATCTCTGAGGAAACCATTTGGTTCTTCAAGTTAAAAAAAAATACTGAGAGCTGAATCCTCTTTGTGAAGTGTCCACTATTATCCTAGTGGATACCATCAATGCAGAGGATCATGCTAGCTTATTTCATTACTATTCGAATTATTTTCCCACTAGAGGTCAATTCTAAAAACTTTTCATCCACCAGATACTTACTTACTTAATATATAAGGTGGGGCAGAAATCATGACTTTGTTCTAATTTGTATTTTTTTCTCCATAGTTTTCACAAATCTTTATGATGCATCAACCTGTGGTAATATTTCAGTCTCCTGTATGTCGACATCAATTACTCTGAACACTTTATCAGAACAGTTTTCCAGTATAACTGTAAAATGGAACACTGGCGTGGTCCGAAGTAGAAGAAAATCCAGTTGCTCCTCCTGTAGTTTTTTTTCTAAAATTTGGGAAGCAACTTTAATAAATTGATAATTTAAGGGTATACAGATCGACAATCTCTTACCTGAAACCCTTTGACCAGATGTGATTCAGAATACAAAGCTTTTTAAATTGTAGAAAGGCAGAATACGCGTCACACAGCACAGAGCTTCTACGCCTCCCAAGACGTCTGGAGCAGTGCCCCATACCTGAATATATTAATTTTGCTACAGCCTAACTCATTTATACCAAAAATAATAAATGCCAAAATTAGCCAAATGTCAGTTCAGATTTTTCTGTCAAATGTGTTTACTTCAAATTTATGAAAAACTTTTTAGTTTTCTGGGCTTTTTTGAATTTTGGTAAGGGATGGTGGGTCTATGTAAAAACAAAACAGAACAAACCCAAAAGGCCTTTCTAAAGCCTTTTTCAGCCCTAAGAGACCCACTATGTTGACTATTTGAATGATGCAGCCTTGTAACTCAAGATACTGTCAAGCGTGAATTCAAGAATAAGCCTAAACTCTTCCACTGTAGGCACAATTACCAAGAGAAATGTGCTCCCCCTCTGCTCCGGTGAGTTGCCCTTTCTTTTCAGAACCAACACATACGCGCAGTGAACCCACTTCCATCAGTACTAGTGGACCTTCTGGCAGTAATTCTCAATCAAAAGGACTTCTGCCTCGAAGAAGATAGTTTTCTCCCCAGTAAAAAGATGGTTCTTGTAGCTCTGGCACTAATTGCATCTCTATATTTTAACCGGCATAGATATTTGTAGAACTCTCCTTTAATTATTTTAAGACCAGAGCATTAATCTTTAGTCCTGGCTGTGTGCCTTAGAAATGCACGTGGAACACTTAAAAATACAGGTAGAGGTAACACCAGATCAACACAGAGGCCTTAAAGCACAAAACAAAACAAAACAAACGAACAAAAAAACCCAAAAAAATAAATAAAACAAAAAACTGAAAAGATAGTGTCCTCCCTCCCTCAAACATAATTCAAAATCATGAAACACATGTAAGTAAATCCATCCTACATCAGATTTTTCGTATGAAACTTTGGTCTACACATCTTCCAATATTTTGTTCGTTCTTATTTCGATGCCCCTGCTTTGCTACAGTCCACATCATGCACCTGTTCTTCTTATTGCATAATACAGTACTGGAAGCGCCTTCAGATTTGTAGTGTGATCTCCCAGTAGAGGGACTGGGGGCAGGGGAGGGGAGAGAAACAGACTTGGTGGAAGCCTCCCAGACTACCATGCAGTCTAAGAAAGGTTCTGCAAGGCCACTGAAGAGTCTTCAAGCCAGTCAGCCATCAGAGGAATTCCTGTCTCCAGGAATGGGCCTGCCCTAGTATCCTTGCCATACACCATCAACGACGGAGAGAAACCATGGAAAGCATAACCCAGTGCAAAAGCAGCCAAGGATTTCAAAGTGTGGGAGCAGGGCCCTTGTCAAAATACATCCCCTTGCACTGGAGACCTCAGTACCCACCAGCAAAGCCTTTCCCTAACTAGCATTTTTTAAGTGCTCCATTACTATTAATTTAAGTCCCCACTATTACAGGATTGGGAAAGGAAAAGGGAAAGACATAGAAAGGAAAGGTAAGTGTTAACTGAATATTTAACACAAACCCACAGTCTTCACACTTGTAAACAATGCATCAAATATTTTATTTCTCTCAGTAGTTCATAAGCAAATAATTAACTCTCAAAGCATTTTTGAAAACACAAAAGACATTATACTTTACCAATGAATTATTTCTGTCCCAGGGGATTAAATCAAATTAAAATGTTACAAACATTTGAAAGTTTATTTTTAAGCCAACTGAGATGATGAATTTATATATTTCTATAAAAATTTTTTAGTTCAATGTTTTGTACATGCCATCAGTACAACATGGTTTCTTAAATATTTAGGACATCGTCAATAGCTGTGATTCCTATGAAATATATAATCAGATATCTCAAATTCCTGCTTAAGTCAGCTTTAAAGACACAAAAAACTAACACATTTGCTATGAAATTCTGTTTATGATACTCCCTGTAATAAGTTGTGATTAACGAATGATACAGAAATTCTGTTTAAGGCTAGAAGTTTTATATATGACATGTTCCTTCACAGAAAAATAAATGATGTTGAAAAGGCAAAGCCCACCATAACTGTATCATAGATCAAATATTTAGGGTATCAGTTATTATATCCTCCTTTTGGAGTCTACAGTAATTATTAACTAGGAAAAATTTAAAAAGTTTTAAGGCTGGTCTTAAAAAACATCAATAAAAATAGTAGAAGCCTGACCACCTATCAACAAAAACAGAGCAAACCAGGTATGTCCACATCTTCATTTCATCATTAATTCAGTGATTTGAAATAAATGTCATGTTAAAATCCATGAGTGAATGTAAAGATTCATTCAAGGTATATACTTCTGAGCATTTTAAAAAAAGCTTTTATAGGCAGCATATCTCTGATCAGCATAAGTGAGATGTGGAAAGGACAAAAATAATGCTGTACTGAACGGATTCTCATAAGTTTGCTCCCTCAAAGGACATGCTTACCAGGTATTTTCCACAGTGTTGTTATATATGCTTTATTTTATTTATATATAAAATAACTAGAGATTTTTCATTCTTCCTAATAAGTATTTAAAATACATTTCTAGGTATGCAATAGGATTAAGTATTAGTTTATGATGCGCTTAAAAATCTTTCAACTTATAAAAAAACAATTTCTAGAAATATAAAAATACTGAGCTTTTCATATTTGAGTCTTGAAAAACATAAAGTACAATATTTCCATGTATCAGCAAGTTATAATTGTGCCACTTAAGTTCCTCTCAAAGGAGCATGTAAATAATTTCAAAAGTTTTATGAAGGCTACATTACAGAGCACAGACCACAGATATTTTCAGATTTGATTTTCCATATGTTTTTATATTCTAATGCAAGGAAGAAAAATAAGCAGCAAAGTAAAACATGTTTTTATTAAAAGGAGAAAAATAACGTTTTCATGAAAAGAAAATAGGAAACATGTCATCTCTCCCTTTAGTGGCTTGTCTTCAGTCAGTTATCTGATTTACCAAAAATATGACCTCAGTTCAGTTATTGAACAAATTACCTTTAAATAAAATATCCAATACCTGTCCAAAGGTTTGTCCAAACCTCCTAAAGAACACTAGTCATTCTAAGCTCTTCTCTTATTCTTCAGCAAAAACTTTAATTAAAAACAGGTCCATTGCCCTTTGCTTCACAACTTTAACATTAATGGAAATTTCACTCTGAGTTTCAAGTGATATTTCTTTGAGGGCCTGACCCATTTAGGTGGCAGCGTAGAAGTGAGTTGCTGACGTACAGATGGTTACAAAATTAGAGTCAAACCTAAAGGGGAAAACATGGAAAATCCAATACTCACGATCCTAGAAAAAAAATTCTAAAATTAAAGGATTGCTTGAAAAATTCTCTTTAGCAAGATAAAGAAGAGTGATTTATAGACAAGACCGATTGGTTGGTTTTTCTCCCAGTAGCAGCCCCCTGGGATCTGTGATTAAAATGGTATTTGGGGCCTGAGAAGTTTCCGTGATGATTGCTTCATCAATTTTTGCTGGTGTCTCATTGACCGTGCGTCATCAATGGCATTATATACTTTCTGTAAAATAAAATATTTACTATGAATGGTAAAGACAAGTACAGGCTCATGTGGAGGAGAAAGGCATGAAAGTAAGAGCTGGATGAAGCCCCCCACACAGGTCCAGCAGTGCAGGACAAGCACACACAGTCTATGCGGGTTGTGCAAAATAAGACCCTTCTGCCCGTAAGCCCACAGTATGTTATTTTAAGCTCACCTATCCATCCAGATAAAACTGGAAAATCTTTTAGGAGAAATAATGAGTATTATTATAACAGATTTTTAAAAAAATCTTGCAGCTCAAAAAACTAAAGGGGCATTCTTTAAAGTAAATTGTTTACCTCTGCTGTGGTGGTGTCCCGCAGGTAGATGTTCCGACAGCCATGACTGGCACTGTCTTTTTTGTGGAACAGACCCTGCTCCTGTTTCAAAAGAAACAAAGAAAAGAAATTATTCTGGGGAAGAAAAAAAACCATATCCTTTAATTGGATGCTTAAATGTCAACTCTATTTTATAAGCTACAGACTAACCAAATACCCATATTCAGGTATGATAAGAACTAAATCATTTTGGTACAAGGATAGTGGTTCCATATGTGAGCTGTTAGAATTTATGAAATTGGATGAGTACATGTCTATCTGGATAAAATAATGGCTTTCTACAGGCTATGATAAAGAGCCTACAGAAACACCACCTGATAACTCACCACATCTGACAAATCAAAAAACCCTTCTTTCATTTCCTTGGCTGATAGATAAAATTCTTATATAATGTAAAACACATTGAGTCAGTTCTCACCACTGATGTGAAAGAAAAGTGATAACTGAATATATATGCAGAGTGACAGAATCTTCTCTGGTTTGAAAACCATGTCTCATATATCAAGGGGCTCTTTCAATTTTGATGTTCTACAATGAGATAAGGCTGAAATGCAAAATGGTATTATTTCACAGTTTCTTTTATTTGTAAACTTCTATGAGAAGAAAACATAAATTAAAGGGTAATAGTACCTGCATCTCTAACTATTAAATTTTATGATAAATGTTTTTCAGATAGTTTCAGTAATAGAGATAATATCATTATTGTTTAGGAGAAAATACATACTCCAGGAATTACCATCCTCAGAATGACAATTTGTAGTTTCTTTTAAAGGGGTGAAAATAAATTTATAATATATCATATATGAGAAAAATGATACATTTCAAAGTAAAGTGGGCCTGAGAACTAAGCAAAGGGTTGGGGTATCATTTCTTCTAATTACCTGCTATGTAATTAAAAGTTCTTCTTTAGAAAATGATGGGAAGGAAGAGTATTATCATATACTTAAATTGTATTAGTATCCTGTAAGTGCCAAATATGATAAAACATGAGTGTTTTAGATATAATATTTATAATAATCTCCTAAAAGCCAAAAAAAGGGAATGTTCCAAAAAGCATCTAAGATTACAGCAAAATATTCCTATGAAGCAAAAAAACAAACAAAAAAACTGTATTTACTAATGCTTTATTCTACCAAAAAAGGAAGCATCAATATCCTAATTTTTTCACTGGACACTCAACACAATCAAGGACTGTAAAAAAAATACAGTACAGAAATAAATTGATTATACATCTTTCCTTATATTTCACCATATTATAGTAACAGTAATATAATCATCGTCATAGTGATGATCCTTCAAACACTCTGTGTAGTTAACAGTAAGACAGCCAGAAAGCACTGGTTTCCACTCGTTTAACAAAGTCTTGGCTCTAAACATGTGATTCATGTTTTCTTACCTTGACTGAAATTTTTAGCAGGTTTCCATGGACACTGGGAGGAAGTACAAAATCTTCAAATGGACACTGCCAGTCTATGGACATATGGCCGAGGATTTCAACTTCACTTATACACAACACTCGCCTATTTTGCAAAAGGAAACAAAAACACTCAGGTAGTCATAAACATGGTTAATTATTCTAATATTTTGCTCTGCTGGATGCCATAGGCAGTACTTACTCAGTAAACAATATAACCTGGCACTAAAAAAAAAAATAAGTATGCTTCACATTAAAAAAAAATCTAGGTAACTGTCAAAAAGCAAATACGGCACATACCAACTAACACAGCAGACTTTCAAAAATTCCCCTTCTGCAAATCTTGCAAAATTCAGAAGTGTGTCATTTTTTTTTAACTGACTGTAAAACTGAAATCATCTTTGAAACACATAAGGAACAGGCTGTACTCTCATCTGGGAAGCAATAAAGGCAGAAGCCCCTGAAAATGTTTTACTTGGAAAATTATTAATTGCTCTTTACTGTCAATCATTTATGCCTTCCAGTCAAGAAAGAATGTGTGGGAAATGTCACAAACCTCAAATGTCAGCAAAGATTCACTTTAGGCCTACTAATAAATATCAGGTTTGAACACTTTAACAGTGACGTACTGTATCACAGAGTGAGTATCCCATTTTACTCAATAGCAAAAAAAGATGGAGGAGGAGGAGGAGGAGGAGGGGAAGAAGAAGAAGAAAGAAAAGAAAAATCGTCCTTAAAAAAGGAAAAAGAACCCTTAAAAGACATCCACATTGATTTCCCAGTGTGTGATTCAAATTACTGATATAACCATACTTGATTCTGAAGTTTCTATTACAGAAAGCGTAACTAGAAAAGTAGAGGAACTGTTAATTCTACAAATATCCAGGGTGCTGGAGAAACAAGAAGGTAGGATTTCTGCTTGAGAGGCACTCCTAGGTTAGAAGGGAAATAAACATGTGAATATATCTGACAGCACAGTGAGATGAGTGCAGAAGCAGAATGTGAGAAAAATTCTTCAGCAGCACCAGAAAAAGAGACTGATTATGTGGGTAAAGTATGTGGTATAAGAGCGGACTCTTGAAAGAAAGTTCTCCAGGTGGGAAAGGGCAGAGATAGTCCAGACAAAAGGAACAGAGCATTGACATAATGAGGAGTATAAGGGAAGGTTTATTTGATGAATGTAGAGGTCTGTAGCTGGAATACTAGATCTACACAGAGATGAGAAAATTAGCTTAGTGTCAGATCTTGAAGTTTTTTTGTGGGTATTTTTGTTGTTGTTGTTGTTATTGCAATTTTAGTAAATTTTGACTTAAATCTATAGGCAATGGGAAATTTCACGATCAAGTTTCCTATTTTAGAGTCATGGCCCTAGGAAGGAGAGGTGGGATAGACAATCAAGGTAGAAAGCTACTAGGATAGTCCAACCAGGAAACAGTGAGAACCTCAGTTAAGGCAGCAGCTGTGACAAGGGGGGAGAGCAAGCTAGATTCTAGATGCTTAGAAGTAGAGCTGAATGAACTTGATGACTGATGGAGGGTGGGGATGGAAATAAACCCCCGGCACTGTATTTCTCAGCAGAGGAACTACCGGAATTTAGGGCTGACTTGGGACTGCTGCGTACAGTAGGAAGTTCAGCATCCCTAGCCCCAGCCTACAAGTGCTGGTATTGCCCTCTCATCTTTGTGACATCCTTCAACACCATGCCATATTCCGAACAGTCTCCAGGAAGCAGATTCCATTCCCTCCGCCTCCTGTTCCAGAAGAGAAAGAATCCCAAGAGCTAAGAGTTACAGATAACTATTACAAATCACTGTGTCAAATGCAAATTCACCATTCCCACTGTCTTTAAATTCTCTCTTCTCTTGACCATGCCAATCATAATATTGTTCTCCTACCACCCTAAATTTCTGTCATTCTCTTCCTCCTGTTCCATGTTTACCATCTTGGTCTTCTATTTGACACACTCTCTCAGGAAAATCTCCAAGATCTCAACTCCAATCCTTATCCGAACTCCAATGACCTACACCTACGTTTATAATCTACATCTGTATCTGTCCCCGACTACTGAGGCACCTCTACTTTGATACCTCAAATCTATGTCTCACTAAATTCAAAAACAAACAAAAACAATCTTTTTCCTTAAATTACTGTAAATACTAATACCAATCCTCTTGGTACTTGAGCCCCAAACCATAAAGTCATCTTGTATTCCCTTCTCTTCCACATTCAATCAGTCGCCAGGCCCTGGTCTCTCAAGGCTGCCCCCTATTATCTGTCTCCATTATTTTAGTGTAGGCCTCACTGCTTCCTATCGGGATAACTGCCACAGTCTGTGTGGCAGACAGACTTCTATGATGGTCCCGAAGATTCCCCATCCTCCGGTATATAGGCCTATATAATCCCCATGACTATGAATACAATGGATTTCTCCCCCAAGGTTAGATTATAAGGCACAGGTGATTTTTTTTAATTTAATTTTTTTATGTTGTTAGTCACCATACATCATTAATTTTTGATGTAGTGATCCATGATTCTATTGTTTTCGTGTAACACCCAGTGCTTCATGCAGTACATGCCCTCCTTAATACCCATCACCAGGCTAACCTATCCCCCCACCCCTCTCCCCTCTAAAACCCTCAGTTTGTTTCTCAGAGTCCATAGTCTCTCATGGTTTGTCTCCCCCTCTGATCGCCCCCTTCATTTTTCCCTTCCTTCTCCTAATGTCCTCCATGCTATTCCTTATGTTCCACAAATAAGTGAAACCATATGATAATTGACTTTCTCTGCTTGACTTATTTCACTTAGCATAATCTCCTCCAGTCCCATCCATGTTGATGTAAAAGTTGGGTATTCATCCTTTCTGATGGCTGAGTAATATTCCATTGTATATATGGACCACATCTTCCTTATCCATTCATCTGTTGAAGGGCATCTCGGCTCTTTCCACAGTTTGGCTATTGCAGACATTGCTGCTATGAACATTGGGGTGCATATGGCCCTTCTTTTCACTACATCTGTGTCTTTGGGGTAAATACCCAGTAATGTAATTGCTGGGTCATAGGATAGCTCTGTTTTTAATTTTTTGAGGAACCTCCCCACTGTTTTCCAAAGTGGCTGTACCAACTTGCATTTCCACCAACAGTGTAAGAGGGTTCCCCTTTCTCCACAACCTCTCGTTGGAGGTTTCTTTGTTGTTTCTTGCCTCATCAATTTTTGCCATTCTAACTGGTATAAGATGGTATCTCAATGTGGTTTTGATTTTAATTTCCCTGATGGCTAATGATGATGAACATTTTTTCATGTGTCTGTTAGCCATTTGTATGTCTTCTTCGGAGAAGTGTCTGTTCATGTCTTCTGCCCATATTTTGACTTATTTGTTTTTTGGGTGTTGAGTTTGAGAAGATCTTTACAGATCTTGGAAATCAGTGCTTTGTCTATAGTGTCATTTGCAAATATCTTCTCCCATTCTGTGGGTTGCCTCATTTTGTTGACTCTTTCCTTTGCTGTGCAGAAGTTTTTTATCTTGATGAAGTCCCAAAAGTTCATTTTTGCTTTTGTTTCACTAGCCTTTGGAGATGTATCTTGAAAGAAGTTGCTGTGGTCGATGTCAAAGAGTTTACTGCCTATGTTCTCTAGGATTTTGATGGATTCCTGTCTCACACTGAGGTCTTTCATCCATTTTGAGTTTATCTTTGTGTATGGTGTTAGAGAATGGTCGAGTTTCGTTCTTCTGTCTATAGCTCTCCAATTTTCCCAGCACCATTTATTGAAGAGACTGTCTTTTTTCCATTGCATATTTTTTCCTGCTTTGTCAAAGATTATTTGACCATAGAATTGAAGGTCCATATCTGGGCTCTCTATTCTGTTCCATTGGTCTATATGTCTGTTTTTGAAGGTACAGGTGATTTTAAGAAAAAGTTTATCTGCGTGGGCATCACACAACCACAAGGGCCCTTTAAGTCTGGGTTGGAGACTGAGAATCCAGAGTGTGGTTGCTGGGGTGAAGATGCAGAAAGCCATATGGCAAAAATGAGGGTACGTTCCAGATGCTGAGAGCAGGTGCCCAGCTGACAGATATCCAGGAAACTGGAATATCAGTCTTACAACTGCAAGGAACTGAATTCTGCCAACATTTAAGTGAGCTTAGAAGTGAATTCTTTCCCAGAGCCTTCAGAAAGGAAGTTTACACCTTGATTTCAGCCTGTGAGACCCTGAGCAGAGCGCCCCGCCATGCCATAGCCTACTCCAGAACCAGAGAAACTGTGAGACAGTAAGTCTGTGTTGTTTTAAGCTGCTAATTTTATGTTAATTTTCTGTGCAACAATAGAAAACTAACTGGTCTCTAACTGGTCCCCGACTCCATTGTGATCCTCCTCCAATCCTGCAGCCAAACTGCTGCCAGAAACCTTTCTAAACTGCAAACCTCATCATATTAGTCCTTGTGTATAAGCCTTCAGTGGGAGTGAGAAAAAGAGGGACTTATGTGTGAACTATGTGTACATACATCTATGTGAAAGGCTGCATTAATGAGCAATAAAATGTTTATACTTTTAAAGAAATTAGTAATCTTCCATCACATTAATAAAATCTATACCCTTCAGATGTCATGAGCAGACACCTATAACTTATTTCACCTCCCAATGCTTCCCCACCAACACTCTGTCCAGCCATTTCAAATGATCTTGCCATTCAAAGTGCCATGCTGTTTTATCCCTGTCTGCTATTTACATGTATGAAGACCCCACAGCTCAAGTACCTCTTCCCTAACACCTTACCCCTGACACCTTGGTTCCCACCTTACTGGACCAAGAGATTTTCCTGTCTTCAGAGTCTCTGTATATCACTTTATCTTAGCACCCAGCACACTACGATGTCACTAATAATGTACAGGTCCCCCTTTAGATGAGGAGGGAACAGAAGATACCACTTTTATCTGTGTCCCTATTTCTGTCAGACATTGATAGTGCAATGGTTGGAATGTTTATATCTTCCCCCAAATCATACATTGAATCCCAACGCCGATGTGATGGTATTAGAGGTGGAGCCTTTGGGGGTGATTAGATCATGAGGTTGGAGCCCTCAGGAATGGGAACAGTGCCCTTATAGAAGACGGCTGAGAACACTCCCTCACCACTTTTGCCATGTGAGGACAGAGCAAGAAGATGGCCGTCTATGAACCGGGAAGTGAGCCCTCACCAGACACAGAATCTGCTGGCACACTGATCTTGGACTTCCCAGCCTCCAGAACTGTGTGAAATAAATGTTTGCTGTTTAAGCTGCCTGTCTATAGAATTGTTGTTATAGCAGCCCATACAGACTAACACAGATGGTTAAAAAAAATGTCTATTCAGAGAACAATTTCCTAATGAAGATTACTAAAATAAAATACTAAGCAGGAGTTAGGACCAACTAGGGGAGATATGGCCAAATAAATTTGGGTCATGAGAACTCATATTTTCTTTCTAAAAACTGATAAGAAAAAAAAATTCAGACCAAATTTTGGATGAATTTCAATATGGAAAAATTAAAAGCTCTATATATATTGGAAAACTCAAAAAGTAATCATAATAATACGTTGGGTAAAAAGGGCTAATATTAATTTATAAAATGTTACTTAAATTCAGTAAGAAGAAGACCAACATAATAAAAAATGAACAAAGGATATGAAAAAGCAATTCACGGAACAGAAAATATACATCGACGATGAATGTATAAAATGCTCATATTCATTAGCAATCAAATAAATGCTAATTAAAACAAAGAACTATTTTCTGCCCATTAAGTTGACAAAAACAAAAAAGTTTAAATGATAACAGTAGTCTTAGCAAAACTCACAGGATAAAGGGCATTCTCTTACACTGTTAGTTGTATGTAAAAAAAAATCAATACAATTGTTCTGATAAAACAAGTTGGCAATATATAAAAGGGTCTCAAAAATCCTCAGTTTCTAAATCAGCAATCTCACTGATAAGAACTCATCCTAAGGAAATAATTATAGAAAAAAAGACATAGCTGCAAAGACGTGTTTATAATATTGGGAAGAAAACACTGAGTATCAAATAGGAAGGTACCATCTCTGAATAAGTTAGAGTATATCCATAAATACAATAGTACAGTCATTAAAAAACCATGTTGTCTAAAAACATCTAATGGTCTGGGAAGATGATCATAATACATTGTTTGGTGAAAAACCTAGGTTAGTTAAATATACATAATGTATTTTTTGTAGTTTTTACAAAATACATATACTGCAGCTGGCTGAAGAAATACATAGTTTTTACAAAATACATATATAGCCGACTGGCGGGATTGCTGGTAAAGGCTATTTTTAGGGGTTATCATAATTTATGATTCAAATGAGGACATTTTTAAGAATGAAAGGGGTGGCTACTAATAATTTCACTGGGACAAAAAGTGCAAACCAGCTCTGTCCTAGACAAACCACAATGTATGGTTACTTTATTTTCATCCTTTAAATTATTGTCTTTATCAGGGGTGGGCAAACTACAGCCTGTGAGCCAAATCCAGCCCATGGCCTGCGTTAGTAAATAAGATCTTATGGGAACACAGCCATCCCCCATTCATTTACATATTGTCCATGAGTGTTTTCCCACCACAAGGACAGAGCTGAATAGTTGGAAAACACAGTATGGCCGTCGAAGCCTAAATATTTACAATCTGGCCCTTTAAAGAAATTTTGTTGACTCCTGATCTGTATTATCTACAATGCAAATAAGCATAAGTCTAGCAATGAGTCATTTTTTTAAACACCAAAAAGCTCTGTAAGTGATTAGATTTAAAATTACCATGATTTTTCATTTTACTTGAAGAAAAACCAGATATATAATGTGTACAGTAATATTCCCACAAAATACCTAAATCAAACAAGTTCTAAAGTATTAAGTACTACCAGAAACAACCCCCCACCAAAAAACCCCTAATTGATTTCCATTACCTAGTGTTGAATTATATAAAAGGTATACAATTTTAAAATGAATTAACACACTGTCATTGCAGCTAAGTACAACATATAATACAAATAAACATTGTTTTTGGCCTAATCTAATGGATAAAATACAAAATTATGGGGATAAAAAATAAATGATTACTTGTCCAATCAGTAAAAAACACTTTTTAGATTGTTTTGTGAATATTTTTACTTAATGGACAAATCATATGACTGGTTGGTTAACTCCTTGAAAAAGCTCGTGGTTTAAATCAGAATCCTGTCATTGTAGTTTTCCTTTTTCTTCTTCCCATCCAAATATATTTCAGTGCAGTAGTAAGGAATCTAACACAGATTTTTGCCTACTGTAAGTACTCTTAGTCCTATGAAATACATAACTTAGAAGGTTTTGAAAATTATTAACATATAATAGTCATTTTGAAATAAGTGATATAGGAAAAATCTCAGGAAAATAAACTTAGTAGTTTAAGTTCTTTTATTTGGAAAAATTATCTACCACTCCCAAAACACTTAGAAAAAAATTAGAAAAACACACAGAAGTAATACCATCCTTAAAAAAGGTAGGCTAATCATCTAAAATAAAACCTAGTAAGAAAAAGTGATTCATGAATTCAGTCTCTATAGCTGGATTTACAATTCACATGTAACCGTATGACTACTACACATACAAAGTCCATTCTAGACTCCACTCAGTAGCTGTGTAACTGGGATAACACCCTAAGTCATACTAAGTCTCAGTTTCGGCATCTCCAAAACGAGAGGGTTGGAACGGATAACCTTAAAGGATCCATCTAGATTGTATTTTTGTGATTTAATGACAATGAACATTTTATAATTTAAGTGTAGTTCTCCAAATCCTCTGCCATTTTAGTTTTCAAAATTCTTATCATCTATGTAGTTTGCATTTGAAAAAATGTCACTTGAAGTTAATACCTATTTGTAACCATAAGGATTGTCTTCTTGCTTCCAGAAATAGCACAGTGGTATCGATAAGTCTCTCCTTCTAACTTTTTGATATGATTCTGAAAAGAAAACAAGACTCAAGATTTGCACAGTACAAGCATCCAAATAGTATTTCCAATACTATATATTAGTTAATTATAGTAACAGTGCTAGTTAGGGAAAAAATTATTAGAAACAAAGGCACAATATTGGCATGTGAAGCTAGAAAAATATTCACAGCATGTTTATAAATTAACTTCCACTGTGCCTTAAACGACAAATCTGTATTAAATGCTTACTAAGTGATACTCTGATAAAATATATCTCATTCTGTGATAACTGAGAGGTTTAAAAATATCTAGCAGAAATAATCACACATTTTCATTAATGGAATATGAACATACGCTAATATAGTGTGACATTAACATTACAGGGGTTCTTAATCTCGGGTCCATGGAAGGACTCTGGGAGGTCTATGAACCACCTAAAATAGCACATAACATTTTGAAAATGTGGTTCTGCAACTTTTTTCAGAGGATGGTTCATATTTTTCATCAGATTTTTTAAGTGGTCTGTGATCCTTCTCAGAGGTTAAGAACCACTGATTTACACAGAGATAGATATACACATAATAAAATTCCAAGATAACTGATATTTAGTGTTTTTGAGTATTTGGTCTTATAGATTAAACATGCATGAAAAGTACATGTATGTAACAAATTATATTCTTGATAGAAAAGAAAATATAATGTCAATATTAACACAAACATGAAGAATTTCTAAGATTTCAAATAGCTGGCACAATTTATTGCTAAAGACAATAAACAAGCATAAGTAATTCAAGTATAAATAGTAGCACATTAAAATACATTTATTTTCATTTCAACCATCTCCAAACTATTGTGATTTGAATTAGCACACATTAAAAAATGAAGTTATTTTTTATAATCAGTGCTAATGAAATATTATTGACATTATAATGCATGATTAAAGATCAGATGATATAATGTATATGAAACTACAGAACAAAAACATACCTAATAAATAAGACTGTGACATTTATAACCCAGAATACAACACCAATATTATTAAAAGGATAACATTATCAATAATAATCACAAGCAGAGAAAACACATTTGTTGTTATTTTAATGCTTACATACACATTTTTTCAAAAATCCTCAGTTCAGTCATTCCTTGACAATTATGAAAAGCCAGGAACACAGAAGATGAATCCCCAAAGAAGTGGGATCTCATCTTCAGAATGAGTCTCAGAAACAAGTGGGATTTAAAGTCACTTGTTTCACATCTTGCCTGTGTGAATTAGCTAAAATCTTTTAACATTTATACCTTAAGTTCTTTAATAAAGAGAAAATGGGAAATGAATAGAACAATTCAGTACATTTATTTTCAGCTTTGAAATTTAAATGTTAAAATATTTAGATCTGAGATGCAATGTGAAAGAAATACTACCCACTCTCCATCTTGTACGCATTTTCATTAGTTATCAGGCTGTTGTGCTTTGAACCACTGAAAGCTTTTAAAGTATAATTTATCATCACACTACACTATAGAAATTGTTTTCAGCATGACTAAAATCCACTACACTCTGAGATCAGATTAAGATATTCAGTCACTGATGGCAGCAGGAAACTAGATTAGCTGAGAAAATACTCACTCTCCCTTCCCAAAATGCATCTTGAAGAATTTACAATATTTTAGCAAAAGCATTCAATATTTTCAAGTAAATTCTAAGGAAATAACACATGAAAAAGCAATATGTATAATGATGTTTATCACAGAATTATTACTATTAGTAAAATAACAGAAGCATCTTCAATGCCAACAACTTGGAATGGTCAAATACACACTGTAAGGTTACTTCAAGAGACGGTAATCCAAGAATTAAGAATGAAGCATTTCTATGAACATGGAAAAATATAATTAAAATAAAAAAGCAACAAACACCATTTTAAATATTATATAGTCCTAAGTATGTGAACCAAAAGAATATTAAATAAAAACTGGCTATATATATGTGTGTGTGTGTGTGTGTGTGCATGCATATATATATGCATGTGTAAACAGTAATTATCTTAGGAGAATAAAGGATAAGCAGGAAAGCATATCCTATGAAAACAAAGTATATGATTTAGTAACTTTCAAAGCTGAGTAAAGAATACAGAGCAATACTCAAGGGAAAAAGAAAATGGGGTAAATGAAAAGATTCCCAAATAAATTATTTAGAATGTACCCATGTTATAGTAAGGGCTGGGAGGACAGAGTTTTACACTATAGTGCTCTTTACTATTTACACATTTTGTTATACTTGGTCCCTTAAGGACTGAAGTCTTATTTCTTTTGTATATCCAGCACAGTTTAGATAATCAATAAATACTTCATACCAAAGTGATTACAGCAAGATAGGCAAGGAATGAAATAACCTGAATTTAACTATCCATGCCTATCCTTGTCACCCATGGAAAAAAATTACCACGTCCTCTCATTAATGTACAACCATTCTATTTCTTCCAGTAACTATAAATATATTAAAGTTTAAAAGGCTGTCTGATATCACAACAAAAACTAATAAATCAGACAAGATATATTTAGCTAAAATAATAAAAAGTTACTTGAATTTTGTGCTTATAGACATGCAATTGTAAAAAGGGAAATCACAAGGTTAATAACATAAAGAGCTAAACAAACAAAAAGTAAACCATAAGAAAAAAATTTAAACAAGTTATACAATTTCCCAAAAGTCAAGTCTCATTAAAATTTCAATATATCCAGGAAAATTAAAAATCATTACTTTTACCTAAGAAGGAAGGCTAATTATTAGTGATGATTTAAGACAGCATCTTGAATTAGTTATGTGCTTGGTTCTCAGAGAAACTGTACATGCGGTGACATTTTTGCCAACCCTCAATTATCTAGGCACAAGAAAAGTTTGTCAGCTATGGTTTCGGCTGATCTTTGGCTGTCATTCTTTCTTCTTTAAAGTGCTTGTTTTAAATAAGAAGCATTCAACTTACTCTTTTGGTAACTGCAGTTTAAACAGTATATAGTCCCAACTGAACAGTTACATGTCAGCAGTTTCACTCTCTTTAAATGGACGGCACATTAAGTATAAGTGTATACTTTGGTTTCAATTTTGGGGAGAAGAATGAAGGCTGCCAGATAAGATGCTGCTAAATCAAATCAAACATCTCTATCATTTATAATAAGGAGAGAAATCAAAACACAATTTATTTTCAGAACTAACTACAAGGGTACTAATTTCAAAATAATAGTTTAGAATTATTTTTGTTCTAAGATAACAAATCCTCTTTAAGAACTTAAAAGCAAAAATGATTGGTTTTTAAAAATACAGATATCTATACAAAATAAAGATATTTATAAATTCAGGGGACACTTAAATAATTTGCCAAATTATATGTTCAACTTCTATTTATGTTAATTCAAAATACTAATTGTGAAATAAGCATAACAAACAAGGAGATTCAAGTTTTCAAAAGCAAAAATGCTAAAGGCTGAGAATGTATATAACATAAAATGATTGCCATTTGACTAGCAAGAGTACTGAGAGGTAAAAAAAAAAAAAAGAGATTAAGGAAAATCTCAAAATTCATGTCTCAACTCTTATTTGAGGTCTAAGAACGGATCAACAGCAACTTATATTTCAATTATTAAAACATATGCCCCAGGGGCGCCTGGGTGGCTCAGTCGGTTAAGCAGCTGCCTTCGGCTCAGGTCATGATCCCAGGGTCCTGGGATCGAGTCCCACATAGGGCTCCCTGCTCAGCAGAGAGCCTGCTTCTCCCTCTCCCTCTGCCTGCTGCTCACCCTGCTTGTGCTCTATCTCTCTCTCTGTGCCAAATAAATAAATAAATCTTTTTAAAAAATAAATAAATAAAACATATGCCCCAGTTAACAGCCCCATAATTTGAGTCAATCTTGGGTGAAGGGTGAAACATAGTTATGTAATTCCACCATCAGGACTCACAAATGTAAAGAACACATAATAGACTGGACATGAGAATTGTCCTTATTTTTCGGCTTTACCTGAAAATACATGAATACCATAAGAAAAGATAAAATTTTCCAAATGATAGTAAAATTGTCTGCTTCTGGACACAAGAAAGTCTTTCACCAACTAAAAAAAGAGGAGAGTTAATTTCCTACACCCTTTAATCTTTTATACTGATCCCTTATTCCCGTGCAGTATTACCAGGAATACCACCATCTTTGTGTGTAGTCAAACCACTACAATAAAAAGTTGAGAGAGAGGGGAGAGTTGTAAAGAAAACTTCACTGAAATGAACACTCAATCTAAATAAATCAAAGACAGTCAATTAATAACACAGTTTGTTTTGATTTTTAAGGATGAAATCAAGTAGTAGTATAGGAAACATTTACTCCTGTATTTCCGGTTCTTGCTGTGTAGGCAGAAAAAGAAAGAAAATAAAGTTAGAAGCATGCAGAAAGATAAAATGTAATCACATACAATAAAAACCAAAGGCTAAGAACAATAAAGAGTCGTATTATTTTGAAGTCAAAGTAGGAAAATATTAATAAATTTTTGGGGAGACGGGATTCCAGTCAAGGGAGAAAAGCAATTTACGTATGTATAGATTATTTAAATGTAGTAAAGTTAAAACTAAAATAAAAGCCAAAAAAATGCACCTTAAAATATTTTTAAGGTTTAAAAAGACTGTAATTGTGCATAATCTTTTTTTTCTCTCCTCCAGCTTCTGTTTACCTGAATAAATCTAGATTTACAGAGTTATCCAAATAAATTAATTTGGCTGGGAGCAAAGGAAGCAGTGGAATTCCTATAATTGGCTATAAAGTAGGAGACCAAAGTTAACTGTTAACTAAATGAGCTACCACACCAACAGTAATAAGGCCTATGACTTCTTTTAACATTATCTTTTCTGCACAAAAAAGGCTTTGTTCCTGTGCAGAAAAAAATTACCATTCTCATTTAACACATTATGCAAAAATAAAAGATAGATAATAAATTTTACTCTACAAATGACGTTCCCTGTGTAATCCTTAAAGAAGTTCATGAATCAGGAACTTTAAGAACCACCCATGAAATCCTCATCCTAGAAATCTTTAATATTAAATTCTACCCGTGACCATGAAGAAGAGAATTTATACCTCAAATAAATCATAGCCCTCGGATTCCTGTCTTTCATATGGGCGAATGATGCCGTCCTCGTGGATGAAACGAGGGGGACGGAGCCTGGACACTTCCTCGGTTGATTCTGCTGCTCTGTATAAGGCAGCAGAGTAAATATAAAAAAATACATAAGAATCTTTCAAAATAATACATACAAATATATGTGTGGATTAAATACTGTACTACATTCCATATTATATCAATATTTGATAAAAACAGAGTAATTTTAAATAATGTGCCTATTATAATGCGCCAAGTATTAAAACAAAGTCTATTGGACTCCAAGTTCCCCCCACCTTTCCTTAAAAAAAAGAAAATAACAAAATAACAAAGGCACAGACTAGGCTGTCCACTCTCTGTGCAAGCAGCTAGCACAGGGCCTGGCATATAGTAGGTACCAATCAACATTTGTTGAAAATAAGAGAAAGGGAACCATAAAAACGGTCTCTTCTTACTCCTCCCTGGTGGCACCCCACCTTGTGAACCTGTCATAGCTTTCACTTAGACGTCAACATCCTGAAGAGCAGGCCAAGTGTTTAACCTGTTGATGCATGTCTCGCAACCATTAGCACACAGACCCAAACCTTGCACACAGTATGTGTACCTAATTACCTCTGAATTCCTTGGAAGGTGCTGCTGGCCATATCTATGATTCCACCAGTTGGACGAGCCACAGCACCCACAAGCCCCTTTCCAATTCCTTTAAAGAATCCAGCAGCTCCTTCCTTTTTGGCACCTTTATAGAACCAAGAACAATGAATGTATAAGATATTTTAAAATAAACAAGTTTGAACTCAACAAAAGCCTGAGCCAAATAGAGAAATGCTTTACCCAGGAGGCTTCTAGATTTTGTTTTCTAAAGAAGTTAAATTTAATACTAACATGTAAAAAACAGTGGTTTTCAAAGTGTGTTAAAAACACAAATTATTAGGCCCTGCCCCAGACCTACTGAATCTGAAACTCTGGAAGTAGGGCCCAGCAACCTGTGTTTGAACACGTCCTCCAGGTCATCTTGAATCATGTGCAAGTTTTACCACCACTGATTCTTAGGCCTAAGAGTCTAAGGTTTCAGAAATGACCAGAAATTTTTCTCTTTATGTCTACCAACAGAAGATTTTTCAAGCAGTATACTTTTTTTTTAAGTATAAGAACTTTATTGAATTATAATTCACATACCATATAATTCACCCATTGAAATGTACAAATTAAATGTTTTGGGTACATTAACATGTGCCACCATCACCACAGTCAATTTTAGAAAATTTGTATCATCGCAAAAAGAAACCACATGACTGTTAGCATCACTCTCCACTTCCCCCAACCCATCTTCACCTGATCCTGTGCAATTTAGCTCCTTCCTCCCTACCCCCCAGACCTAGGCAACCACTAATCTACTTTCTATTTCTGTGGATTGGCCCATTCTGGACATTTCCTACAAAAGGAATCAAACAATATGTGGTCTTTGTGACTGGCTGTTTTCACCTAGCAACGTGTTTTCAAGGTTCATCCATCTTGTACTTGTATCAGCACTTGATTTCTTTTTATAGCTGGATACTATCCCATTGTAAGGTATACCACCTTTTGTTTAATTATGCATTAGTTGATAGTCCTTTAGGTTGCTACCACATTCTGGCTATTATGTTCTGTGAACATTTATATGTAAGTTTTTGAGTGAGCATAGGTTCTCCATTCTCTTGGGTATATACCTAGAAGTGGAGTTGTTGCCAGACACATAAATTCTATGTTTATATCCAGGTGTCCCAGCACCATTTGTTGAAAAGGCTATTCTTCATGGAATTATCTTGGCACCCTTGTTGAAGATCAACTGACCACAAATGTAAGGATTTATTTCTGGAATCTCAAGTCTATTCCATTGATCTGTTATGTCTATCCATATGCCAGTAACACACTGTCTTGGCTACTATACCTTTATGGTAAGTTTTTAAATTGGATAGTGTAAGTCCTCCAACTTTGTTCTTTTTCAAGATTGGTGTAGCTATTTGGGGCCACTTGAATCCCCATTTTAGAATTGGCTTGTCAAGTTCTACAAAGAAGCCAACTGGGGTTTTGATCAAATAAAGTACTTTTTTAACAGGATAAAAAAAAAAAATGAATCAATTGCTATTGAGGACCTAAAGGAACCTAGTTTAACTATTATCCTGCTGAAAATAACATTCAAAGTCTGGGTGAGAGTCTATTACTTAATAGATTCTTTCAACTTTCTGAAGAAAGTACATTGATTAAAAAACAACTGAAGACTATGAACATGAAATCAGAAATTCTCTCAAATAACTCGTAGCAATAACATCTATTATGTTTATTATATATCAACTCTTCAGACTTTGCACTGAAAGGAAACATTCTCAACTTACCTTCCATAGGTTTTGTTATTATCCCAGTCATTCCTCCAAAAACTCCCTGAAAGAGAGATCAGTCATAAACCTGAATGGAAATTGCTTAATTTTAAGCCAACCACTAGAGGTCTCTACATACATACTAGAAATAACTTTTTTTAAAGAATGAGGACTTAACTTGGATAATGTGAATATGTACCTAAGTGAGCACTATGATTTTTAAAATATTATACAATAGTAAATTTTAAACAAAAGCACTTTGTAGAAGTAACATTTTATAACAGAAAGAAACAGAAAGCAGATGAAGATATTCCACACCTGGCCCTGGCCCCAATCAGCACGTAACCGTGGGCAATTGATCCAATCTCTTTAAACCTCAGTTTCTGTACCAGTAAAATGAATGAGCTGACCCAAATAATCCCTAAGATCTAATTATAAATTTTAATGAAATGACTTCGTAATTTAGCGGAAGTGTGGAAAACTGAAAATGAAGGGAACTGTGAAGGATCGCAAATAGCCTGACAAGTAAGGCACTTTCAATTAGACAACATACAACACTGGTACAAACACAGAAGTTACAGTTCCTGAAATTATTTCCAAAATTAAAACAGTAATACACTTATACATTCTTAACACTTGCCAAGTAATGGTAGTAAATAAGACTACCTGTACATTATACAAATGCACAAAAAGAGAACTGAAGTATGCACACTGTTGAGAAGATTAGATATTTCTGGGAAGAGGTGAGGGTGATCAAATAGTACTTTATAGCTTTACCTATAATATTTCCATTACTTATTAAAAGGAGAACTGACAAGTTCTTATAATTATTTACACAGAGACTATTCATATATTACCTGTATAATTAAACAATATTCATACATTACCTGTATAATTTTTAAAGTACTGAAAAACAGTGAAAGGCAGTTCCTGGTTTACAAACACTTAGCTTGTATACCTCCCCTCCACAGAAATGGTCAACTGATAATGACCCGAACAACTTCTCCTCCCCCTAGTTACCATAATGTACCATATTTCTCTCTGCTTTGTTTCTTTGCCTTCCAGAAGAGTGCTCTCACTCCAGCCCAAGTGCCAAACTAAGTCTGGGATTTGGGGGATAGATGTGATAGTGATATTGGGGAAGGAGAGCCCAGAAGGAAACAGAAAAGTCCACAATTTATCGCTACTGCTACTGTGACAGACCCTGACTCACAAGTAATATTCCAAGTTTCAAAAAACCAGCTAAAGTACATTTATAAAGTGTGTATCAAAGTTCAGGGCTTCTTGAAGATTTAGTAAGAGACTTACACGCAGGAAGCCCTTTCCTCCTCTGGCCAGGCTGTCTCCAAAATCTTTAGGCTGTCGGCCCATCTCTTCTCTTCTTTTTTGCTGATATTCCTTGTCCATTGTAATTGCTGCCAAACCTTTTCCAACAGAACCGGTGATGCGAGATACAACTCCCGCTGCACCACCTATCAGAAGACCCAGAGAAGTCACACTGTTTCTTTAAAGATCATTACCATTGCTTTAAACAGGTGCTTCACCTTCGGTCTCATAGACAAACATACAGAAATGTATTTTTATCATTTCCCATTTATCAAGAAGAAGAATAAAACTATTTAAAGTACACTGATTCTCCAAAATTTTTCTGTAAACCTAAAACTGTTCTAAAAAGTATTGTATAAAAAAAAGCACATTGATACAACACTACAAAGACATATAAACAAACCCAGCAAGTCAGTGTTATTTTCCATTTAAGAACATGGGAACACATCTTTTAAAAGGGATTCTTAGAAAACTGATCCTCTTTATTTTTTATAAACAATGCATTTTAGAATAATTATAATAAAAATATATATATTTATATACACAAATAGGTGATACATACCTACAGTGTGTCCAAAGAGACTTCTTACTCCAATCACTAAGCCCTCAGCAAATTCTTCAGGGCCTTGAACAGCACCCTGACCAAAAAAAAAAAAAAAAGAGAGAGAGAGAGAAAAGTTTGCTATTTAAAATTTAAATAAGCTTAAGACTTTTGATCTAGTATTTCAGGGTTTCCATGAAGACAGGGAATCTGTAAAGATCCACAAACACTGTGATACCAATTTTCACCCTCTAACTCAAATACTGACGGCACACCTATTGTGTCTGAAGATACCTTCAACCCACATGGGCAAACTCTTCTGAGATGACAAAATCTGGATAGGAATAAATCACAGTTTCAGTCACAATCTGAAGTCGGCCTCCCAGTGCCAAGTCCCATCAGACTGCTGCAGCAAGCTGCACTGGTAACGAGACTAAGACCCCACATAGTCTTTTTCTCCCATGTGTTCTCTCTGTGTTGTCCTGCTAAAACCCTCACTACTTTGGGTTCCTGGATTCCTCCACCCAATGAGGTGAACCGGTTAGAGGAAAGCTTGAATACGAGACAAAGTCAGCTTTTCTTATCCCGAGTCCTTTCCATAGTGGTGAAACAGGTTTGAAATGGTGTTAACCTACCTAGCATTCTTCCTTACAACTACGTGAAATCCTGGAAAATGTGGGCACATTTATCGCCCAGACACTGGAAGTGCTCAATTAATTCTACAACAATCTTTTAATGTCATCTCATGTAATTTTAAATAAAATATGATGATGTATTTTTGTTACCTGAACATTATTCAATTCCCAGATACAATTAAAGTACAAATTATTTGTCATTAAAAAAATAGAGTAACATTTTCTGTACCTATACTTAAAATAAATAAAAGATCAATACCTGGAAGGGTTCATAGAATAAAGCTTCAACTCCTTCAGACAGACCTCTAATTAATCCAAATGGGTTTCCAAGCACATCTAAGCCCAATACAAGGACATACATCTGTTTCAAGAACTAAAGGGGAAAAAAAGTATAGTAAGTCCTTTACTACTGTTATAAGAAACAATATCATGATGCCTTGGGAAGAAAGGAGAATACTGACTACATGAGGCTGTTAAAGGAAAAAAATGCAGAATAACCATGACTACATCCATTAACTGATCTTTCACTATGTGCCAGGCATTATGCTAGTACAGGTCCGAAGCAGTCTGCCAGTTAGCAGCTATGTAACCTTGGACAGGTCAATTAGTCTCTACAATAGGGCCTCAGTCTTCTCATATATAAAAATTGAGAGGTGGCAGTTGGTTAAGCATCTGCCTTCGGCTCAGGTCATGGTCCCAGGGCCCTGGGATCGAGTCCCACATTGGGCTCCCTGCTCAACGGGGAGCCTGCTTCTCCCTCTGTCTGCTGCTCACCCTGCTTGTGCGCTCACTCTCTCTCTGACAAATAAATAAAATTAAAATTAAAAAAAAAAAAAAGTAAGAGGTGGATTACACTTACCTTGCCAGGCTGAGTACACATATTAAATGAATATATAATTCAACAATAGTTACTTATTTTTATTATTTTTTAAATTTTTTTACTTATTTTTATTATTATGTTACTATTGCTATTACTATGAAACTAGATGGGGAAATAATAACCAAAACAAAACACAAAGGAAAATATATCCTTATTTGAACATGTAATAATCATAATGTCTATATACACCATAGGAGAAAAGACCCTGCAGCAGAGGAAGGAAAGGGCAACGTCGCCCTGGAGTTCCACGGTGCAGGGATGCTAGCCGACTACCCTGAAACCACTACTACGCCTCTGCATCCAATTCAAGCCACGGAGTAACTGAGGCGTGGGAAAGGGCCTGGCTTAGAACTCCTCTCCTGACTCTACTAGACTGTGCTTAGAAACTTGAGACATTTACGAAGTAAGTGTGATGCTTCCTACATCAGTATTCTTTCCCAAAGTGGTAAATGTATAATTGCAAAGGGAAAAAGGCGCCAAAGGAAACTTTCAAAAACTTTTATACAGAAGGGAAAAAACGAAAGACACAGAAATTCATCATTCAAGAAAACTACGAATGAGACTGCAAATTGAGGTAAATTAGATAAACAATTTTTGCACAGTGCGCCATCACATACAAATGTTTTGTCGGATACCTTACGACGTATATTCCTTGTGAGCTACTATGATAGGAAATTACCTGTTCACTGTAATGTCTAACAACACTCCACATGAGCTGATCTCTCTTGTAAAACTGATACCGAAGTTCATAATAAGCAAGTCTGGGAGGAGAAAGAAAGATTCAAAGGCACGATGATTACATTCTGAAAGAAAGAGACTTAAAATTTCCATGATAAATTTATCATCATTAATTCCTTCACAGTTTGATTTGTACATCTGCCACATATAATTTATGTTTAAGATCTTCATATCATGGTAACAAAATTACTGTAAAAATAGCGCATTCTCATACAACTCTTTCATAAATACTCAAAGAGTAAAAAGGTTGAAAAACTCAACCATAATCCCATCATACAGTGGATTTTTTAGGTTTTTTTCCTTGTCATTTCTGGCTTTGAATTCTTTCTTTTCTATCCAATTCAAAAATATTTAAAACATTTTGTATGCATTTTTATACTCAGTATTGTGAATAAGGATTTCTCTAGGTTATTCAAAATTCTATACAACCATTTTTAATGGATGTATACCATTCCATCATGTGTAAGTGTCATAAGAAAACAATTCTCCCACTGTCAGACATTTCCAAATCTTGACAATAATAATTAGGATTGCCATATGTAAATTTTGAATATAACTCTTTGATTGCATTTCATGATTATTTTTTGGAATGAATTCCCAAGAAAAGATTCACTGAGTGAAAAACTACTAAAAAACATTTGAGGCTTTGATATATATCTTTCCACTCACACAAATAGTTAAAAAAAAAGTTCCCATTTGTTAGACCCAACCCTCTCTAGTACTAGAATTATTCAGTTTTGAAATCTTTGATAATTTGCTTTAATTTGCATATATTATATGAGAAATGATAAAGCTGAGCATTTCAAATATCTATCAGCCGCTGTATCTTCCCTTTTGCAAATTATCTCTTATTGTCCACTGGCAATTACAGCACAGGAATCTTTAGGTTTGTCTTATCTGTGTTTAATATTAAGACTATCAATCTTCTCTCTGTCATACTCGTCATTATATCTTCCCAGTTCATTTTCTAATTGCTTCCATTGATTTTGTTTTGTAGTGTTTGTTAGGTAGTCAAATTGATCTTGTATTTTCCACTGCGGGTTTTCCCATTGCTTTTAAACTGAGAAGACTGCCTTTACTCAGAGATTTGACTACAATTAACCTTGATATTTTCCTCAATCTTTTTCATTTGAATTTTATATTTAATCCTTCCATTCCTATGAAATTTGATGTATACAACAAGTAAGGTGGAAATAATACAAATGGTTTTTCTTTTCTCCAAGATAACGACTTATTCCAATATCATTGCTGAATATTCAATTCAATAAACATTCGTTGAATTTATTTATGTCCAGCACACGTAATTATTCTCAGATTAAATGTTACAAAGAGTTATTGTCTATGCTTTTCCATATGATTACACTGAAATCTCACCATACTGCTACATATTTCTAAATATAAATCTGTTTTAAAACATGGTCAATTTATAAGCTACTACTAAAATAATTCCATTTTTATTCTACATTCATGTATTATCAACATATGAATAACTAAAGAAAATATAAAACTCTTTAAGAGTAAAATAAGCATATCTAAAAAGCATAATTAGAAAGGGGCCAAACTTCAAGTATAGTGAGAATTATCATTTTCTAAGCTAACATTCTAGCCCAAGTGGGAAGAATTAATACCCAGAAACATAACCTTGGTACAAAACCCTCCCCATCTACTTTAACATAAATCTTACTTGAATATTAGGTCATCCACATCAGTCAGAGTAGCACCTATGCTTTTCAACAGCAGATTGACAGAATGAATTGCAATCATTTCTTGTTTTTCTTTGTCTGACTCTTCACCTCCACTACCCAAGGACAGACTCAAATGCAACTAAAAGAAAAACAATGCTTAATAAATAAAAACTAAAAGCAAAACCAAAAAATTTACATACATAGGAATCAGATCTTCCAGATACAAACAGATGTTGTATCTTTCAGAATCCTAAACAAAGTTATTATCTGTTACTCTACACACCACACAGGATAACTCACTAATACCTGATTCTCATATTTGCTTTTTGATAAAATACAAATTAGTCTGTTCCAAAGAGCTAAAATTTTATCTAAAGTGTATAAATACCATTGTGTTTACATGGAGGGGCTCAAAACACTTCACAAAAATAGTATAATCATTTAAGAAGAAAATATGTCAACTGGCACACAAAACATGTCTACCAGTCAAAATAATAAATAATCATTTATTTTCATCCAATTGAGGTAAATAATTTATGGCAATAATTAACGATTACAATTATATATTATATATAATATGTACATTTTTATACAATATAATTAACAATAATAATTATAATTGTACCATAATAATAACAACAACATGACAATTACGGCAACAATTAGCAAGTTGCTAAATAAATTTTTAAAAGAGTAATAAGGTTTTCAGCTTTCACAGACTCCTTCAACTCAGTACTTAAACATGAGATTTTCACATTCCCATTTAGCTTCTTCTACTTTGTGCTGTATCATCATTAGTGCAATAGCGGCAAAAGGCACAGGCAGAAGGTAGTTCTATCTGGGCAAATAAAGCAGATAACTTTCCTTTCTTATTCTGCATTTTACCTAACCAATGTGGAGCTCAATAAAAGAGACGGGATAAAACCGGGAAAGCCTGGTTTTGGGTGTGGTTTTGTTTGTTTGTTTGTTGATTTGATGTGGACATCTGCAGAGTCAGAGAGTATCCAGATCCCGGAAAAGTAAGCTTAGGTGGACAGATGTCCAGCCTTTCCCTAAGGCAAAGTCATCATGGAATAAGAAGACAACTTATCATGATCTTAATTATTCAACTTCATGACATAATTCCTAATGTGTGTAAAATCATGAATCAATAAATTAACAATCTTTAGCACTCCCCTAAGATTGTAAGCTCCATGAAGTCATTTTATAACTTTCAGAGTAACTTTGATAGTAGGCATTCAGCAAATATTTGTTGAAGGTATTGTTCAATCTCATAAGTGATTTTCACTTAATAATGAAAAAGAAATTTGTGTATAACCTACCACATAAAATGATATAAATTTTAAACCTAACACTATAAATATGTCTAATACTACCAAACTAGTACATCAATTTAAAATAGTAATTCAATTCCATTTTATAAATTAATTTACTTAGCTGAAAGGAATGGTGTATGCAATTGAAAATAATGTGCTGTAAACAGTTTTTGAGAATGTAAAGGACCATCAATATTTTAGAGTTACTTAATTGTAAATCTGGCCCATTACACAAGTTTAGAGAGTTATGGTTGGTGGCATTTGTGAATTTACTATGCAGTCACCTCTTCCTATAAAACCTAAAAAGAACAACAAAAGGAGAAAAGGAAATGGGTTCATAAAGTACAAAATCAGGCAAGTGAAAGGTATCCAATTTTCCACTCCCTTAGTTACAATCAAATTTTGGAAGGGTGAAAACCACCACATCAAGAGTATAATACCTACTTCAGCGTTTTCACATTCTGGTTCGGGCACCCATTATAGCTCTCTCTTTAGACAGTGATAGTAGTTACAAAGTGCAACCAAAACATTAAATGTTGGTGAGCACTTCTTCGCTTAATTAAGAAATGCTTTTGTCAGCTCCTTCCTTGAATAAAGGGGTTATTAATTCAAGACTAGAGAACATGCCCTGACGGTTTCTCTGTGGGAATTATGGTTGTACATATGTTACAGAGAATTGTCTTAATTATTTCAATTAATCAAACAAAATTCCCACCAAATATTTGATACAACAAATTAAAACACACATTTATACACAGAGCCTTTAAAAATCCTACAACAATTCTGCACAATTTTCAAAATAATAATTGCAACAAACCTTAACAGGAGAAATATGGAAATGTTCAAAGAAACTAAGAACTGACATATCAGTCATCGAAGTCTCCATTAATTCTGTATTTAGAGCATCAATATCTTGTTGGATTAACTTTGTCTGAAAAAAATGAAATGAAGAATTAGTATTTTGATTTTTTTTTCTCTAATTAGTTCAAAGAATGGCTGATTTATTTTTTTTTTGTTTATAATTTTCCCAAGAAATAAAAATTGTTACCCGTTTTCTTTCAGCTTCAGGGTCAGTTGTTGGGGTAAACAGTGCAATAAGAGCTCCTAGAAACCCCTGATCAACTTTCAAGGCCATTTCCTGAATGAGGACCATAAAATACCTGAGGAAAAAAATTTTTTAAAAGACAGAAAAGGGTTTCTATCAAACCTTGTAATTTTCAATGTTAAACTTTGATTTTGGCCAGAAGTCACAATAAGATTTTACTCCTTCATCTCTTAAAAAAAGTGTTATGTTAACAAGACCAAAGTATCCTTAACTGAGATGTTTTTTTTTTTCCCATTCGAGTTAAGGTTTCACTAGAGGTAATACTGCTGTATTGATACTTAGCATTTAAAGTCCCAAATCCCATATTTATCATGTTACAGAAGAGACAAATACAATTAGATGATACAGCATGTATTATTCCATTTTTAAGGGCCACAGCAATTGCTTTCAAGAGCACATTTCACAAATACATACATCACTCATATTTCACTGGCTATTTTATATTCTAATTGGAATTACAAAGAGGAAAAGTGGTTAAGGAATTTTACACTTTAAAATATAGAGGGACTATTATTAAGTTTCAACACAGAAAATTACTTGACCAAAAGTAGATTTGTATGTTCAGGTGGAAAATAAGTTGTTTTTTTTTTTAATTTATTTATTTGACAGAGAGAGACACAGCGAGAGAGGGAACACAAGCAGGGGGAGTGGGAGAGGGAGAAGCAGGCTTCCTGCAGAGCAGAGAGCCCGATGCGGGGCTCGATCCCAGCACTCTGGGATCATGACCTGAGCCGAAGGCAGATGCTTAACGACTGAGTCACCCAGGCGCCCCAGGAAAATAAGTTTTATATGGACGTCAGCCTCACAAGAGTGAAATTTATTTTCAAAGTAGATTCTCATTTTAAATTCCTTTAGATAAATAGGGGAATCTTTACTTACTTGAACTGTAATACTTTACTGTATTCATTAAATCTTGTGATGACACTCACATCAATGAAAGGTTTGGGCTCTAAGAGGAAGAAAGAAAAAAAAAACACAGGAAAATACAATCAAGCTTTATACTAGATCAAAATAATGTCTACTTAATTTTTAAAATAGAGGTCTCGATTTTTTCTTTTCTTTTTTTTTTTTTTTTTTTTTACCTGAATCCAAAGCAATAGATTTTGGAGGAGCCACAGGATGAAACACAACAGGAAACACTGTACCTGGTAACTGACTATCAACCTTAAAAAAAAAAAAAGAAAGAAAAGAATTCAGCAGGATTTGAAATAATGTACTAACTTTTACTTTTAGAGATAAGAGGTTGCTAATTTTATCAGAATTAAATATCTGCATTGTATATGTGGTGCTATTAGAAGTTTCACTTTAAATCCAAAATTCGTACATATGCCAGCAAGGGCAACCTTTTACATAAAGGAATATTTAATATCCTCATCAGTGCATTAACACTGTGCAACGTACACACTATTAATCAAAATATTTGTGCCTATGGATCATGTGAGATTTTGACAGCTTACAATTTAAGTAAAATGTAAGTGGAGACTGGATATGAAATTAGAAAGAAGAAAAAGAATAAAAATGTCCTAAGTAGTATTTAGTAGTTAAAAGGAAGAGAGGAAGAGAAGCAAGAAGGGAGAAAGCAAGCAGACAAAAATATTCTCTGATGTTCACTCCTGTGTAGAATGATGAAGGAAAATCTTATTTGGGGATCCCATGAGAAATTCAAAGGAATATTTAAAAATAACAATTTCAGTGCAGGAAAATGCTCTTGCAGGCTAACTGGCCAAATTAAATAGTTTCAACAGTCACAAGGTCTTTGGACTTGGATGCTAAGTATAAAGAATCCACAGGATACATGGGAGAAGGGGAATAAACACAGAAACGAGAAGAAAAATACTGTTTACAACGTATGCTAGAGTCTTGTAGAAAAAATTTCATCCCCAAGTTTCCCAAAGTGATCAGATATACTTACTGAACTGAAAACGACAATGTTACCTGAAGCCAGTACAATCTGGCTCTTAAACTTCTCTGGTGAGGAGACTGCTTAAATTCAATCTGAATCCCTGATAAAAAATCTCGCTTTATTGGGCAATGAACAGGGAGGCGCATTTCCATGGGAACTTTATCAAAATTGACCTGGGAAAAAAGCACATATGTTTGTTTTTTTTTTTAAAGATTTTATTTATTTATTTGAGAGAGAGAATGAGATACAGAGAGCATGAGAGGGGGGAGGGTCAGAGGGAGAAGCAGACTCCCTGCTGAGCAGGGAGCCCGATGTGGGAATTGATCCCGGGACTCCAGGATCATGACCTGAGCCGAAGGCAGTCGCTTAACCAACTGAGCCACCCAGGCGCCCAGCACATATGTTTTTGATGACTTGGTATTAGCAGGATAGCCCATTTAAATATCCATTTACTCACAAATTGAAAGGAGAACACATTTTAATCTCTAAGTCTCACCAAAAGATCTGCCTTAAGGTGATCTACAGTTGAGATCTTTGAAGCAGAATCATCACTTTTGCACAAAAATTATGAGGAAAATAAGAAAACAACTGAGGAAATTTTCAGTTATATAAACTGCAGTGAAAGAAAATAAACCATGCTTTATATTTTTTAAAAACCTCAATAGTAATGAATAATTTGGTAACTCTTAAATTTTGTCTTAACGAAGTTAAACAATGAATAGTTAATAGCTTATTTATGTCTGACAGTTTGTTTTCATTTGAGCATGGCCAACATTTACAGGGATGAGGGTCGGGGTGGGGAGCGTATCTGGTGACCAAGGCAAACCCAACCATTAGATACCAAAGACAAAGAATAACTAAAGCTGTACGACTGAACCAGAGCACATGAGAAATTGCAGTCAAGCTTCTGGGGTCTTCTTAGGGCAAAAGTGACCTTCAGCTGCAACACTGTAAGGGCCTGAAGAGAGTACACCTGTATTTGTGACATCTACCCAAGTCCAACAATCATTCACATTTAATGAACTTAATTGAACGGGTTTTCTACAGGTTTTTCATTACTGAAATACATAATTTTGCACAGACTTTATTTACCAATATATATTGGTATCAATTCAAAACAGAACAAAAGTTTCAATAAGCAATATTAATTTCTGCATAATCTTACTGAGAACAAGTTCCATGAAACTGTCTTGTAAACAGAAGAAATTACAAAAATGCAAAAGAGAAACATTTATTTAAATGTTACACAGTATGATTTAATAACATATTTTAATTTAAAATGTACTAAAGAGTATCAGTCATGTCAATCCTACTAACAAAAGTTTATTTGCTGGGCGCCTGGTGGCTCAGTTGGTTAAGCGACTGCCTTCGGCTCAGGTCATGATCCTGGAGTCCCTGGATCGAGTCCCGCATCGGGCTCCCTGCTCGGCAGGGAGCCTGCTTCTCCCTCTGACCCTCCCCCCTCTCATGTGCTCTCTCTCTCTCTCTCATTCTCTCTGTCTCAAATAAATAAATAAAATCTAAAAAAAAAAAAAAAAAAAAAAAAAGTTTATTTGCTAATAAATAAATTAGTTTCTGCACACATGTTTTTACTTGGACAGTAAATTTTCCTTACTTGTTATCCACCAACAAAATACATACATAAAAATAAAAACAAAAAAAAATTTGGTATACCTCAAAATTATTATCTAGTTTAATCCATCCGTGGTCTTTTGATACTTGATATTTTTTATAGGACTGTTCCAGCAACATTATCTGCTTTTGACTAAAAGGCTTCCATCTCTGTTTTGGTTTCATCTCCCAAACAACACCAGAACTAAAACAATCCACAAAGAAAATTAAATTAGGAGTATATATTAGGTTTGCTGGAATTGTCATTCAACTTCAAATTATTACAACTATAAATCTCCTATGAAAATTATACAAGATTTTTTTTAAACAGCAAAAGTACATAAGGAAAAGGGGCAGGCGAAATGTTCTATCACACATTGACATCAATCAATCAAGGAACTCGCAAACTTTTTATAAAAAGCAATATAGTAAATATTTTAGGTTTTGTGGCTGAGACAAAACTGAGGTTATTACATAAATGCTATTTAAATAACAAGAGAAAAAAATTGCACAAATTTTTCTAATTGATGAAATTCAAAATATAAAAACAACTGAGTACAAATTTTAAAAATACAAGTCTATTAATGAAAAAAACATATTTTTTATTTTTTATTGAGGTATAATTGACATGTAACATTAATTTCAGGTATACAAAATAATGATTTAATATTTGCATATATTGTGAAATGATCATCACAATAAATCTAGTTAACATCTGTCACCGTACATACTTACAAAAAAAATTTTTCAACAAATTAGGAAGACAGGGGAACTTCCTCAACCTGAAAAAGAACATCTACGAAAAACCTACAGTTAACATCATACTTAATGGTGAGAAACTAGATGTTTTCTTACTAAGATCAGGAACAAAGCAAGGATGTCTACTCTGACCACTCCGATTCAACACTGGGAAATCCTAGATAACACATTAAGTCAAGAAGATAAAAGGCACACAGATTAGGAAAGAAGAAATAAAGCTGTCTTTGTTCTCAGATGACATGACTGTCTATGCGGAAAATCCCAAAGAATCAATCAACAAAATTCCTGCAACTAACGTTTCAAGATACAAAATTAATATACAAAAATCAATTGCGTTCTTATATATCAGCAATGAACAACTGAAATTTGAAATTAAAAACAGTAATATTTATATTAGCACCGGAGAAATTAAAAACTTAGGTATAAACAAAATCTAACAAATTTGTGCAGAATCTATATGAGGAAAACTACAGAAGTTTGATGAAAGAGATCAAAGATCTGAATACAAGGATCTGTGTACATGCGTATGAAGACTGAATAATGTCAAATATCAGTTCTTTCCAAGTTGATCTATAGCTTCGATGCAATCCCAACCAATATCCCAACTAACTGATAAACTAATTCTAAAGTTTATATAGAAAGGCAAAAGACTCAAAATAGTCGGGGTGCCTGGGTGGCTCAGTCGTTAAGCGTCTGCCTTCGGCTCAGGTCATGATCCCAGGGTCTTGGGATCGAGCCCCGCATCAGGCTCTCTGCTCAGCGGGAAGCCTGCTTCTCCCTCTCCCACTCCCCCTGCTTGTGTCCCCTCTCTCGCTGTGTCTCTCTCTGTCAAATAAATAAA
The DNA here is from genome assembly GCF_004348235.1 of Phoca vitulina. Taxonomy (NCBI): domain Eukaryota; kingdom Metazoa; phylum Chordata; class Mammalia; order Carnivora; family Phocidae; genus Phoca; species Phoca vitulina. Next base: position 28,087,316 of record NW_022589723.1, read on the forward strand.
TAAAATCTTAAGGAAAAAAAAAGACTCAAAATAGTCAACATAATATTGAAGAAGAAAAAAGTTGGAAGACTGACACTACATGACTTCAAGATTACCACAAAACTACAGAAATCAAGACAGTGTGCTATGGGTGAAAGAACTGACAAACACACCAAGCGAATAAAGGGTCCAGAAATAGACCCAAATAAATATAGGCAACTGATTTTGAGAAGGAGCAAAGGCAATTCAATGGAAAAAGGACAATCTTTTCAACAAATGGTGACAGAACTGAACATGCAAAAAAAAAAAAAAAAATCAATCTAGACATAGAGTTTACACACTTCACAAAAACTAACTCAAAATGTATAATTATAGACCTAAATATCAAACACTAAACTATAAAACCCAGCAGGTAACACATTAGAAAATGTAAGTAACTTTGCATTTTTGTGACTTCTAAAATACAACTCCTAAAGCATAACTCATGAAAGGAAGAATCCACACTGGGCCTCATTAAAATTAAAAACCTCTTCTGTATGAAAGACACTGTTAAAAGAATGAAAAGACAGCCAGAGACTGGGAGAAAATATTTGCAAAACACATATCTGATAAAATACTGTACCTCAAATATACAAAGAACACTTAAAATTTAATAAGAAAATGAAAAATTAAAAAATGGGCAAAAGACATGAATCTCACCAGAGAAGATATTCTGATAGCAAATAAGCATTTGAAAAGATACTCAACAGCATACGTAATTAGGGAATTGCAAATTAAAACAATAATGACATATCACTACATCCCTGTTGGAGTGGCCAAAATCTGAAACACTGACAACACCAAATGCTGACAAGGACATCGGGCAATGAATGCTCATTCACTCATTCTTGGTGTAAATGCAAAATGGTGCAGCTGCTTTGAAAGACAATTTGGCAGTTGCTTACAAAACTAAACATAATCTTACCATAAAATCCAACAATCACACTCATATTTACCCAAATGAATTAAAAACTTATGTCTACACAAAAGCCTGCCTACCAATGTTTATAGCAGCTTTATTCATAAATGCCAAAACTTAGAAGCAACCAAGATGTCTTTCAATAGGTGAATAAACTGTGGTACATCCAGACATGGGATATTATTAAGTGATTTATAAAAATGAGTTATCAAGCCACAGAAAGAACATGAGGAAACTTAAAAAAATATTGCTAAGTGAAAGAAGCTTATCTGAAAAGGCTACATACGTATGATGCCAGTGATATGACATTCTGGAAAAGGCAAAACTTTAGAGACAGTAAAAAGATCAGTGGTTTCCAGAGGTTCAGGGGGAGGGAGAAAGGGATGAACAGGTGGCACACAGGTGATCTTTATGATACTGAAACTATTCTATAGGACACTGTAATGACAGATGTTACTCATTTCTCAAAACCCACAGAACTTACAACACTAAGAGTAGACTCTAACTTAAACAACATCAATACTGGGCTTTAGATAATAATAATGTATCAACACTAGTTCATCAATAGTAAAAAATGTACCATGCTATTTCAAGATGTTAATAATAGGGGAAAGATGCAGGGCATATGGGAACTTTGTACTTTACAGCCAATTTTTCTAAAAACCTAAAACTGCTCAAAAAATAAGTCTATTTTTAAAAATTATGTAACTGATTTATTTTTCCTCAGTACACATCCCCACTGAATGTGTATTAAATGTGTACTGCCATCAGAAAAAAGATAATCAAGTTCTTTTAGATGAATTTTTAAAAGTCCTTACAAGTAAAGACCAATCTGACAAAATGTAATAACGTATAGTAATATTAAAGTAAAAATAAGTTATATCAAAGAACAACAAAGTGAAGAAACTGAATTTATAGGACTTAAAAATTATTTTCATATTTAGGTTAAAAATACTATAATATACTCAAGTGTATAACCAAGAGAATATATTACTCAAATATACACAAATATATTAATTAATATTATATCAATGGATGTATACCCTTTTTAGAACTCTTAATCTGTCAGGTGTTGTGTAAAGCGTGTTACATACGTGATATTTTTATTGACTTAATTTTTTACTTTTACACTAAACATGATTATTGATAGATGATACATGGTAACATGTTAACCATTCCACCCATCAGCCTCCAAGAAATGAAGGAATCTTTTACCAAAGTTAGTGAGATTTAAAAAGTCAAAATAAATAAATTCAAATATTTTTCTTATACAGATACAAGCAGAATCGAGAAAATAACTGGTTCCATCACTATTTAAAAGTTCTAAATAACCGCCCATTAAAGACTATGTACCTATGTCAAATACTGCCTCCTCCATGAATGTTTTCTCCAATTTATCTGACCCACTCTTGTTGGCTTCCTCTAATCCAGGCCAGTTTCTTCAGCCTCCACTGCACAAAACAACTTACTTGCTTCTATCTCTGTACTGCCATTGCACGTATATATACTTCTTTCTGTTATTATAATTCATCAAAAAAATACATACCAAAAACAAAGAAGCAAACCTCTTTTTTCCCCCACTAACTGCTGATGAGTACAGTAAGTGCAGAGCATTATCTTACTCATCTTTCTATCTTAGGACGCTTTTCAACTAGCAGTGAAAAAAACTGTTCGTAAGTTATGCTGAAAGAATACGCAGTACATCAAAATTCAGAAAAGCTGTTTACTCTCATTAAACTTGGTATTATGAACTCAATGCTTTTTAAAGATTTCTGATGCCTTTTCTTCTTCCGTACCTGGTTATCCCAATATATGAAACTTCCTGCTTGTTTTCATTGTTAACCAGGGAAAGCCCAAGACTGTGAAGAGAAAAGGTTATTTCATGATCGGCCTGCTCCATTTCTTCTGCCTGAAGTGCTTTGGAAACCAAGGCAACATCATCAGTGAAAAGCAACACTCTCTGGCGCCCATCTAGGAATGATACCCAGTGTATCTGAGTATTTGCATCATAGGGAAACTGGCCACATTCATCCTGGGGAAAAGAAAGACTTTATATTAAACCCATAAGCGGTTAAGTTTTTATTACATAAAGTTAAACTACAGTAACAGAGAACATGTAGAAAGGTTTAAAAAGAATGACTATAAATTGGAAAACTAACCATCAAAATGACATAAATTAACTGAAGTCATAATCTATTTTAAAACATAACTCACCGATGTTTTCAAACAATAACAAACACTAATAGTGCTTAATTTTTTTTGTACCCTGGGTTTGACTGCTCAAAGAGCACTCAGCAGGAACAAGAGTATCCTGCAAGGGTGCTCAGTGTCCTAAGACACTTACTTGTCTCCAAGATGGAGAGGTTCCTAAGTTTATTAGAACAGTAACTTCACGTAAAACTAACCTAGTTATTTTTATGTTTTAATAACTTACAACACTGCAAATATTTATATAAGTCACATTATATAAAACTATGGTTTGTACTTAGTGTGCACTGTTTTGCAAAGCCTTCTTGGCTGAAGGTCTCAGCACTAAAAATATGACTTGATTTGGTCAGTGTTTTCAGAGACTGAAATAATGATTTCCTCCTCATTCTGGGCTTAACATAAATATAAGAGTTCATTTCACCAAGCAGTACAAGTACCTACTATGTGCTTTTCATTTCATGCTTTCTTGGGAAAAAAAGCAAATAAAGGATTTATCAAGAGCATAGGAATAGCTGAGTTTTGTTGCTGTTTAACATCTATTGCTTTTTTTTTTTTAATTGAAGTATGGTGGACACACAATGTTTCATTAGTTTTAGGAGTACAACGTAATGATTCAACAACTCTACATGTTATCCTATGCTCACCACAAGCATAGCTACCATCTGTCACCATTCAAGGCTATTACTGTACCATTGACGATATTCCCTATGCTGTACCTGTCAACCCCATGACTTACTCATTCCACAACTGGAAGCCTGTACCTTCCACTCCCTTTCACCCATTTTGCCCACCCCCCACCTCAATCTCTGGCAACCACAAGTTTGTTCTCTGTATTGATGGGTCTGTTTCTGGGGTTTTTTGTTTGGTTGTTGCTTTTTAGATTCCAATGTTTAAGCGAAATCATATGGTATTTTTCTTTCTCTGACTTATTTCGCTTAGCATAGTACCCTCAAGGTCCATCCATGTTGTCACAAATGACATGAACTCATCATTTTTAAGACTGAGAATGATGAATTCATGCCTTCTTTTCGTATCATCATATTCTATTTAAAGGTTTTTGCTTTGAATTATAGTTGTTCAGAAATTAAAATCAACAACTTTGCTTTCTTTTTACTTCTGTTTGCCTCCTAAGTCCTTAATGCCTCTTCATGCTTATAATGTTCTGTGTTAGTCTGGTTAAGTCATACCTTTGGTAAGTAGCATATAGTTAGATACTGTTTTCTAACTTAATCTGAGTTTTGTCTTTAATAGGAGAATTTAAACCATTTTCATTTACTGATATAATTGATGGGAAGCATGATTTAGTGGAAAAAATCCATGGACTGTTAAGTCAGATAGACCTGGTTTTGAATTTTAACCAGAAGTTCTGAATTCCAATCATAAGAATTAGTGATAATACGCAGGAAGCATTAACACAGGAGACAGATTCAATAAAAGGTATTTGCCACTTGTTACATACTTCCTTAGGTCTCCTTCCTTTACTCTAAGGGCAAAATTGTCTTTATTTTCATTTTCTCAATTGTTTTAAAATCCTCTTACCAATGATTTTAGTTCCACTCATTAATAGGTTTTTAAAAAAATGAAAACTTTAATCTGTACTTCTGTAATTAAAATTTAAGATTAAATGGTATATTTATGGATGAACAGAATATATTGTTTCCCTACTCCCTTTTACTTCATTTGGTTGTATCTTTTTATTTCACCATGCATTCTTCTATTTCATAGCTGTTACAGCTTTATAACTTGGTTGAGGATGCGAGACATTAATTTGGAAAATTTCCTGTGGTCCCCCTGTAGTAAAAAACAATTTCAGGGGTATAATCACCTGATTCTATGGGATAACGCTACATTTTTCTCCTGAACTATTTTTTTTCATAAACCCCATGTTGCTGTTGTTTTTGTTTTTGTTTTTTCCCTGTTCATTCACACTTAATAAGGAAAGATCTGTTCAGATCTAGTGTTTGCCAATAATGTGTGGATTTTCTTTGAATTCCCTTACCATGTCCACCTGCCTGAGTGGAACTCCCTTCTCAGATCAACTTAGCAGACAAGGGAATGGGCAACAGCCCTGCTTCTAGCTCAGTTTCCAGAATGTGGCAGATTATGTGCTGACTGAGGCAGTTACCTACTTTTCCTACTGCCTGGTTCTCGGACACCAAATAGAAGAGAAACATTAAAAACCACAATCCCCACATACACTATTCCCAGATTCTTCCTCAATCTGCCTCAATATACAGATCTGAACATCCTCCTCCAGGAGGTCCTTCCCACTTTCTCTCTAGTGTCTATATACTACCACTGGGTGTTGTAGTTACTGAGCAGCGTTAACTGTGAGGAGAGGGGAAACAATACCAGCACAGTCAGAGACCTCTGCTAGAGCTCCCATGTCTCTGAGCCAAGAAGCTAAGAGGATCAGAGAGTTTAAGCCTCTGTACCATTTACAAACCTTGAGTTTCGGTCTTGTAAAAAGTAAAGCACAAGCAAGCTAGTATAGCTCCATCAAATTGTCATGGTGAAAATTATTCCAAGAATCTCGTAATGGAGGAACTATCAGTCTAATTTTTCAAAAGTGGATAAGTTTTTATCTCTTTTATGGGTATTTCAGAGGGAATATAGGAGAGGATAATTCAGCCACTGTTGGCCAATTACCATTTTAAAGCAAAAGTCAATAAAGCTTTTTTTAACAAACTGGCATTATCAGACAGTGGAATAGGACACTGTATGAACTTTTCATAATAGGTTATATTTCTACAGAAACAAATGATCTATATTGCTAACACAGGAGCAATTCCTACGCTAGAGAAAGGCTGGTAGGTGAATCCTTAAGACCTTCCCAAAGTTTAAGAGTCTAAGAATAACATATTTGATTAAATTAGCTACCTAAATATTGTTTCAATAAATATTTCATTAAATTTCTTATATGGGATAATTTGTATACTGTCAGGTTCCTTTAATTAAAACATATGATCTTCATTGGGAAAATATGCCGAAAAACCTCACAGCCAACAGTGGCATGCATATGTTCAAAATAAAGTTGTTTTCACTTACCTTTAAAATTCCTTTCTTTAAAAAAAAGAAAGAAAGGGCATATAAAAGATACTTTACTGGGCTCTACTTGGGCAAGATAAAGCAGGCCTATTTTTTAAATTGTAAATAAATTATTTTGACTAACCTAAAATTACAGGTATGAACTACTTGCAATCTAAACTCCAAAACCAACTTATTTGGAAAATACTTCCATTTCCTTTTTAGTTCAGTAAGGACAAAGATGACTGTGTGAAGCTGGCTTGTATGCTCTCTTCACCACCAGGCAACTCATACAGCACTCATTCACATCACATGATACCTTTAACAGACTGTGTTCTCCAGTATTTGCTGCGTATGTCCAGGTAAGTTTTCTGGTACCAGTAGGATCTGCCCAGGCAAAAAGTCGAGCTTCTCCTGGCACCAAGTACACTTCCTCCTGTGACCCACTGAAACACAACCACCAGAGGGAAGATGAAAACAGCCAGGCCTTGAGAAACCCAGACCTGTGGTTTACAGAGCAGGGGACAGGCACAAAAATCTTCTAAAATTGCCTTTGTTAATAAACAGAACTCTGCCTAAAAATGTCCAATAAACTAATGGTTTAAAGCTTGAGGGAAGGGAATATTGCCTTTCTGAAATTGCAGTATGCTCCAAACTGATGCAGGCAATGGAATTCATTAAAGTAAACCAACTGGTACGTCAGAGCTCACCTGCAGAAAAAACTATAAACAACAAATCCTTTAGCAGCAGTAGAATGTCACTCAGTGCTTAAATTTAAGTTTATTAATCAAATGCAACAGATAAGAAACATGAGTCTCAAAAAAAGCAAAAATTAGGTCCACACTGTTGCTACTCAAAGTGTGATCTATGGAGAAGCAGCAACATTACCTGGAGCTTGCTGAAAGTACAAAATCCTGGGCCCCGCCTAAAACCTACTAAATCAGAATGTGCATTTTAACAAGAGTTCTGGGAGATCTTCCAAATTTATCATTAAAGTTTAAGAAGTATTAGTCCATATTACAAAAAACTTTCCAGCAAACAACAACAACAAAAAGAACCCAATTAGGTTTCAATCCCATTCTGTACTTCTAAATCTTCCAGTGGATTCAAGCCAGGAGAGTTAAGAACAGGTAAATCTACAAGGCATTATTTTATATAAAATAATTCTATATGTAAAAATAACCTTAGGCATATATAAGATTTTATACATATGTAAAATAATGCCTTGCAGATTTATAATAATAATTCTTGGCAAATATATAATATATATTCTAAGGGTTTAAAACTACCTGTTATGTCATTAAATAATGGTATCATCCAAGCCAAATGACAACACAAGCAAGAACGACAAAATTCCTATCGTTCCATACTTATATTCAACACCACTACCTATTCATTGTCCTCTCATTTAATCTTCTACCACCTCTACTGGGGGAAAAAAAAACTTGATAGAGATTTATAAGGAGAGGTTTACTGAGTATTTCCAGATTACAAAAGAATAACAATGCTTAAACAGGTAAATAGGTTCACAGTTCCTTATATGCAATTCCAAAATTTTAAAAGCTCCATACGTCCAAAGATTTTTCTATTAGTGTGGTATCAAAAGTCATTTGGCTAAAAAACCTAATCTGAACTGAGGTGAGATTATTAATAGTTTTGATATATCCCACTTGGTATGAATATTTATAAGTTTCACTGCAGGAATGTTAATGTATTGGACTCTAGAAACTGTCCCAAAACCTGCTGAGGGTATTATAATAAACAGCATGTGTTCCATGTTACCTTTCTAAAATCAGAAAACATGTGGAATGTGAAACAAATCTACCACCCCAAGTGTTTCTTAGAAAGGACTGTGGGCCAGTAAAAAGCAAATGAGATTTCCTATGAATCTTTTTTTTTTCATACCTCTGTTTGTATGTGACGACGTCCTGTGATGTGTGGTTTATCACTAGGGCAGGTGCAGATCCCTCGTGGTAATCAGAAAAGGTTATGACAGTTGAATGCTCAGCAGTGTTTACATCCACCAAGATACCCCCATTCTATTGTAGAAAAAAAAATTCTGTTTGAGGTATGGTTTAGCTTGCAGTGACATTTGGAATAATCAGTTATGTAGACACAAAAAGTCTGTTTTCTTAAGTTCTTACTGAAAAGCACACTGGTTCTGATCTCTTACAAATATATGTATAGCACCTCACAAATAGATATATTAGCACCTTTAAATGATTACCAGATTTTTTTTCCAGTTGAATTCTGGTTTTTTTTAATTTAAATTCAATTAGCAGATTTTATAGCATGTTTCAATAAAATATTTTATAGCAAATTTTAAAAATCAAAGACACTGTATTTTAAAACATGAAAACATGATGTACTGTATGGTGACTAACATAATAAAAATAAATAAATAAATAAATAAATAAATAAATAAATAAAACATGAAAACATAATAAAATAATAAATTAAAATAAAATAAACCATGAAAACATACCAGCTCTTCTAAGCTCAATAAAGTGCCATTATCCTGTCGGTTATAAAAAAATGGTTTGGAGGATCCTTCACAGCCCACCACTCTCACACAAAGTTTGCCTGACAAATTTTCAGGCCAAAAGGGAAGGCACTAAAAATATAAAAGTTAAGATCAGTCTTAAAACAATACTGGGGTATAAATAAGACAATGGCTAATTAAGTTTTCAATTCTAAATCTGATCATGATACAATTATTACTAAGTTTCTTAAAATATTTCCTCCACATCTCATGTTAAAATTATTAATAATATAAGGCTTATTTATGAAACCAAAGAAACTCCATTGGAAGAACATAGATCTATTAGTCTGTATGCACTTATAGAATAATTATGAGAAACTAAAGAGCTTACTGACTAAAAATGCCTCAAATATCTTGAATATTTAAAACCTATAATCTTAAAACATCTGCTTTTGTGCATATCCTATTATAATTCCTTAATGCACTATGAATTCTTTCAGTGTTATCTTATCCTAGATAAACTAGAAAGACAATTGAAGGCAGAGAAGAGAACACCACAGACCTTGCTGGAAATCCTAACATTACCTTCCTAACTGTTTGATTTTAATCAAAGCATACACCTCTCTGAGCCTTATCTATAAAACTGAGGTTTTAGTTCCTAATACAAAATGTCCCTCTGTTATACAATACTAGATAAGTTCTATTTCTGAATAAAAATGCTACTATGATCAAACCCACATCAATGATAATGAGCATTTATTTGTTGCCAAGTCTACAGAGATCATTCTAAGAGCCTTGGAAAGCCCATGCCTCTCAGAGCTCTAAATTTGTGCAACTGGAATCCCTCCTCTTAAGCTTCTTGCTAAGTTTTTAAATATATATACAATTTTGTTTTTGAGATGTACAGAAGAATGGTTCTTTCTTTAAGGTCAGCTGGTTTGGTTGAAAACTCAGGCAAATTCAAGCAGTAATACTCATCTTTGCACCTGTCCTCTTCCTCACTCATTCCCTCACTCTCTTCACTCCTAAAATCTTATTGAACCTGCAATGTTTAGTTCAAATCCCACCTCTTCTATGAAACACTCCCTTTCGATCTTGGCCACAATGATGGTGACTTCCAATGACTGTACTGACTTTAGAAAAGTATGAGATTCAATTTCCTTCTCGGTAAAGTGAGGGGGTTGAATTTTAGGAAATTTTCAAGGAAACTTTCAGATAATCTATTCAGAAATTCTAAAACCACCTATAACTTAGCATATATTTTCTTCCATGTGTTAATTTATATGAGTCTTCAGCTCGCCAACAAGATTATATGCTTCCTGAATGCGGAGACATTATCCTATTGAGATAATTCATAGTACATTATCTTTATCTTCTTTTCACAATACACATCCATATGTTCTATACATATAGGAAGAACTAGAGGCTGGGTGTTAGCCCTCTAGACTGGCTAGTGATAAATATTACCAGTACTTTTATTCTTCTTTTTTTAACATGTGTTTACAGTGCAAAAGAAAAGTCAAAGTTGGCTATCATATTTAAATACACAAATATTGTAGCAAAATGGGTATAACAAAGAAGTATATGCAATTCTTATTTATATGTCATATTTATTTGTACGTTTTAGGAGCCAGTTATAGTAAAGGAAAATCTTACCTCTGAAGAAGCAATATAGTTCCACTTATTAGTTGGCATTGAGCCATCAGATGCAATTTCGCCAACTTCTAGTTCTAATGATGACTTGTTTGCAATGGTACAAAAGGGAGTCAGAGTAATTATTCGTGTAAGATTAAAACTACTCATTTTGATGCTAACACCAACCTGTGTAAAGGAACAAACAAGTTTATCATTTCCCAGTACTTTATATAGATCCTTTGAAAGGTACACACACATATCCCATTCATACACGGATTTCTTAAAATACTTTAAAATAACGCTTGTTAAATAAAGTAACTAATATAAGTCATATTCAACTACTGATTATCTTCTCACTAAGAAAAATTTTTGGTTAATTTGGCTCCATCAGAAATCAATTCAAGAAATATCAAGTGGTAATCTAACTAATGATGACTCATAATATTTATTTTATTTGTATTCTTTATTTTTTAACATTCCAAACATAAATTGTTTTATAATTAGTGGAGAGGCTCAAGTTTTGCTGTTTTATCATCACGCTGTTAATGAACTAAGATGAAAATTTCAAAGTGGCAATAAAACAGGTCCACTGGCATCAGATTACTCAAATTTTCATAATCAAATTTAGTATTTAAGAAACATTTGGCAGAGAACAGTATGGAATGAGGATTCAACTTACTGTCTTAAACTTTTTATAAATTCAGGTTTTGTCCTGATACTAGTGGCCACAGAAATTTATAGAGATAACAGTTCTTTACATAATACTTAGAATTCAAATTTCTGTACCCCTTAGAATCTAGCTGGTTTACTGAACCAAAGAAAACGTGAATGAAGTCAGAGGTAAGTAAGCAAGCGGAATCTTACCAGGTACTCCATATTGCTGGCAGGACACTTCACACACCCATAACTTCCCACTGTATCCAATGAAAAACCACTGGACCAGGCACTAGTTGAAATTTTTAATTGTACCTACACCAGAGAACACATAACCATCATATAAGAAACCTAAAAGACTATATTAATATTTTATTTGAGGGAAAGTTGTTAGACCACTAGAAATTTATTTAGTATCATGGGACACAGAAAAAAAATAATCAAAGCCATACTGCCAATGGGTCACAGAACCACAGATATTCTAGAGGCCAGTAGAATAAAAGCAGAGCTCTGATCTTTCCATTCACCTATGCAATGAGTTTAGTGAATTTAAAGATGTACACCAATGAGACCCTTTGTTGTTTAAAAAAAAAACTATAATGTAAACTGACATTTTTCCAGTGTTATACTTAAGATATTGAGCTAACTAACAAATTCTTAAAGTTTTTAAAACATAGAGAATTTATGTCTTTATTCGGCAAATGTTAAATGAAAGGCATCATGATCAGCAGAATGGAAGACAACAGGACACAGTTCCTGTTTAATGAGCTCCAACTAAACAAGGAGATGGGAAACACATACTAATAATTATGATGTAAGACTCAAGGTGATTAATGGCTGCATGAGTGGTACAAAATGCTATCAAGGTGAGAAGGTAAAAAGTTTACTTCTAGCTATGAGAGTTAGATAAAGTTTTAAAGAAGAGATCTAATTGTGCTCCTCCATCTACCCAACTAGATTATAAAAAGCCTGAGGACAACCAGAGGTAAGAGACATAAACAGGTAAGTACAACGCTATGGATTAATCGATACTTTAAGACAGTGGTTTTCAAAATGTGGTGCCTGGACCAGCACCATCAACACCACCTGGGAATCTGTTAGAAATGCAATATTCAGACCCTACCCAGACCTACTGACTCAAATAGGGGCACAACCCAGAAATGTGTATGAAAAGTCCTCTAGGTGATTCTAATCTGAAATTTGAGAACCACTGCTCTAAGAGGACATGGATGTAATACCTAGCTCCATTTTAGACAGTTAGAAATCCTTCACACATGTCAGGCCTGAGCACAATGACAGCCAAAGAATGAAAAGCAGGTAACCAGAAAAGATGTGGCAGACAGGGAAAGAAGAGGGGAAGAGGCATTCTAGCAGAGGGTGCAGCACAGACAAAGGCCTAGCAGTGACTTGGGACAGTGTGTGATAAGCAATTCCAAGACAGGAATCTACAAAGGAAAGAAGGGACCGGAGCACAAAAGACCAGGGTTAGGCACTAGGTTCTCTCTCAGAGGCCTGGCTTAGTGCTTCATACCTAGGTGGGCTCGGTTAACAGAAGCCAAATCCAACTCTTCCACCTTCTGAAATGCTATTTCATCACTGGTAAACTATCTAAAATCAAGATTTCTACCTGACACTACTAAAAGAACAGAAGTAATTCTAAAGGCCATGGAGAAAAGGGCAATTCAGCTTTGGGAAACTCTTGCTAGTCCTAACATCTCACTTGATGTATTCCTGAAAAGTCTCCTTGGACCTACTTCATACACAGTGGCACTTCGCAAACTGGTAAGAATGGATTTAAGGAAGGCTTAAATGACTCAGGAGTTTCCAGATTAGGAATTTATCTATTTTAAATTGTTATATCAACCAAAACACACCTTATTTTTACTAAAAATGTTCTTCTTCTTGAAAGAGAATAAAATAATATCCCTGAAATCAGCTGGATGTTTCACATGAATGTCTTCCGAACGATACTGGAGAACCCGAGAAGTCTTGTTGATCAGCCAGTAGGGACTAAAGACAGATAGCACCATCCGGCTGCCAATTCGTTTGACATGTATTGACAAGTCAACTGACATCATTTCTGTGGAGTCAGAGGAAAAACATACAAGAAAGAATTCCGGAAGTGTATCACATAGACGGAAATGTCCATTCCAGTTTCTGCCCTGATATTTCATCAGAACCAATTCCATTATTTCTCCACTGATTCTTGAATGTAGAACATCAGCAGCACTGCCTTCGGTGAGCTCATGAGTTTCTGCTGTTCCCTAAAAGCAAACAAACAAAAACTAAATTTGCTTAGTGATTTTTTAAAAACCTCTTCAATAGCAACATCCATATTTTATAAAAATGCTAATAAATAACCTACCAGATTCAGATTAACTGACAAGTCTTCAGTGAAGTATGTTTACAAATTATGAATGTCCAATAACCACTAACAACTAAAAAGAAAACACTGTATCATAGCCAAAAGCAGAAATTGTCTTTTGGCCATGAGTAGGCCAATGGCCATAAGTTTTGAAAATAAAGTCAGATCTATGCCAAGAATAAAAGGAATGCTGGCTGTTGTCTATGTCATTAGATGAGCCACTTAATTGCCTAGGCTTCAGCTTCATCTGCTATTCACACACTATGCCTAGTGGTTCCCACATAAAGAGAAGGAAAGTGATATCAAACTATTCTGACAAGCTATCTAAGTAAGGTAGAATTATTTTTGAAATGAATAATAGCCACATAATAAATCAGGCTTTCTTTTTGAAAGCTTCTCTTGCATAAGTACTATTTAGTTCATTTAATTCATTTTAGTCTTTACACCTCAGGGATGACTCATTGTCAGATGAAGAAAAGAAATAATTTAGGTTCCAACAGTTTCCAGACTTTTGTATTTTAAAATGTTGTGGCATGAAAATCTAAAAATATTTACCATACATCATTACTAAAAAATGTTCCCTGTTATTTCTTAGACAAATTATTTTAAGTTCAACAGAAACCTGGATCAAATAATCATACTATTAACTTTAAAATAAAAACTTTAAAATTAATTTTAGAATAAAGTAAGATGAAGTATTTCTCCACTGGCTTTTTTCTATCCCTTAGCTAATGGAATTTTACTTAATTAATAGAGATTATTATGGTTCTTAACTCATAGCAGATGCAACAGAGTTCAGTGGAAGGGAGCAAAAGAGCCAAATTGCCTAGGTTCAAATCCCAGCTCTACAACTTACTAGCTGTGGGTTCTTGGGCCTGTTACTTAAACCTTCTGTGACTCAGTTTCTTCATCTGTAAAATGGGCCTAATAATAATAATAGTACCTACCTCAGAAGGTTATTGCAAGGATTAAATGTGTTAAAACATGTAAAGCACATGGCACAGTGATTGTCATATACTTAATGCTGTATCAGTTTTTCCTGTTATTAATATTAAAGTATGCTATGGAAAATACTGACCTCAACTAAAAACACAGTAAAAAACAAAACAAAACAGAATTCACTCTGCAATAATAAAGGTCAAACAAAATACAAGAGACATACTTCGAGTAAGTATCTTAGAGAATATGGGAGAAGGTTCCGCAAAGTGAGGGTAGGATAAAGATGAATAATGTAAGCCGGATCCCAGTCTTCCTCATGGGTACATATATAGCTTAATTCATCAGGCAGAGCAACTGTATTGACAATGAGAGGTAAGAAGTTGACTTCTACTGATGGACACTGCAGCATGCATCTGACTTCCCTGCTCCTGTGAAGTTCTTCCTTCCAAGAAATATAAGTGGTGGATTCTTTGTACTGATTCTCTAAGATACCAGCTGGCTGAATAAACAACTGACATCTAGAGAAAAAAGAAAACAGAGTGGGGAAAAAAGTTTTTATCAAAAACTTAAGAAAAAGAATCTCATTAAATCTTCTTGGTAACACTACAAGGTAAATACTATTATTCTAATTTTTATGGATGAGGAAAACAAGGCTACGAAAGGTTAAGAAACTTGCCCAAAGTCATACAGCTAACCCATGGAGGAACTTTCTGGAAAAAAAAAAAAATCTGTAAACAGTGACAAGTCAGAAAAAATAGTCACTTCAAATATAAAGGCAATCTAATAAAGACAGCTTTCAGAAAATTCTAAAACATTGAATATACAATAAGAGATTTTCATCTGGTAAATTCAGTGATTAAATAAATATATTTATATATGTCTTAAAGCTGGCTTTTACATATTTCAGATAATGAAAATAGAAGGTTATTTTTTCTAGAATATAGATCCCAATTCATAGAATTAAAAATATGTATTGTGAACCTTTTAAAACTTAGTATATTCAAAGAAGTATGTACCTATATGAATCTAAAGGAACATGGAACTCCTCTTCAGGTCTGGCTACTCCAATGCGCTCCAATAGCTTAACATTCTTAACAGATTTATAGATGATGAATGCAATAGAGAAATGGTTTTTAATCTGTTAGGTAAAAAGACATACAAGTTGTTTAAAAAGATATAGATGCTTGAAAGAAAAGTGTGAGCTGCACATAGTGACTTTTTGATCTAAAAAGTTTCAAACCCAGTATTAGAAGATATTTTTAGGGATAATTGAAACATTTTGGGATATTTAAAGGTTATATGTGAGAAACTTGATGTTTAAGGGGCAGTTGAAAATTTCTAGGATATTCACATGCTCTATCCTCTATGTTCATTGTTAGTGTATAATATACATTAATTTTGAAGAGTTCAGCCATAATATTTTCCCCATTAAAACCTTTTTTCAATGCACCATGCAAAAACAGGAAAGGATAGCAAAGGAAACATGAGGAAAAGTACTACAACTCTCTTTCCTTAACTACAATATAGGCTAGAGTTAATAGCAAACTGAGAGATAACAATGGCCAAAAATGGAAATCCTTTCATTTTGTATCTGATGTTTTAAGTAGGAAGAAATGTTCTTTTGATGACCATATAATGAAACCTGTAATAATGCACAGAAGAAAAATGGATAAAGTCTTAAAGGTAGAAAAGATTACGATACTAAAATTTTTTTCTGGGGAGATCATTCCAATATTCCTTCACACATACTTGAAAAAGACAGTCCCAAGTGATATACAAAGAGAATGGAATGTTATCCTATCTGACAACCAGATATAATTATTAATACTCCCAGTTCTAAATCTTTAAAGAAATAGACAAAAAGTTTCATTAATTTTAAACCTAGACCACAACAAAAATGGGCTTTCAAATAACAAGACTGTTTAATCAGACATTTAAAATGAAGACTATTACAAAAGTAGGTTGGATTGGAAATAGCAGCCAGTTTAATCTAGAATTTATTTCTGAATAATCAGTATGGACCTAATGTTTTATCATTTTCCTATATTCAGCTAAATGAATACTTCTTGTTTTACTTGAAGGGACACAATTCACTTTAGTGCATTACCTGCAGAGGAGAGCGAAGGGTAATTACTTTACTCCCTTCAGTTGCATCAATTTGTACCAAGACTGAGTCAGAACGACTGGCATTGGGATTCCGTACATTATACAGTCGCCTTCCGGATCTGGCAACGGGGACTTTTGCAACTTCTGTATATCCATGAGGCACTGAGGCAGAACGTAAGTGAGGAGCATTCCAAATGTTAATTTACCTGTGTTTCTCTAAGACAGAGTACTTCTTAGCAATTTAAAATAATGACAAGACTATTCTTCTTTATGACTAAAACTGATGACTACACAAAATGCTTTTTTAAGACATAGGAACTAACAAAGAAAGGAAACTAAAGAAACTAAAATTTAAAAAAAAAAGAAAAGAAACTAGTTATAAAATTTTTTGACCCAAAACAATTTCTCTTGGGGTTTTAAGTTGTATTAAAACCAAGAAACAGGGGCGCCTGGGTGGCTCAGCTGGTTAAGCATCTGACTCTTGATTTCAGCTCAGGTCATGATCTCGGGGACCTAGGATTAAGCCCTGCGTCAGGCTCCATCCTCAGCGGGGATTCTCTCTCCCTCTGCCCCTCCTCCCCCCCCCACATACACACTCTCTCTCTCAAAATAAATAAATAAATCTTTAAAAAAAAAAAACAAAAACCAAGAAACAGATTCTTAAGCCTACAGAACAAACTGATGGTTACCAGCGGGGAGAGGAGTGGGGGGGATGGGTGAAATGGATGATGGGGATTAAGGAGTGCACTTGTTGTGATGAGTACCAGTATATGGAAGTGCTGAGTCACTATATTGTACACCTGAAACTAGTATTACCCTGTATGTTAACTAATTAGAATTAAAATAAAAACTTTTAAGAAATGTATTAAACAAAATCCAACCTGTTCCTTATTCTTTCAACTATATAGCAATAACACCTTTTCTTTGTATTGGTGATAATTACTGTCAATATTTTAGGACTTCTGAATATAGTTAATTTTCCTCTCCTCATTGAACACACATTCTTTTTGAAGCACACTACATATTGTATAATTTAAGGGCACAGAAATCTAGTTTTCTAAGGTAAATCTTTTTTTTAAAGATTTATTTATTTTAGAGAGAGAGAGCATATGTGCACGTGCATGTGTTTAGTCAGACATTTAAAATGAAGACTATTACAAAAGCAAGTTGGATGTGTGTTAGTGGGGGTAGGGGCAGAAGGAGAGAAAGCATCTCAAGCAGACTCTGAGCTGAGTGCTGAGCTGGACGCAGGGCTCAATCCCACAACCCCAAGATCATGATCGAAGGCAATTCTTTATTTTAATTTTTTGAAACTTTTAAAAGATTTTTATTTATTTATTTGAGAGTGAGTGGGAGAGAGAGGCAGAGAGAATGCTAGCGAGAGAGCAAGAGCTAGCATGAAGGGGGAGGGGCAAAGGGAGAGGGAGAAGCAGCCTCCCCGCTGAGCAGGGAGCCCAACATGGGGCTCCATCCCAGGACCCCGGGATCCTGACCTGACCCGAAGGCAGACGCTTAAGTGCCTGAGCCACCCAGGTGCCCCTCTAAGGTAATTTTTAATCAAATTTAATTTTCTCAAGTTTCAAGGAAGAAAACGAGACAAAAGTTTATCAATTATTTGTTTCAAGCCTTTAGAAATGTTGTTTCCCATTGTATCTGCAGCAATATCTTCATATTTTATCAAAAATAAGTCCCACACCTACAATTCCAAATATGCCTTTAAAATAAAATAAATATAGCATACCAAAGGTTAGAGTGAAGAAGGAGCTTTCTTGACGGCTCAATATAGCTAATTTTCCTTGACGTGAAGGTTCCATGCTAGCATATTCCAATTCCAAATTCTGACCAGCATCAACATCATAAACACCACTTTTCTCAAGGAAGCCTATTACTCTAAGATTATGATTGGGCTGCACCTTAATGGGAACACCTACAGCATTTTTTACTGTAAAAGGAGCCCTATCTTTTAAAGAGTAGTCAAAAGTAGAAGCAGTGCCCTCTGAAAAACCCTGAAAAGGAACATAACATCACAATAAAATTTTTGCAAAATGCAATTTTTTCCCAAAATTAAACAAGACTATACATTTTTAAGAAATTAATTTTGATGACAAACATCAGTAATCCATACAAGTTTCAATTTAAAATCCCATTTGAAAGATTCCAAGCAAAAACCAAACATACTTTCGCTAAATTGTTGAAAACATTAAGGCAACTTTTGGATATTGTTATATTCATTGTATCTCCTGAAGAAATACAAACTGCTGTTTGTGGCTCAGGAAGAAAAGTAAAATCATCTCCTGGCATTAAACTCCTATCCTGGACTGGATTCTTCTTTACCTATGATGATAAATAACATAACACATTTAAGTTATTAGTCAGTTAATAATAAAATTTAAAAACTCTCAGAGAGTTAAATTCTCCTAAACTGGTCACTTTGTATTAAAACTCCTCAAATGTTTCATTTTCAAAAATAATCATTCTTCACTTAGATTTAGCACAGATCAGCAATCTTTCTTTCAGTGTATAGTCAGTACATGGGGTAATGTTTAGAATCGTGCCACGAAAGCACTCAAAGTCAGCTACGATATTTGTCTCTTGTGCATTCCCCAGAACAAGCTATTGACCCAGTGACATCTGACTAGTCAGTCCCTATGTGTTGATGAGGAATCTAAGATGACCCTAAAGTCTAAACTGATCCTTATTGGAGGTAATGTGGAATTCCTTCTACTTTTTACTGTTAACACCTATAAAAAATATGATAAGCTTTCAACCAGCCATCAGATTCTATCATAGTTTTTGTTCTAATAGAGCTCAAAAACCTTTAAAAAAATTACTTGTTAGCCTGTCTGGGCCAGAGACAGGTAGGTCAGAAATATTACTACTTCATTGAGAGGAAACTGGGACACAGGTTAAGTGACTTCTCATCTTTAAAATAAGAATCTGCTGAGTCGATTTCAGTGCCTCACACTTTAGTCAGGCTACCTCAGAAAGTTGTGTTGTGATCATTTGTTAAGGGTATATAACTCACGTTCCTTTTAGTCTAGAAAAATGTGCTTTGGTATCTAGGGTTCTGAAGTGCTCTCAAGAAATACCATAAAGAGATAACACAAAAAAATCATGAACTAGAATTCAAGTTTTCTCAAATTTTTTGGTCTCTTAAAACCAAGGAGGATCTCAAAAAGCTTCATTTATATGGATTATACCTATCACGTGAACTCTATTAGAAACTAAAACTGAGAAAACTTTATTCATTTAAAAATAATAATTATATGTTGAATAATATTTATTCATATTCAACATAAATAATTATATGTTGAATATTTTTAATATTATTATTATATTATATATTATATTATATTATATATTACTATATATAAATATATATAATAATTTTAATATTATTTTTAATTATAAAATTATAAAAATTAATATTTTTAATGAAAGATAACTATTAAAGTTATCTTTAATAGTAAAAAGAGGAGCACTTACAAATCTCTCTAGTGCCTGCCTTAAGAGAAGACAGGTGGATTCTCATTTCTGCCTCAGTATTCATTCTGTTGCAATATCACATAGTCTCTGGAAAATTCCATTGTATACTCATGAGAGAATGAGAATAAAAATGACATATAATGTCTGAGTATTATTGAAAATAGTTCTGATCCCATGAATGCCCTGAAAGGGACTCCAGAATCCTAGACCACATCTTGAGAATCACTGAACTAAAAAATGTAAGTGAATGCCCTTAGTGCAGTTCAACATAAAGATATTTTATGGTTTCCTTACATTAAGCCTTAAATTCCATTGTCTCTTCCCCTCCACTCTCTCAATCAGTGGCTCCCAAACAGCATGGGTCTCGTTGTAATAGTGAACCTGGAAAGGCACAGAATTATAATAACAGAGTCTTTCAACTTTAACCACATATTTCTATAACCAATAGGAAAAAATATTATGTAATTAATGTATATGTCAATCGTCATTTTAACATGCCTAAAGACACAAAGAATATCTCTAAAGAGGGTGCATTTTCCTTTTCTTTCTTACTTTACTGCCATAAACAAATTGTTTAACAAAAAAAACCTTTAAAGAATAATGATCAACTAAATACTACTACACATCAACAAGTTAAATGTTAGAATGTGTTATCTATTCATATATAAAAACTTGCTGTGGCCATGCACAAACAAGAAAAGCTCACATCTTAATCCTGCAACTGTACTTTTGAGAAGCTGGCTCTGGAAGTACTAAATGCTGTGGTCATACCTCTAATGTCATGTCAGCAGTAGCAGCCATAAGGGAAGTCCAATTTTTAATGTTTCCTGAAAACTTAGACTCCGCCAGTAATAAAGGTACAGTTCGATGCCCAAGGCCACATTCTAAGGTAACCTGAACCAACTCTACAACAACAGCACACTTTTCCTCTACTGATGGATGTTGAAAGTCTTTGAAATTTTCTGTTATTTCTCTTGCCAGGTCAACACCAAGAAACCAAGAGTTATAATCACTAATAGGTTTGACACCCCAAAGGTTTTCTGTTTCCTTAGATGCATCTTTGGATTCATCTTCTTTTGTCTTTGGAGACATAGCAGCCATGATTGTCATCACAGTATTCAGAATTATGGGCGAAATCTTTAAAAAAGCAAGCAGAAAAATTTTAAGAATAAATTATTTCTCAGATGAGAAGAATACATAACATGAAAATTTAAAAATGAATTAAATATAGGTAAATATTAAATATATTACGTTCATACCTAAGGAAAACCAAAGGGAATACACAAAATCATATGTCAAGACAACTAACCTCATAACAATGATTTCTGCCCAGGTTATTCTGGAATTAAGTAATTAATGTTATATGTCAACTGTCAAAACCTAAAATTAAATTGATCAATTCAGAGTAAAATAGTGTTATGCAAACAGAAAAATGTATAACTGAATTTTTCATTTTTCAAACTGCTGCATTAACTAAGCCAAAGTGTATGATCCTCATCAAGGTATATACATACATGGTTTTCATTTGTCTTACTGAAACAAAAAGCCTATGAATCACCACAGATCCCCTAACACTTAGCCCAAGATCTGCAAAATCTACCTCTTACTATCTTTGTATAGTATCTTTGCTCACCTCCTCATTCCTATCACTGTGCCTTAGTTCTACACTGACAATGTCCTCTAGGTCAAGTCAGCACCCTCATGGCCCACCCTCCACACTTCTACCAGCATTATTTTTCTAAAACCCAAACTTGGGCATGCCATTCCTATGCCTAAAATCTTCAACTTCCCCTAATTTTAAGGATAAAGTTCAAACTTCTCTTTAGCTTAGGACACAAAGGCCTTTGTGATCTGATGCCTAATCAATTAGCTAGCAAGGGTTTCCCAAAGTTTGAGCAATACTGGATTAAATAAGTTAAGTGGATTCCTATATTGTTCAGTTCTCACAACCTCTACTTGTTTAATATGCTAAGAATATATGATTACAACACCAAAAGAAGGATCTGGTATGTACCTCTTCCCAAACTCACCTGTCAACTAAGTCACTTTTTTGTTCTTGCCTTATTAATGTCACCTATAATTAGTGCTCTCAATCTTACAACTCCACCACACCCTTCTCTCCAGCCATGTAGGATCACCCCTCTAAGCCTGTAAAGGGTTTTTCATACCTCTGCTTTTGTGCATATTGTCGGTACTGTCTTGATAATCCTCATCCTCCCTCTCCATCTAACCTTCATCAGATTTTCAAAACTTAGTTCAAGTAGCCCCACTTCAAGGCAGCTTACCCTGATGTCCTGGTCTGAGTTAGAGGCCCTTTGTCTGTGCTCCCAACAGCATATTGTGCATGCCTCTACCTCTGAAAGCTGGACTCACTGATTTGCTTCTTAATATGTCCTTAAGTTTTTTGAAGATAGGGACTATGTATCCCCAATGCCTTGAACAGGACATTTTTCATTCATAGTAAGAGCTCAAAAAGTGTTAGCTGAATAAACAAATAAACTGATACACAACGAAAGACAATCCTCCCATACTTTAAGTTTTTAAAAAAGTAAATCTGTTAACAAAATACAATCTAGAACTACCTAGTACTTTAAAATATTGAGAGAAAACTACATTGTTATTTGTATGGTAATTCAAATGACATTAGTTTGAGCCTTGGTTTAATCACTATTGGCTATTTTATAGTAAAGCTACTATCAGAACCTCAATTTTGTGTCCTTTGGACAGAGAGAGAAATAGATTTTGGAAAGTATTCTAAATCTTCCATTTCTAACCAATCATGAGGTCATATTTAAACAATACAAATGCCACTGGAGAAGATTTTTTTTTTCAATACTTCAAATGTAAGAGATTTAAAAAAAGCAAATCCTAGTAACTTACTTCTAGCATTCATCTGTCATAAATATTTTATAAGACAAATAAAACATTTAATTACATAATTATTAAATTCAAATTATATCTCAAATAAAAACCTAAAAATAACTTATGACAAATAATAGCAACTTCATTTTTCCATCCCTCCTTCCCCTTCTCTTCCCACCCTATCTCTGTTGTCCCCCAATCTCCCCAACACACATACATGCAAAAATAATAGACAAAAACTATACTCATCATTTGTAGATATTTAAAAGTACTCTTTTAAAAAAGAAATAAACATTTGCTTTAAAGAAAAATGCATTTTAACGTTACTGGTATTTACTGTTTGAGTATGTGAGGTGACTAGCATAATGCTGTAGTTACAAGAGAGATCAAAAGATATTGTTAGAAAAATAAGAATTTTTACCCAAATAACATGATAGGCACTAACCTTAATTATAAATTCTTCAACCATAATACTTATATTTTGTTTTCCTGAGGCCCACATACATTTTTCCATAAATAAAGAACAGGGCTGTAAGACCTAAAAACAAATAAATCAAATTCACATTTCCTTAGTAATAGATCTGTTTTATATCCACACACACACACACACACACATATAAAATACACACAAGAATATGTCTTACTTAACTGGAGATCTTTAACTATAGCCTACTACTAAAAGCAAAAGGTAAATTAAACTAGCTGAGAATTTCTTGTGAGGGCTCTTCTGAACTATGACAAATCTGTTAACATTGGAAAAGGATTTTAAGCAGTTCTGATCAATTCCTCTACGTCAAATTCTTACGTAATGATGCACACTTACTAATAGAAGTTTAAAATGTTTCCTTTCACTAAAATACCTTTTAATGATGCCCTCTGTAAAACATGCATTTAAAATATCTGTAAAAATGAGGTAAAGACTATGTTAAAGTATTATATTCACAAAGAAGTATATGAGGAAATTAAACTGCTATTTCATTGTAATTTTTATGACTACTAAATCACCTGAAACATTTTAAACAAGGAGTCCTGTTAACACCTTAAAAAAAGACTGTGGTAAGATAGGTAATTAACAGTTTCCATATGATCAACAAGAGGTCAGTCTTGAATATCAGCTAAGGTCCTTATAAGAACAAATTTCAAATCTTCAAATCCAACGATGTATTAAAACTATGAAGCTTATATTTATATACATATATCATCAAGGAAATAAACTAACCTTGCACCTGAATTGAATAAGGGAATTAGTGTTGCCTAACTTTCATTTAAAAAAAATTAGGATGAGCTTTTAATGGAGTGATTAATACAAGCTTTCTGTGACAGGCCAAAAGATGATCCTGCTAAAGAATGCTTCATGATAAAGTACTGACTAAGCCTAGCATTGCATTTCTTTCTGTAAGCCATTTGGTCCACAAATTTTAATTTAAAATAATACCGCAGGGGTGCCTGGGTGGCTCAGTTGTTTAGCGTCTACCTTCGGCTCAGGTCATGATCCCAGGATCCTGGGATCAAGCCCCGCATCAGGCTCCCTCCTCCATGGGAAGCCTGCTTCTCTCTCTCCCACTCCCCCTGCTTGTCTTCCCTCTCTCACTGTGTCTCTCTCTGTCAAATAAATAAATAAATAATCTTAAAAAAAATAAAATAACACTGCAAATGAGTCATATAATGATCCTTTTTAATGTTAAATCCTCAATTTAATATTTAAAAATTATTGGTATGGCAATTGAGTTAATTAAAATCATATTTTTCAACAATAATGTGAACACATAATTGAAGTTAACTTTTATTTTATTTTATTTTATTTTTTGAAGTTAACTTTTAAAACAGCAAAACACAATCTCTTTTGGTCTCATGACTCCAATTGAATTTTTTTTCATTCTAAGCTTAAAGATTTTAATAATTGTTCATGCATTCATTCATTCACTGGATATACTGTGGTAAACAACAGAAACAGCTCAAAAGGAATGTTGATTTGTACTAAAATTCAAATACTGCTCAACAAAAGATGGCACAATGAAAAGAAAATGAGTCTAAAGGTAGTTCCCAGTTCTGTCACTAGCAGCTATGGCTGAATCATTTAACATCTTTGGAACTCAACATCCTTATCTGTAAAACCTCAGGTTTGTAGTAAATAATCTTTGAAGTCTTACAGAGCTCTCACGTTCTAGGATTCTATGAATCCACCATTTCTGCCATTCTCAATCCAAGCTTAGAATAAACTAATTCTTACTGTGGTAATGTTTCTTCCTCTTTTTTCTCTGAGAAAAGGGCAAGCAAGGACTTTAAGATCTCTCACAGAAGCTTCCATCATCTGTTCAAGTTTGGATGTTGACAGAGACAGGTTACACTGGAATGAGGCTGTCAGAGCAGGAGCATCAGCCTTCGTCAGACTGGCAACAAATACCACTTCTGGATCTGTGATCTTGGCCTTTAAAGTCATGTTTGGTCTTACAGAGTCATCTGAAGAAAAAAAAAAAATAGGAACCAAAAAAAGTTGTAGTAAAATATCTCTTGTTTCTTGAGTATATGTTGTCTATAAGTCACTAAGCTGTTTCTAATATCTTGCTATAATAGATATGGTAGAATTAACAATATTAATAGTTGATTAATACTAATGATAAATGATTATTAACAAATGCTGATTGTGTGGGATAATGCAATCTGATTTCTGTCATAAGAAGATCATTTCCACTTTGACCTAGCAAGAATAATCTTGTTTTGAAGTTATTTTTGTCAGAATTAAGGTGTGTACATTATGTACATGAGTGTGTATTATGCTATGTTGCAGGGACAAGGAGGGGAAAACAGGAGAGGGGAATATCAGGAAGAGGATAAGAGACTCTTTTTATCAAAGTTTGCTTTGACTTTACCATAAAATACATAGTGTCCTACAATCTATAGTATAAATACATTAAATATGTGTATGAATATAGAGATATCATATGTGATTACTGTTTAGGAAAGGTAAATGGAAAAATCAAATTCTGACCTTGCCAATAAATGGCATTTTCCAGTCTTGCTGAGTTATACATTAGAAAGATAAATGCCTCACCTTAGAGAGTCATAATTTAACAAAGAAAATCACTGGTCTACTTGGTAATGCTGGAATAAACAATTTATTGAACAGGGAAGTGACTTCAATGTACCTTAAGACCAGACATCCACAAACACTCCACTGAGTTTAAGGTGTTTATAGTGATGTCCAGGGGCATCATGCTAGGTGCTCCAATACGCCCACCTTCTGCCTCTATTTGTTCAATTGTTCTTCAATGTGCTATAATTCTTCCATATATTTTCTTTAAATAAAAGATTGCCCTTCTATAAAACGGGCTGCCAACTAAAGACCCAGATTAACTCCCTCAATTTTTGGATAAGTAAGGCAATGTTAATGGCAGAGTTGGAACCAGAGCAGGTGTTTCCTAGCCCCTAATCCGATAAATATTTCTACTCTAACTCTCTGAAAAATTTATGCTTACTAAAGTTTTTCCACAGAATATATTTAAATTGGAAAGAGCGATTTTACTTTCTTAAATTGTCCATTCATCCTTTTTCTTGTCTGTAATCTTTGTTAACAAGTTGTCATCTACAACAGATAAATTCTGCTAACCTTTCTCCATCTTGATTTTTGCTGTGGCTGTCTGCCGTAGTGGAATCTGTGCTTCTTTTGCCATATTTTCTGGATTCTGAGACACAGCTTTGATAAAGAAATCTGCCACAGTCATCAGAAACTCCACACTGGCACATACGTATAGCTTGTCAAGAACAGCATCAATGTGACTCCCAGTTTTGCTCTGTTTGTAACTTATATCAATCATAGAACTGTTGTCATCTTGGTCATTCTTTTTATCAATCATTCTAAAAAATATATACATTCATTATTTTATTCTTGCAAAAATAATTTAAAAGATGAAAAATTTCCTAAACATCTTAATAATCTTTCTTTCACCTTCGAGTTTTTAATCTTAATAGAAAATAGATCAGTGTTAACCACAGTCTAATTAGCTAATAAGCAACCAAGGCATAGTCTCCTATGATTCATGTTATTAAGCAATTACAGAATATTTTATAATTATAATGCAATAGCAGAAAAATAAATGAATGACTACTGGAAGGGATTTCAGCAATTAACAAGACACATTAATGTGGTCCCACAAAATTTAAAGGACAACCTCTTTGTATTATTTTACAAAATAAAACCTCCCTGAACAAATTTATCTCCAAACATCCTCTATAATTTGAGTCCAAAAGTATTCAATCCAATTCATATCAGCCAGTGTTTAATAAGGGTCTGCAATGATTGTTCCCACACATCCTCACATGTGCTGGGACAAGCAGGTTACCAAACAGAGGAAGGCCTTTATCATTCTTGCCTACGCAACAGTGGACTGCCACCCCAAACACGAAATTTGCAAACTAGAAAAGCTGGTTGCATGCTAGCACTCTTTCCTCATTTATTCATCTCTAGGAAAAACAAAGGGCTCAGAAGTATCCAGTATGTATTCAGTGGAGTCCCAGTTTAGGGAGCAGCATAGTTTTTCTCCAAAGAACATCAAGCACAAAAATATTATGTCTCATTATTTGACGGAGGAATAAAAATATAATTTCACTATTAAAGTTACATTATTTCCCACTTTATTGAAGGTTGATATAAGTTAATGTTTTAAAACTGGGTTGATAAGGTGAAAATGCTAGGGATTCCATTTCTAGTAAAACTCTGAAAGAAATTTCAGAACACTGTTTTAAAATATATAGACAAAATTGGGGCACCTGGGAGGCTCAGTCGGTTAAGCGTCTACCTTCAGCTCAGGTCATGATCCTGGAGACCAGGGATGGAGCCCCACATCAGGCTCCCTGCTCAGCGGAGAGTCTGCTTCTCCCTCTCTCTCTCTACACCTCACCCCACTTGAGTCTGCTTCTCCTGCTCCTTACCCCACTTGTGCTCTCTCTCAAATAAATAAATCTTTAAAAAATATATGTATAAAGACAAAATAAGTAAGACAAAAATTTAAAACTTTCAGACATTAAAAAAAAAAATCCTGCCTACTGGAGACAATTTAGAAAACTATTACCAACAAACCACCCCATGTGGATTTCATTATTAAAATTCTAACATTCTCTTAGTTCCCGCTTTTAAGACGGTACTCCATTTTATTATTAAATGTCCCTTTAATTCAAACTTCAAAGCAATTGAATCTGATATTAGCACTACTTCTTGATGCACTTCAAACTGAAGTACGACCAAAGACCTCTTTTGATAATCCCAAGCCTAGCAATCAATGCCTGGCAGCAAGGCAAGGTACAATGTCAACCTTACATAATGTACAGCAAGTTCAGAGATGACAAACCTTGATGTTGCTCTCTCAATGCCTTCTCTGAGATCATCAAGAGTGCATGTCTTAAGTTTAAGGCTGACATTCACTGAGCCATCCTTAAACATCTTCCCTACAGAGGCCATAAGATGTAGTCTGAGTTCACCAAGCCGGAAACTGTCATTGTGAAATGAAAGTTTGGATTCCTGTGGCATATTTTCAAGCAAAAGAATCAATTATCTTTAAATAGTAGGCAACTACTTTTAAACACATTTCTTCTCAGAGACAAAAGGCAAATCAATAAAATTTAAAAGCATGGGTGTTAAAACATAAGAATAAAACAATAATATGTATGTTTGTGAGTGTATAGGTATATACAAAAAAATACGTGTGTGCATGCTGATATTCAACAATGGTTAATATATAAAAATTTACATCACAGTTTAATGCAAATAAAAATAATCAGGAAATATTTTTATTAATCAGTCTAACTAATAAATATTTAAAGAGCTCTTCTGTAAAAAACACTGTGATAGGAACTATGTGTTTATGAGAAAGAACAAGACATAGTAGGTGATCTCAGTGAGCTTACACCCTAACAAATATAGAAAATAGAAATACATTACAAGAACCATCACAAGGAGATGCTATAAGTTATAACTGATCAAAGACTGACAGGTAGTCATTTATTAATTCATATTTAATCCTCCCATATTCCACAAAGAATATTAAGTGATTAGGTAAAGAATACAAATAACAAAAGCTCAGAGGGTCAAAGAGATCACTGTGGGCTGAGAAAAATTTTTGAAAGTGAGAAGTGAATTGAGCCTCAGAGGCTGGGTGAGATTATACGGGCTAAGAGGAGGTAGAAGATACTCTAGATGGGGAAAAAACATGAGTAAACAGTTCAAAGATGCTCCAAGGGCACGAGGTACAAGCTGCTTAGGCTTGAATATTCCAATTAAAGAATGGTAGGATATGTAAGTGATGACAATCACTAAATTCTACTCCTGAAACCAGTATTACACCATATGTTAACCAACTAGAATTTAAATAAAAACTTAAAAAAAAAAAGAATGGTAGGGAATGAGGGCTGGAAATACAGGGGCCTAACCGAGGTCTCAAATCTCCAACCAAAGATTTAAACTTTCATTTACAGGAAAAAGGAACTCAATCTTTATTTAATCGTAACACATACCTCCAAATTCTGTAGGTAAAGTCTGCATGCCCAGACTAAAACAACAACCGCTCCCGCAAAAAAGAAAACAACAACAACAAACCAACCAACAAAAATCTCTTCAGGGAAGTGAACAACCTCAGTTACAACTGCTCCCTATAGACGACGGCACTGATATGAGGGGTACCGGTGAGGTGCCATTCCCGGCACACTCGTTCTAACTCTGCATCTGTCACGGGGCACGCACACAGTACACTGCATGCATATGGCTCAGGCGTTACTGACATCATTGGCAAATTTGGAATGTAAGTTTTAAAAATGTAAATAATTCACAAACTTTTGATCTGTAATTATTAATACAGAAATGACCTGTGACACATCTGCTGATCACAGTATACAGTTACTGATGTAAACAACTTGGAGCCACTGAATTTTTTTTAATAAGCTAAAATTCAGATAACGTAATACTGAGTGGTTTTTAGTGGAATGGGAAGTTGTAAATGGCTACATGAGATTCATTTAGGAAACTGAACTTGTGCCACAGTCTAGTGTGGATGAAAGGAAAAAGAGCAACAAACAAGGAAGCCATTGCAGTAGGGTGAACGAAGAAGTTTCAAGTAAAGTAGTAGTGAGAAGTGACAGGAAAGAACAAAGAAAAAAACGACAATACTCGGTGTCTAATGAATAAAGGTCAACAAAGAAAGAAGTAAAAAAAGATACCAACATTCTAAGGCTGGGAAACCAGTAGAATGATGGTACCTTAAGTGAAATGAAGAATACATTTAACTGTTCGTTTTCCAATAGTTCATTTTCTGTTTTTTCATTAACATTAAACATTAGAAATGAAAGTACTTCATTGCATAAATGGCAAATACTAGCTCAAGGCTCAACATTAATAATATATGAATATTGTGTAACTCTGAGAAAACAATATAAAACATAAGATAACATAAATAAACATTAACAACAGATATAATCAATGCAGACTACGGTTATTATCATATGATGTGTTTATTATGAGTATTATGACAACTGATCTAATAAAAATATTTATTAAAGATACTATCTACATAACAAAAAATAACTTTCTAAAATACCACTGGTACATTAATTACTTCAAATCATGGCACTAGATCTTGGTTCTTCAATCCACTGATAAGTATCTTTCATACATATCTATTACATACAATATTTATTCAATAGAAACATAATTAATGCAAAAAAAAGAAACATAATTAATGCTTATATATCCTGGATAATCATGAATTTTAAAAGAATCTTTTAATGTTCTAAAGCTACTACTAAATTATTCTCCTTAGTTATATATGTATACATATATAGCTATGTAATAAAATTACATATATAATTAATTATTCACATATAAAATTCCTCTACTAGAGATGGATCTAAGTGGTTTCAGTGCTGATGTTACTTGGAAAGAAGTAAACACTTTTCCTTAGCTGAGTAAGATTAGAAATACTAACAAAGTGAAGAAAGAGCAAGACCAATGTATATTCTGTAGGCCAAATAGAATTTAAGAGACATATTAATTTTTTAACTAGTCAAATCAAAAAATGCCAATATTCTAAAAGTAAATATCAAGAGCTAAAGATTTTTTCTAAATAAAGACATTTACTACATACCTGGTTGATATCATTGTTATAAAGGACAATGGAAAGAGATTCAAAGTGAAAGTCAAACTGAAGAGTGACACTTTGGTCCATAGAAAGCTTTGAGTCTGGCAAATCTTGTTCTGACGGATCAAACATAAGTATGAAAATTAAAAAGCTTTAAGTAGGTACATTATTTTATACTTATTTAAAAAGCTAAGATAACTTATTATTCTAAATATGTATCATACTTTCTAGGATCCTTTAAACCACATTATAAGACAATTAAAATGGCAATGATTTATTCTATATGTTTAGTACAGGGCAAAATGACAGGGGCAGGCCATCTACATTTTTTAAAAAGCAACAAAAAGAGGGGGTCTTGTACAGTATCAAGACAACTTTTTTTTAAAAAGCACCCCCAGAGTGAGACTGCTCATAATAGAGTAGTTTACAATTATCAAAGCATTTAACTTAAATGGTTATAAGCCAATGTCAAGAGATTATGAAATTGGAGGCACAGAAAAATAACTTTGTCCTTGAACAGACAACTAGATAGTAACAGGTCCTCTGCCAGCACAGTGCAATTCTCACTATCTTTCATTACCTATACCACCCAACTCATTACCCTTGACAAGAACAGAATATAATTCATAGCAGAGTCAAACAGAGCTCAAATACAATATGGGGCAGGGAGCCTTTGGAATTCTGAGGTAAAAGAGATTTCAAGAAGTAATTTTGTCCATTCCCTCATTATTAGGAAAAAACTTTTTAGACGGTAAGATTAAGAATAGATACTGCTTGTCAATCACTCTTACAAAGTCATTTTATCATCTCTTTTGGAGATTGATGCTATTCTTTGATCATTTACAGGGAAGTGCTCTTAACAAGATACTGGAAGAGCAAACATTGCATAACTTTAACCACATAAAGGCTTCTCCAAGTCGGGAAACACTAGGGTTTTTTTCCTTCACTTTTCCTGAAAGTAATTCATATTCCAATCTTCACTGTCTGCTGCTTTCATCTGAATTCACAAGTTTTCCCAAGGACCACATTAACCATATAGCCAGAACCAGAAACACAAATTGACCACAGCTGAACATAATGAGATCATTAATCACATAAAGCCTGCCTGCTATTTTTATTCATCTGTACATAGTTCCTGTCTAACCACAGCAAGAGCCTGCTTATCTAGCATTTATCCGTACTGTAGCATAAACCCAATCTGGGGAGGGATGCTGGCCTCACCAAGCTCATGTAGCACTCATTACTATCCACCTAAAACAAAAACCTTTTGTGCACACTGCTCTAGTCATTTATTTTGTGATATTTCAAAACACACTGGGCCCAACTATAGGAGAAGCAATATTAATGGTATTATTAACTGGCAGTTTTATCTCTATTACTTTCTGAAGTAATAGCTGATAATCTGAGCATTATAAAAGCAGGG
The DNA here is from genome assembly GCF_004348235.1 of Phoca vitulina. NCBI lineage: Eukaryota > Metazoa > Chordata > Mammalia > Carnivora > Phocidae > Phoca > Phoca vitulina. Next base: position 28,119,563 of record NW_022589723.1, read on the forward strand.
CAGTCTGGGGACATTTATTAGAAGGACAAGGTGTACTTCAAATCTTTTCAGCCATGGAAATTTTAACCTAATATTTACAAGTCTAATAAAACATGATGTTCACGTCAATGACTTTAAATGATGAAAAAAGAGTAAAAGTATATTTTATATAACTGTTTTGAGCAAGAAGGACACTTTTATTTTATAAAAATTATCTTTTTAAAATGACTGAATTTAAAAGGCTCAGTGCTTTTAAAAGAGTCCATTCTAATAATCTGGAAAATTCCCTTATGTATGTGACTACATCATTCACTAATAAAACCAGATAAGTAAAGCTGTTTTTATACAGCTTTGTTATGGGCCAGTCATCTGAGTAGGATACCAAGACTCTTTTCTCTCTATTATTTTGGGACCTTATTTTGCCGCGTGCCTAATTTGCTCTCTCTCAAGGTCTACCATCTCGGTGGCTCTTGAATTCAGCAAATTCACATTTTACAAGTAAAGGGCAAACATGTATCCTGCAGACAACAGATCGCCTCTCCCCTTATAGAAGACAATAAGCATACCTCCTTTCCTTGGGAGCTCCAAGGCAGCCCCAGACCCTGAACCAGCCAATTTTCCACAGTAAACACTACAATATTGAATCAGTTCATACCACATTATGCTGGACAACTAAAAAGACCACTAAACATAAATACAGCATTAACACTAATTTTTCTCCATGATCAAAGCAAAAATCTTCATCAATTTGTACCTTTGAGGTGCTCCGGCCCACCCAGAACATCTTTTCTTACTCTTACAGCCTCCTGGGTAAACTGTGTAGGGCTTGGCTGTGAAGAAGCTTCTCTGAGATTTTCCAGCAAGATTTTCATTAAAACTGCTAAGTCGTCTTCACTGAGAGCAATCTAGAAAGCAACAATAAGTTGTTGTTAATATAAAGGAATAAAAACGCAGAATATCACATCCATGTCTTAATTTACAGTTCCTCAAATTCAATGTCCATCTGAACAACAACAACAAAGAGTTGGGGCAGTAAACACAGGAGAGAGGTATTTCATCTTGTATAGTATGAGATACTCCTCGTGTGTGCAGACACACTTCTGCCTGCACCCACGCCCAAGCCCCTGCATCCATCACTCTTCTTGCCTTGTCTGTTCCTATCTTTCTTGTATGTTCCTGGACCTGTGCTTCTCTCCCCTCTATCTCCTCATCTCCACTCTGCCTCTCTCTCTTCTGGCCCAGAACCAGCTCCACTTCACTTCCATCCAAACTCAGTACATGAACAGTGCTGTTCAGTTTCTAACCCCCACCAAGAAGTAAAAAGATTCTCTCCTTCAATGTAGCTCTTATTCCCTGTATATATGCATCTGGACATAACCTAAGATATCTGTTCAACTCATCAAGAATAATATCACTTAGAACAATAACTAATGCATCTAACAAGAATTTTTAAAAACCAAAGCGCAGAGCAGGAAAGGAATATCTTATTCATCTCCTACCTTTATGAAAGGGGATATGTGACAAGAAAAAAGAAAAGAGAGAAAGATAGAAAGGACGGAAGAAAGGGAGGGAGGGAGGAAGATCAAGAGCTTTTGAATCAGGGAGCTCTGTATCAACTGGACCACTTTCGGGCTGTGCTGTTTGCCAAGTTTCTTAGTCTCCTTAACTCAGGTTTCTCAATCTTTAAAGGAGAAATCTGGGGCACCTGAGTGGCTCTGTTGGCTGAGCATTCAACTCTTGATTTCAGCTCAGGTTGTGCTCTCAGAGTCCTGAGATCCAGCAAGCCCTGCATTGTTACCCAAAGTAGGCCCCTATTGAGCTGCCTGATTCCCAGCCTAAATGGAAATGGGGAGATATTTTAGCATGAGATAATGACCAAGGATTTCTTGTTTGCCCCAAGCCCCAGTCCTAGGAGAACAGATGTCAATTTAACTCCCCAGAAATTCCTTGTATATTCATTCCTGAGTGTGATACCAACCAAGATATTACAACTGCCTGAAAAGGAGCTAACTTCACCACCTCCTCTGGTTTCCTGTGGCTGAAAAGAGCACCCGTATCATATACTTTGATTCACCCCTCAGTAAGTCTGAAGGACAATTTGAGAGAGCCCCACAGTTGTTTAAGAACTTCAAGCTGACCTACCCAAAACAACTTACTGATGTTACCTACCTGATACCCTTTCTTAGCTGCACTCCAGGCCCAGGAAAAGTACATAGACTCATACCAATGAGGGGGTGTTCTGAGAGGCCTGGATTGCTGACACATTAGGCAGTGGAAACTGTACCCACTACGGATACATTCTTGATTTAACAGGGGTCCTTTTAGTTAAAGTGATGATCACACTTTGACATTAAACTGATGGATTTGTTACTGTTTTTCTTGTTTCTTTTGAAATACTTCCAGCATAAAGGAAAAGCAGAGAGAATACGATAATCCTCCCCAGTGTACCTATCATCTGGCTTTGTCAAATCTTACAAGTTGCTATATTTCCTTCAGATCTTGTTTCCCGATTACAGATATGGTTGAAGCCCCATGTTTACATCTTTGAGACCCCATCCCCTCTATTCTCCTTTTCAGAGAAAGACACTATGCTGAATTAGAGAATTATTCTTCCCATGAATGCTTTCTTACACTTACCGCTATTGCATTCCCTATAAACAATATATAGCACTGTCCATTGTCTTGCTTGTTGTAAAATTCGAAATAATATAGAATTGTACTATCATTTTACAACTCAATTTTTTCCATTTTTATGTTTAGGATATACCCATTTCGTTTCACATAGTTTTAGCTCACTCATGTTATCTGCTTTATAATGTCCACTGTATGAATATACCATCGTTTGGTCCACATTCTCCTACTGATAGACATACAGGTTTTACTTTTGCTTTCAGCAAACCTATAACCACACAATCTTTAAAAGCAAGGGGAAAAGGTCCAATGTTAGCCCTGGAATCTAATCTCTTAACAGCAAGGCAGAAGTTAAAAGAAGAGTCACATACTCTGAAAGAGAGAAGTCTTTATGACTACCCTAAATAGACACTCGTCCCACATATTGCATCCACTCATAACCACACACAGGACCTTTGGTCCCTACAATAAACTTCAGTTTTAACTTCTTCCCTAGTAGAACTCCGCTTTGACCCCTTCTATCAAGAACTAACTCTGAAGTAATCACAGGTATTAAAAATAAATTTTTATTTGTTTTTCACACACTCTGTTTAGTCACTTTCTCTCCTCCCCTATCCCCTACTGTTTGGCTTCAATGGTTTCACACACAGGTACAAAAGAACCATAGGATTCCTATACTTCCATAAGCATCTTTGACCAGTATCATCTCTCCCTGTGAGCCAACACATGACCTGCTAACTACACTATTATAAATATTTCTATACTTATATGCTTACCAAATATACATATTCACCTATTTAAAATGTCCACTTTTCTAATTAAAAGAGTGCTTCTATACATTAAAAATACTCCTAACCCGGGGGGCGGGGGGGGGGGGGGGGCAGGTGCCTGGGTGGCTCAGTCAGTTAAGTGACTCACTCAATTTCGGCTTAGGTCATGATCTCAGGGTCATAGGATTGAGCCCCGAGTCAGACTCCATGCTCAGCGTGGAGTCTGCTTGTCCCTCTCCCTCTCCCTACTTGCGTGCTCTCTCTCTTAAATAAATTAAAAATCTTTTTAAAAAAATACTCCTAAGGTGCTTTGAATGTGGTATCTAAATATTACTTTATACTGTCTTAGCATTCAACTGCCTAAAACTTTAATAGAACTTTCCAAAATTATTAATAATATTTTCAGTAGACTCCAATGGGTTTCATCTCAGACTTCTTGCTGGGTTTACCAGGTATGTGACTAAAGTGAAATAAAGAAAAGTGTGAGAATTAGGATGACCTCTTTTCAGTTAACAAAGTATTCCTTTTTAATGCTTTTTCACTTTTTTTAAAGATTTATTTATTTATTTGAGAGAGAGACAGAGCACAAGCAAGAGGGGCAGAGAGAAACTCAAGCAGACTCCACAACTGCGCCAAGTGCGGCGCCCCATGCAGGGCTCAATTTCACAACCCTGAGATCACGACCTGAGCCAAAACCAACAGTTGGATGCCCAACCAACTGCACCACCCAGGCACCCCTGCTTCATCACTTCTGATGTACGCTAGAATGGCACTGTGATCAATGATAAAAGCTTACCTAGAAATTTTCATACACTGTATACATACACTTACCAACATAGGTTTTAGTTTTCCTTTTATCTCCATCCCTGGAATTTGCACATACCATGCTGCTGCTAAATTTCGCTGTATGGACAAAAGCATGTTGACTGGTTTTAAAATTTCAATGTCATGTTGTGGCAAGCCAGCCTGCAAAATAGTTCTGAAAGATAAATAAGAATTTATTTTATATTTTTGAAATTTACATCTTAAAATGAAGACTGTCATATTGTGTAACAGTTTCCACAGTTTTCCTAGATACTGAAGGCTACTATCGTAATTCTTTAAAACATGATTCTTAAAAAAAATAAAAAAATAAAACATGCTTCTTTTCACAGATCAATCCAAATCAGAATAAATCAAGAGCTTTCTAAAACAAAACCTATCTCATGCTGATTTCAAAGAAAGTATGACTATTACACTATTTACTACTTTCACAAAGACCATTCAAATATTAGCAACTAGTGCAGTGTCATACAAACAAATGTTAACATCCTCCAAAACTTGGAGGACAAAGAAAGTCTACTTAATCCTTAGTTTTGTGTTATTGGTACTTCTCCAAACTCAAAGGGAAAAACTCACCAAACCTACACGTTAAACAAACATATGGTAACAGTCATTTCGAGCATGACTGCCAACAACCATTTGTACAATGAAATGAGTATTCTTGTCATTCAACAGACCCAACACTTTCCCATTTGGATTCAATAATCCTTTAGATAACACACTGAGAATTCCCAAATGTGACAAGGTTTGGAAATGAGAAAAAAAATCTTAACTTTTATTACATTTTAAGAAGTTTTCTCCCATCTACAGAAAATAGCTATTATGCAAAGTGAAAAAAAAAATCTAAATTAAGTGCTATTGAGTAAATTTTAATTTAATAGGAAATTTTTATAAAATGTAGAAAATCACATTATAAATGTAGTAAGACAAAACAGAGATTCTATGAAGTGCACTAGTATTACCACTGACCAAAAACCAATGGTCATGGTTTTATAATTATAAAAAATAAGGAATGAGAACCACAAATCACGAGAGTATTTTATCCCTAGCAAAGATTTTATGAGAATTCTATTTCTAGCAGTAATACACAACTGAATTATATATTTATACCTGGACAATTTCAACTGAGTTAGTTGAATGTTCATCTTGTCAATGACTGGAGGAAGAGAATAATGTCCCATAGGAACTAAGCTAAATTTGTTTTCAACTCTGATTAAACCCAGATCTGCTACAACAGCATTTGGCGATACTGAAGACTGAGGAATGATAATAACTGGTGCTTTCAAGTTAATATCCATCAAAAGGCGGAAACTCTTTTGAGCCAAGTCTTTCATGCTGGAAGCAGCTCTTTCTGCAGCCTGGACTGTGGCTGAGCTCAAAGCTTCTTTGGCAGTTTGGAAATTGTTGAGGAAGTTCTGTTGGAAGAGACTGATATTTAGATTTCCTAAAAAAAAACAGGACTAACTTTAAAAAGCATTTACTTTAAAAACTAAATAAAAGAGTTAAAAGAGATGCTATTTATGATTGTATATATGGAGAGTGTTAAGTCTAGAAAGACATACTCTGAGATATTAACAACTGTCACCTCTCATGATTTAGGTAGAAATCCATGACTTATAAGCCTTGAATAACAGCCCTGCTAAGAGGCATAAACAGTTTAAAACTCTTCAGCCCATGACATTTACATGGAAATAATTAATTTTCTTGATCACAATTATAATCAAAAGTTGTAAATTCCAATATTAGTCCTTCATAAAAAAAATCTTTTAGCTAAATACCTTTAAGGGTATTTCATAAAACAACACTGAAAATACCTAAATTAAAACATCAAAAAAGTACTTTTAAATTATATAGCTATGGAAATGTGAAAGAATGGTAACAATGATAACAAAAATTCATTTGGTTATCCATCATGTAAAGGATTTCCCTCACTATAATATTCTGTTCAGCATCTGGGTATTTATTACACAGCCCTATTAGTAAATATTTTGACTATCTAGGTTCAAATGTATAGGCAAAAATATTTAGGTCTCCATGAGAAACAAATACATTTATAAATAAACTTACCAAAAGAGACATGAAGAATTTATGAACATAAACAATTTGGATACAACCCACTTTGAGAATAAGTTTCCCATCTACTTTAGACATATCAGCATAGGCCTTTCCTTCTGTAGCATCTGGATAAAGAGTCATTTGGAACCTAAAGACTTCATCTCCCAAAATAGAGACAGCCTAAAAGTATTAAATTAACTGGTTATTACAGGAAAAGAGCTATATCAAAAGAGCTATATTATAAATAAGTTTCCTTATTAAAAAATCCTTGATATATGAAGAAGCACCATTTAAATTCAACCTTCAATAAATTGTTAAAAGATTATACTTAATAAAACTTTTTCCTATTTCTACAAAAGTTGTTTTAATCAATGAAAATATCAATCACTTAATTGGTCAGACATAACTTATAAATCACGTAGTCTATACACCAGGTCAAAGCACAGAATAACTATATTCATGGCCAATCCCTAACAAACTGCCTGACACATGACCATTAATGAATATCTAATGAACAAATGAATAAAGCCATCTTAAACACAAAAATCAATACTAAATTTTTTTTTTTTAAGACTTTATTTTTTTGTCAGAAAGAGAGAGAGAGAGAGCGTGCACAAGCAGGAGGGAGGGGCAGAGGGAGAGGGAGAAGCAGGTTCCCCGCTGAGCAAGGAGCCTGATATGGGACTGGAACCCAGGACCCTGGGATCATGACCTGAGCTGAAGGCAGACACTTAACCATCTGAGCCACCCAGGCGTCCCAAAAGTAAATTTCAATACAGAAATTATTTTTCATTAAAAAGCATTTTTTCATGTTTGTTTTTTTGGTTTCTATTAATCTGTACATTCTAATTTTTTGTGAAATAATTATTCTTAAATTAACTTTTTAAGGTATAATTTGCATATAATAAAATGCATTCATTTCCTAAGTATATACTTTGAGAAATTTTGACAAATTTATACCACCCATGTAAATACCACCAAAAGAAGATATAGAACATCCCATCACCCCAAAAAGTTCCTTTGAGCCCCTCCCCTTCAGCTAATCCCTGACCCTCCCCCAAACCCAGATCCAAACAACCACTGATCTGCTTTCACTTACTAGTCTTTTCTAGAGCTTCATGTAAGTGGAATCATAGGATATGTTCTCTTCTGTGTCTGCCTTCTCTCATTAAGCATGTTGAGATTCACCCCCATTACATGTATCACTTTTTTTCCCCCCCTTTTTATAGCTCAGTAGTATTCTACTGTTTGGATATGCCACAGTTTGTTTACCCATTCCTCTTTGGATGGGCATTTGGATTGTTTCCAGTTTGGGGTTATGATTACAAACTTGTTATGAGTGTTCATGTTCAAAGATTTCCGTGGACATGTGTCTTCATTTCTCTTGGGGAAATGCACAGGACTGGAATTGCTGAGTTATATGGTAAATATATATTGGGTTCTATAAGAAACTCTGAAACTGTTTTCCAAAGTGATTATATAATTATACAGTCCCACCAGCAACAGAAGTTCCAGTTGCTATAATCCTTGCCAATAGGTGGTATTGTCATTTTTTTTTTCCTCATTAAGGGTTTATTTTGTATTGTCAATTTTTTTTAATGTAGCCCCTGAAATGGGTATCTATCTCCTTGTGGCTTTAATTTGCATTTACCTGATAACTAGTGTTGTTGAACATCTTTAATATTCTTTACGACCATTCATAATCTTTTTGTGTGAAGTATCTTCTAATATTTAACCCAAATTTTCATGGGGATAATGGCATCTTATTTTGGAGTGTAACTGGTTTTCCTTTTTCTTTTTTTTTTTAAGTGAAGTATAACTGACATAAAATATTGTATTTGTTTCACGTGTACAACATAGTGACTTGACATTGGTATACACTGCAAATTACTCACCAGAATAAGTCTAGTTACCACCTGTCACCATACAAAGTTCATACAATATTACTGACTGTATGCCCCATGCTATACTTTATGTCCCTATGACATTTATTTTATAACTGGAAGTTTGTACCTTTTGATCCCCTTCACTTATTTCATCTCCCCAGTACCTTCCCTTCTGACAACCACCGCTCTATTTGCTAGGAGTCTGAGGTTTTTGTTTTGTTTTGGTTTGGTTTTTAGTTTCTGCTTAAAAGTGAAATCATACCCTATTTGTCCTTCTCTGTCTGACTTATATCATTTAACATAATAACCTCAAGTTCTACCCATATTGTCACAAATGGCAAGACTTCATTCTTTTTTATGGCTGAGTAATATTCTATTGTATATATACGTCACATTTTCTTTATCCATTCATCTATTGATGGACACTTAGAGTTGTTTCCACACCTGGGTTATTGTAAATAATGCTGCAATAAACACAGAGGTGATGTATCTTTTCAAATTAGTGTTTTTGTTTTCTTCAGACAGATACTCAGAAGTGGAATTGCTGGATCATATGAAAGTTCTATCATTAATTTTTTGAGGCACCTCCATATTGTTTTCCACAGTGGCTGTACCAATTTTCATTCCCACCAATTGGGCATGAGAGTTCCCTTTTCTCCACATCCTCACCAACACTTGTTATTTCTTATCTATTTGATAAAAGCCATTCTGACAGATGTAAGGTGATATTTCATTGTGCTTTTGATTTTCATTTCCCTGGTGATTAGTGATGCTGAGCATCTTTTCATGTGCCTGTTGGCAACCTGTATGTCTTCTTTGCAAAAATGCCTATTCAGGTCCTTTGCTCATTTTTTAACCAGATTGTTTGGTTTTTTGGTTATTCAGTTGTATGAGTTCTTTATATAGTTTAGATATTAACTGTTTGTCAGATACATGATTTGCAAAATCTTCTCCCATTCAGTAGGCTGCTTTTTTGATATGTTGATGGCTTCCTCTGCTATACAGCTTTTTAGTGTCATGTAGTCACATTTAAAAATTTTGCTTTTGTTTCTCCTGCCTTTGGAGTCAGATCTAAGAAAACATCTTAGCTAAGACCAATGTCAGGGACCTTGCCATGTACGTTTTCTTCTAGGAGTATTAGATTTGGGTCTTATATTCAAGTCTTTCATCCATTTTGAATTAAATTTGTTATATGGTGTAAAGACAGTGGTCCAGTTTCATGCTTTTATACGTAGCTGTCCCACTTAATTGACAATTACATTCTTTTGCATGTAGTTTTCCAACACATTTACTAAAAAGACTGTCCTTTCCCCACTGTATATTCTTGCCTCCTTTGTTGAAAATTAATTGACCATATGTACATGGGTCTATTTTTGGGCTTTCTAGTCTGTTCCACTGATCTATGTCTCTTTTAATGCCAATACCATACTCTTGATTACCATAGCCTTGTAGAATAGTTTGAATCAGGGAGCATGAGATCTCTGGCTTTGTTCTTTCTGAAGATCACTTTGGTTGTTTGGGGTCTTTTGTGTTTTCATACAAATTTTAGAATTGTTCTATTTCTGTGAAAGATGCCGCTGGAATTTTGATATGAATTGCACACAGGCTGTAGAATGCTTTTAGTATGGACAATTTAACAATATAAATTATTTCAATCCATGAGCACAAAATATGTTTCCATTTATCTGTGTCTTCTTCAATTTCTTTCAACAATGTTTTACAGTTTTCAGTGTACAGGTCTTTCACCTACTTGGTTAAATTTATTCCTAGGTATTTTTTTCCAAGATATTTTATTCTTTATAATGCACCTGTAAATGGGATTGTTTTCCTAAATTCTCTGATAGTTCATTATTACTGTATAGAAATGCAACAGATTTTTGTATGCTAATTTTGTATCCTGCAACATTACTGAATTCATTTATTAGCTCTAACAGCTTTTTGATGGGAGTCTCACTTCCCTTGTGGTTTGATGACTCCCTTTAGTGTTTTATTTACATTCCTTCCTTATTTTCTTTTGTGCATTTACTCTAAGTTTTGCTGGGTGGTTACCTTGAAGTTCACATAAAACATCCTATGTGGATAACAGCCTGTTTGGTTGACAGAAACTTAAATTTGAATACATTCCAAAACTCTACATTTTTACTGTCTCCCCCCCATTTTATATTTTTTTCATGTCACATTTTATACCTTTTTATCCTTTGTATCCATAAACTAATTATTATAACTATAGCTATTTTTACCACTTTTGTCTGTTAACTTTCATTCTAGCTTTAATAAGTTGTTAATCCACCCTTTACTATATATTTACCTTTTCCAGTAAGATTTTTATTTTCATATGCTTTGTTATTAATTAGTGCCATTTCTTTTCAGCTGAAAAAAGTCCCTTTAACATTCTTGTAAGCCCAGTTAATCGTTACAAGTTCTTTAGCTTTTGTTTGTCTGAAAAATTCTTTCTCTCTCCTTCTATTCTGAATGATAGCCTTACCAGGTGGAGTATTCTTGGTTGAAAGTTTTTTCCTTTCAGTTCTTTGAATATGTCATGCCATTTTCTGGCTTGGCAAAGTTTCGCTGAAAATCTTCTGACTGCCTTATGTGGTTTTCCTGGTACATTAACAAGTTCTTTTTCTCTTGCAGCTTTTAAGATTCTAATTTTTGACAGTTTAATTAAAATGTGTCTTGGTGTTGCAGTCTTTGTGTTCATCTCATTTGGAACTTTCTGGGATATTCCCTTTCCCAGTTTAGGGAAGTTTTCAACCATTATTTCTTCAAATAGATTTTCTGTCCCTTTCTCTCTTCTCCTTTGGGGATTCCTATAAGGTGGATATTATTCTACTTCATGTTGCCTCATAGGTCCCTTCAGTTATCATCTTTTTTCTTTAATTCTCATTTTTTGTTCTGCTGCTCTGTGTGGGCAAATTCCATTGTTTTGTCTTCCAGCTCACTGATCTGTTCTGCTTTATCCAGTCTGCTGCTGAGCCCCGCTGGGGTATTTTTTAATTCAGTTATTGTATTCTTAGGCTCTATGACTTCTATTTGGTCCTTTCATATATTTTATATCTCTTTGTTGAAGTTCCCATTCTATTCATCCCCTCTTCTCCTGAGTTTGGTGAGCATCACTATGACTGTTACTTTGAACTCTTTATCAGGCAAACTATCACCGATACATTAAGGGTTCTTTTGAGGTTTGCCTTTGTCTTCATTTGGACACATTCCTCTGCCTCCTCATTTTGCTTGATTCTCTGTGTTTGTTTCTATGTATTAGGTGAAAGACCTACCTTTCCCACTGAAGGAGTGGCCTTGAACAGAACAGAACATGACCAATAGGGCCCGGAAGCACAATCCCACCTGGACAGCAGAGCCAGGCGCTCCTGGGCATCTCCTGTGTGTGCTATGGGTGCCTGCAAGCTATGGCAGAAGAGTACATCTCTGCCTCTCCCACCCATCTCGATGTGGCCTGTTTATCTTCTGTTGTGAAGGTGCTGTTCATCTAGTTTTCATGACTTTTTCAGAGAAAATTATCTCATTTGTAGTTGTAGAATTGTTATGGCGGTAGGGGAGGTGAGTTCAGGATCTTCCTACCCTGACATCTTGAACAGCCTCCTTTTCCTGAAACCTATTTTTTAATTACCTTTTTGTGAATGGACAGCAAATCAACATTCGTAATTACTATATCCTTAAGTCTGGCAAACATGTCAGTCTGCTTTGGCTTCACAGAAATAGAGGCATCCATTCCTACGGGAAACATAACATTTACAAACTTTTCACCCAATCCAAGTGAACCGATTCAGTGGTATTTAATCAAGTTAAAAAATATACTACCAAGATAGAGAATGAATATAATTACTATTACACATAGTAAAGGTATCAACTTCTATGTATAAGATGCCTAATAAAGATTACAATATCTTTAAGTATTTCATACATAAAAGTGGAAATTTTAAAGACAAAAGAAACTGAATTTCAAAGAGAATCAATCACAGGTCTCCAAACAAATATCCTGTGCATTGGCAAGATTGTAAGTGGTCATAGAGGAAGACACATGCTATTTCTTAAACAGCCATCTCACAAGCATTTATTATGAAAACTAATGCTCTGATAATGGAGCATAAATGAATATAATTTGATGAATAAACATTCATTCTACAAAAAACTACATATAAAATAGAATCTTTCTATCCAAAAAAATTTTGGTTATTCTCATAATCTCTAAAGCCATAATGATTTCTAAAACAGCTCCTCAGTAAAAGAGAATGCCTATAGCTAAGAACCAGTAATAAGCTCGATCTAATACCATGCCACCGATGAAATAGATACTTAGTAATATTTGTTGAACAGTACTTATTTTTAATCTTTTCTCGAGTGCTTACTATGTACCAATCACTTTTCTAAATATATGTAAATGCATATATAATCCTACAAATAATTGTCATAACTATCACAACAATCCCATGAATAATTATTACAACTATCTCCATAGGGAACTAAGATACAGAAAGGTTAATTAATTTTCTCAAGGTCAGCTAATAGATGTTAGAGCCAAAACTTGAATCTTGGCAGATTGGTTCAAGAACCCATGGTATAATATGAACCTATCCTTTTATCAAGCTGATGATGAGTAACACAAAATTTCTTTTAGGTACTTCTAGTCTGATGCTATATATGTACAAAAGACAAGGGAAATAAACATAGTTAACATTTTCTTTATTTAGTGAGGTGTTGTGATATTAATTTCTCAGTTTCTCTTTTGTATTTTATTCTGAAAATACAAAAGGAACATAAGCAATTAAGCCTTAGATTTATTCTAAAATTTGAAAAATACATAAGAAATATTTCATGTCAGCTGTGAATCATAACAAATTCACGTCTACCATTTCAAAGTACATCTTTGAAAAGTTTGTGCAAGTCTTCAATGTAAGTAAACAAAACAATGACTCAAGAAATCTACCATACACAAACTCACTCTTCCTGGAGGTCTATGTAAAGAAACAGAAATACCTACACCAAGGAATATCATTACTTACCACGTATTCTAATATCTGCAATGTTACACTTCTGATCACAGACAAAGATATTAAATGCATTTAATTCAGCTATGACCTTTAAATCGAACACATCATCTTCAGAAGTACTGCTGGATACTGAAAAATAATAGAAGGCTTGTGATTAGCAAAGTGCAAAGATGATATAACAGACTAAATAATGTAAAATTCACAAAAAGTACATTATGAACTAAGAAGAATCAAAAAGGCTTCCATTAAGATAACATATAATTAATATGGATTTTGACTCAATTTTCAAATGCCAATCAGAAACTAGCATATTCCTCTCCAACTTAAGAATAAAGGCAACCTTTAATAGAACCTTGAAAATACAATTTGCTAGATGGAAACTTTCCTATAATTTTTCTTCTGGGAAAAAAGATTTAGGTCTATGAGACATAAACATAAAGAGCTAAGTTAAAAAAATACAAAAAAATTTACAGTGTGTGTGTGTGTGTGTGTGTGTGTGTATAAGAATCACAATCAAATGGATTCCCTTCATCTACTTTGGTCCAGGTCTTAACTGATAAATTTAGGACATATTTTTCTAGAGATCTGTCTTGCCTGAGGGAAACAGACCTTTTCCTATAATACTGTAAAAGCACAGGACATCAGTCCTTAATCACCAAGGTGATAACAGGGATTTTTTTTTTTTCCCTTAAGATGTAAATCAAACCATAAAAACTATAATCAAACCATTAAAATCAACTACATAGCATAACTGGAAAACTGTTTCTTTGGATTAGTAATTTTTGTAGTTTATTGTGAACTTAAACATTGCTCTTTCATTTATTCAACTGTGTGTGTACATGTATGTATATATGCATGTTACATAAAGAAGCATTTCCACAGGTATTAATACGGCAAGGACATTAAAGACAACAATAAAACTCTTTAACTCTAGTTTATAGCAAAAGTATCGCTCTGATCCCTGGTTAAAAAAAAAATCTGATCCTTATATCAGATCTAATATTACTAAGAGTTTTACGCTTTAAAGATGTCAGTAATACAGATGTCACTCAAACAGGCAATGGTCTGAAAATTAAATTACTAGATGTTAGATATTCATACCATGTAATATGAAAGAAAAATAATTTAAATGACATTTGGCTTAAAAATAGGCGCATGTTCATTCAGGATAACATCATATCTAATTCATAGCACAAGCCATATGCTTGAGGAACATCCCATATGTGTGTGTGATTTAAACTCAGTTTTGGTTAGAAACCAAAGTGAGTCTTTCTCTTCCATGATCTTCTTCCTTTTGTGCCCCACAGAGCATTTAAAATTGTTGAGCACCAGGTGGGTTTACGTGACTGACAGAAATGGGCCTTTGTACTATGCATGACTGTATTCATATTTTAATTTCTTCTGTTCTCACTTGCACTGAAGTGAAGGCTGCAGAGATATCAATGCAAAGTATGTACAACTTTATTTTCCATAAAAGATTGACAGTGAAATCAAATACAAATACATGATTAATATTAAAAATGTATTTTAAATCCCTCACAAAATTATCCTGTCTCTACCGCAGGAATAAAATTTGCTCTCTTTTGAAACTAACTTAATCTGTCAGAGCAGCTGTAATATTAAGGTGCTGAATATTTGTCCTAGCTTGAAAATATAAGTTATCATACGATTATTAAAAGTTCAGACAGAAAGTATTAGACCATGACTCAGAAGTTAATACCAGCTTTGACAACGATACTTCTGGACTCCCCCACAAGTAGTTTCAGCTCAGATTCCTTTTCAGAAGAGGAAGGTTCAGAGGATGGAATAGCAGATGATAAAAAATCCATGAAGGACAGTAAAGCTTCTAAATGAAGTACTAAGTCTAAGGATGAAAATGAAACCTAAGATAATAAACAATTAGAAAGACAGATTTCAGATATGGTGACATTTTTATGTTAAGCTTCAAACATAAACAAATAAGTATATGTTGAAGAATAATTCGTTTAAGAAAAGATCAATTAAGATCCTTTTTTTAAAAATTTTATTATGTTAATCACCATACATTACATCATTAGTTTTTGATGTAGTGTTCCATGATTCATTTTTTGCGTTTAACACCCAGTGCTCCATTCAGTACGTGCCCTCTTTAATACCCATCACCAGGCTAACCCATCCCCCCACCCCCCTCCCCTCTAGAACCCTCAGTTTGTTTCTCAGTGTCCATAGTCTCTCATGGTTCGTCTCCCCCTCCGATTTCCCCCCCTTCATTTTCCCTTCCTACCATCTTTTTTTTTTTAATATATAATGTGTTATGCAGCCATCAAAAATAACGAAATCTTGCCATTTGCAACGACGTGGATGGAACCAGAGGGTATTATGCTAAGTGAAATAAGCCAATCAGAGAAAGACATGTATCATATGATCTCACTGATATGAGGAATTCTTAATCTCAGGAAACAAACTGAGGGTTGCTGGAGTGGTGGGGGGTGGGAGGGATGGGGTGGCTGGGTGATAGACATCGGTGAGGGTATGTGCTATGGTGAGCGCTGTGAATTGTGTAAGACTGATGAATCACAGACTTGGTCCTTTTTTTTTTTTTAAAGAAAGAACTCATTCTTACAGCGTTAATCTCAAACAGACAATAAACAAACACTCTGCCCCCCTCATGCCCAACTCTAATTCTGACCTTAATTGGTGGGTTTTAAGGAAAGATACGGGAAGTACTAGCAGGCCTTAGGTCAATCACATTTCAGATGGGTCCAGGACAGACTATATAAGCTCAAATGTATTGTAAGCAATATCTGTACTGAGCCATGCTTTTAGCTTCATTGTTAATTTTATTCTAATCCTAAAGCCAATATATAATTCAAATGTTTAATACATCCATCAACAGTAGGCCAAATAACCATGTATAAAATTCCCTTAAATAGTATATTATTTGTTGGTGAGGATGCGGAGAAAGAGGATGGCTATAAAGCTAGATTTAATAATTAATATAACATTGCCTTATAGAGAATTAGAAAATATTTACCTTCAGTCTCTGTTTGGTATTGTCATGAACAGTTTTAAATTCTGGTCCATCACTGTCTGCCTAGAAATAGTGAAAGATTAAACCACTGGGTTGAAAACACCAAGAATTCACACATTGAAAAAAAAAAATATATATATATACACTTACATACATAGGTATATATACATGTGCATACATATATATGCATATATATATTCTCTACTTTTCAAAGTATGCTATGAAAACATTATAAGCATATTTCTTAACAGCAAAGAGGCATGTGCCAAAAAAAGTGAAGCATTTCTTACATCCTATAGAAGCAAAAACTCCAATTCCTTATCCTACTTAGGATTAAATGCCAAAGGTAGGGAAAAATGCTAGCATATCTAGATTATAACAAATTTGGATTACCACAGAACTTTGTACACTCACTTATTCAACAATATAAGGGTTATTCACAAGGTTATTTTTGGATGCTTGCATAATTCACTACAATCCATGAGCTTTAGAATGAAAAATTTTAGGGGGGAAAATTGAAATACTAAACATGGGAGAATTACATAACTTTATTTATTCAAATATTAAAAAATCCTAGAAGGAAACCAGGTACCTTTGTCAGTGACATTTTCAGCAGGGGCTCCTCAGTTACATTAGAAGAATTAATAATGTGAAGTGGCTCTCCTGCAGAGTCTAAAAATAAAAAACACAGGGCAGCTCCAGTAAGTCTTTCAAACATTTCAAATGTACTTTAAAACAGAATTTTACTGTATATTAATCATACCTCAATAAAAGTGGCTTTGGAAAAAAAAAACTCCATTAAAAAATTGAAAAAAAAAAAAAAACCAGCACCAGTCAGTTATAACTTTTGTAACATTTGTACTACTGGTATTATTCACTTGAATAAATCAGAAAGAATATATTGAAGAACAAAGCTATAAAATACATAAGCTAGGGATTATTCTCAATATGTTTGCTTTACTTAAAGTTACCCCATAGAGTTCCTATAAACTTTAAACATCCATAGCAACTTTAAAAGTTGGCTTAATGCGGGGCGCCTGGGTGGCTCAGTCGTTAAGCGTCTGCCTTCGGCTCAGGTCATGATCCCAGGGTCCTGGGATCCAGTCCCGCATTGGGCTCCCTGCTCCGCGGAAGCCTGCTTCTCTCTCTCTCCCACTCCCCCTGCTTGTGTTCCCTCTCTCGCTGTGTCTCTCTCTGTCAAATAAATAAATAAAATCTTTAAAAAAAAAAAAAAGTTGGCTTAATGCATGTTAAAAAGTGGATTTGAATATATTCTACTTCATGCTAAATATAGGTAATATATATATTTAGATATATTCTTACTTTATGGCAACTACATAAATAATAAATTTTTAAATATCAAATTCCTTTTTATCAAGGTAATAAATTAAATTAACTAATTATGATGACATTAATAAATTGCTTACTATTGACAAAAAGGTAGGGACCACTGCCTATAACATGAATAATTTACACAGACTATAATTCACACTTACCAGGGAACTCAAAGCATCGCATACTAATTTTTTTTAGATAAGCTTTAGCAGTCAGGTCATAGGGTTTAACTTTAGCTTTCATTCCAAGCTGCAGGACATTAAGTTCATATAAAGGCCTTCCTTTCTTCTCTGCTTTTTTCATCAAAGTAATCACAACCTAGAAAAGGCCCAGTATTACCACAAACAATTCCACTTATATACAATGAAGGTAAGTCAACAATTTCATAACCATCCAGAGTGATATAATAAAAATATTCATACAATGTAAACATGTGTACCACTATTTGTGCCTGGAAAATTGCCTAGTGTTATTTACTTTGGAAGGTACATTTATTTGAATTATTTTTTAAAGATTTTATTTATTTATTTATTTAACAGAGTGAGAGAGAGAGAGAGAGCACAAGCAGGGGGAGCGGGAGAGGGAGAAGCAGGCTCCCTGCCGAGCAGGCACATTTACTTGTTCACATTTTTGAAACACTGCCACTATATTCTAGTGATTAGAATCAAGGCAAAAAAAAAAAAAAAAAAAAGTAGTTCTGCCTAATTCCCAGAAGTTCTAGTCTGATGGACAGCCTTTCATCTGGAAGTCTATACAATAAATGGGCAACTTTTATACTAATCCTAAGGCAAGATTTCTCAAACTTGACACCAATGACATTTTGGGCTGGATAATTTTTTGCAGTGAGGAAACAGACTTGTGCACTGTAGGATGTTTAGTGGTAATGCTGGCCTCTCACACTGGTTGTCAGCAGCTCCCTCTCCCCAGATAGTGAAAACCAAAAATGTCTTCAGTGTCAAGTATTGGCCTGGGGAATGCAAATTGCCTCCCCTACTTCCCATGTCCTCAGGGAATGGAACTGTAATAATATTTATTACAAATGATATGAAAAACAGCTTATGGGTTTTCTATGCACATATGTTAATGAAGCCCATTTGCAAATAGAATGATACATCAACGTTTCAATTATTAAAGCTTATGTATCTTCAATAACTAATATTAACCAGAAAAACAGTTAAGTTTTAAGATGAAAGAAATTAGTTGCAAAGCATATATTTCAGATAAGAAAAGTAGAACCCATTTGTTTTAAAGTTTGTTATTTTTAACTCAGAGGAAGAACATAACCTCTACTATTAATGACAAAGGGATTTTGCAGGAAGTTCTTTCAAGTCCCTTTATCTACTATATTTTCTCATATACTCACACCTTAACCCTGCCCCAGCCCCTTTCCTGATCCCCTTTTCTCAGACTCTACTTACTCTTCCTTAAAAACTCATCTCAAATGTCACTTCCTCCAGAAAATCTTCCCTGACACTCTCAGCCTGCTTAGATCCCCCTCCTTACTATCACAGCCACAAGCTCCTCAGGCACATTTTTAATGGGAGCACTTACAAAATTTTAATTGTTTGTTTTCTTGTTAGAGTTCAGAGTCTCTGCCTTTTAACTCTGTATCCTCAGCACTTAGCACATGCAATGAATATTAATGTGTGAATACAGAAGAGGAAAATCCATCTAATCCTTCCTCAAAGATCTGCAGATGGAAAGCAGATAGTGGTAATATAATATTTAAAACATGTAGACATACTGTGTTTTATTCTATTAAGGGTTTCTAAAATTTGCAAAGGATTTCTCTGTCACTACTTCCCTTTCCTGACTTTCTTACATGAAATCCAAAGCAAGCTACATCCCAAGTGTCCTAAAATCATTTGAAAAGCATGTTACAGGACACATGCTACCATGTTCTCTATGAAATATCATATACCCCAAATATAACTCATCTTTCATAAACTCTCAAATTTACTACAAACTGCACTGCTACATACAAATTATAAATAGCCTACATTAAGATTTTTTCATCCATATCAATAATCTACAAGTTTTAGTAGAGGTAATTCCAAATATCTTTTACTTATTCACTTTACAGAAACAGATGAAAATTACACACCTCTTTGATTTCAAAATTCAGCAGCACATTAATGATGTCTACAGATCTCATTTCTTCCATTCCAGCTGTTAAAGTACCTTGGGAAGCATGTACATCTTGTTTTGCTGTAGAGGTTTCAAGTGGCCCTTTAATTTCACCTAAAGATGTTTAAAAGAAATTCTTTCACTTCTATCCACACATTTTTTTCCATAAATACTCATTGAGGACATGTATGAGTACTCTGGACCTGTGAAAGCACTGAAAATTTACAAATCAGTAATACATAGTTCCAGCCCTTAGAAAGCTTATGGTTTAGTAGAAGAGACGTATACATTTAAAATACAAACAAACAGGGCGCCCAGGTGGCTCAGTTGGTTAAGCGTCTGCCTTGGGCTCAGGTCATGATCCCAGGGTCCTGGGATGGAGTCCCGCATCAGGCTCCTTGCTCAGTGGGGAGTCTGCTTCTCCCTCTCCCTCTGCCTGCCACTCTGCCTACTTGTGCTCTCTCTCTCTGTGTCAAATAAATAAATAAAATCTTTAAAAAAAAAATTAAATACAAACAAAAGAAGCAGGCTATGCCTGGTCACATTAAGTAGACAAATGTTAATAGACTATAGAAAATATAGAACATGAAATAGTTATGGGGAGGTCAAGAAAGTTTTAATAAGGGAGTTATCATTCAGGTAGAGCTTAAGGACCTCCTCATACAGAGAAGACACCCAAGAATAAGATAAGAGATTGTGCAA
Organism: Phoca vitulina; assembly: GCF_004348235.1. Taxonomy (NCBI): domain Eukaryota; kingdom Metazoa; phylum Chordata; class Mammalia; order Carnivora; family Phocidae; genus Phoca; species Phoca vitulina. Next base: position 28,139,889 of record NW_022589723.1, read on the forward strand.
AATTGTAGATAGCACATCATGATAGGTTTTGGAAACAGAGTTTGATATGATTAAATCATGAGGTGGATAACAAGAGTTAAAGCTAGAAAAGAAAAAAAATGGGAGGGATGGTTACAACCTCTTATACCATACAAAAAAGCAAAAGTAAAGCTATATGAAACTGATATTGTTGTGCTGAAAATCACATACTCAGAAATGCAATAAAATTGCTTTCTAACTGTAATACACAAAATTAATAATAGCTATCACTTGCTTACCTCTGTGCTGGTCACCATGCTAAGGGCTGTACATGGATTGTCTCATTTCATTTTTATATCAACCCTTCAAGATAAAAACTTTTGTCTTCATTTCACAGATGAGCAGATTGAGGTTCAGATAGATTCAGGACGTTGCCCAACTTCACACAGATGGCAAATGGCAGAGTCCAAACTCATCAGTCTCACAATAGCCATTACTCTCAACTAACCCTCATTAACATTACATTAGTTACTAATATTATTGGAGTTAACATTATCTATGATCACTAACACAAGAATTCTGTACCATAAACCATACCAGAAAACCATATGAAAAACCAATGCTGTCAATTATTAACTCTGAGAAAGAAACACATAGGGTGAGGTTTCTTAACTATCACCTTATTCCAGCACTGTTCCACAGTGTGATCCAGGGGAAATGATTCTAGCAAATATTTTGCTTTTACAAAATAATTACTGGAATAGGCAGAGATTTCTTAAGAAATAAAAGGCACTAATCACTTTCAAAAATGATATATTGGAATTCATTACAACTAAATAATTCTTTTCATAAAAGACCCAATTAAGAATGAAAAGCAAATCACAGATAGGGCTATTTCTATGCCTATATCAACACATACACATATAACACACACAACCAACAAAAGGCTCACATCCAGAATGAACAGAGAACTCCAATATATCACTAAGAAAAAAAAAAACCTCAATAAAAATAATGGTCAATAGATTTGAATAGTCATGTCATGGAAAAGGATATCCAAATGGCCAGTAAGCATATGAAAAGGTGTCAGTTTCATTAGTAATCAGGGAACAAATAAGAACCATAGAAATACCACTGCATATCAGCCAGAATGGCTAAATTTAAAAATATTGACAATACCAAGGGCCAGTGAGAATGTGAAACAACTAGTACCCTCATACATTGCTGGTAAATTAGTACAACCATTCAGAAAATCATTTGGTATAATATGGCATAAGTTACTGAAGCTAAACGTAAACCTAACAAATGAGCCTAACATGTGAAGCCTAGCTATACAACCAAAAGAAGACAGTATATAAGTATAACAAAAGACATGTATAACAACATTCATAGCAACTTTATTCAAGACAGTCAAAAAATGGAAACAACCCAATGTTTGCCATCAAAGGTAGAATGGATAAAATAAATATTAATGCATTCATATGATAAATATGCACAGGATTAAAAAGAACAACTACCACTACACACAACAACATGGAAGAATCTCCCAAACAAAATAATGACTGAAAGAAGCCAAAAACCAAAGAGTAAACTCTGTATGACTCCATTTATGTGAAATTCAAAAACAGGCAAAACTAATCTATCTGTGGTATTACAAATAAGGATGGCAGTTAATTCTGGGTGGATTTGAGGGCAGGGTGGGTGTTTGGTACTGACTGGGAAGGGGCATAGGGAGGCCTTCTGGGGCGAGCTGGAAATGTTCTATTTATTAATCATTGTGATTAAGAGCTATATGGTATAGCTATACATAAAAATTGACTGAACTGTACACTTAAGATTTGTGTTCTTTACTACTATTTGTGCTCTGTAATATAGTAAGAAAAAGTTTTTTTAAAAATAAAAATATAGTGAGATACCATTTTTCAATTAGCAATTTAGCAAAAATTTTAATACAAAAAAACAAGCTGGTGGGAGTGCAAAATTAGTACAAGTTCTAAGGGGAGCAATTGGCAAGAGGTGTCAAAAATGTTCAATTAAATTAATTAAATTCATTAACTTAACATATATTAAGTTAATAAAAATTAAATACCCTTTAATCAAGAAGTCCTGGTATTTCCCCTACAGATATATGTGCACTCGTAAAAGTGTATGGACAAGGATATTCAATGTAATGGGTAAGAGTGAAAGACTGAAAACAACCTGCAATGTCCATCAACACAGACGTGCTAAATAAATTATAATACTTCAAGATAATTTAATACCAGGCAGCCATTAGAAAGAATGAGACAGAACTATACAGAGTATATTTACAGATATAGAATGAACACCAAGATAAACTGTTATTTGAAATAAAAAAAGCAAAGTGCAGAAATACACACACATATACACATTTATAGGATAGTGCCATTTGTTTGAAAAAAATGACTATATGTGCATGTCATATACATATATAAAACAGTTTTAAAAATTAGGTCTGGTAGTTACTTTGCCTTTAAGTCAAAAGGCCATTGCAACTAATAATTTAAATTCTCTGAGTTTTTACTGCAGTACAATTTTTCAGTATTTTCTTTGCTGAGGTGTAATTTATCAAATGTTTTCATTCTTAAAGATATTTTACCACAAAACCTAATTTAAAAATCAGATTAACTATGCTACCATAGCCCACTGCCAACTTTGAGTGTTTTTATTTGCATACAGTAATTATTCCAGGAATCTACCAGATGTAAAATGCTTCTTTATGGTTCCTCCTAATTTAATGCAACTTAGAAATAAGTTCAGAACCTATAACCAACTATTGCCATAACTAAAGAGAGTCCATCAGCTCTAACTACAGGTTTATGCAATATTTATTCAACAAATAAACATCTTCATTCTTTTCATGGTAATACAAATCACAATTTGTAAATATATATTTATGTCATTTTTATTGTCTGTTTCCCCTACTAAATTGTAAAATAAATAGATACGTGTATTATGCCACCTACTGTCAGTCTCTTACCTGTCTTTTGTACTCCTGGTTTCATTTTATTCAAGTCTTCAGTAGCCTCGCCAAGATTTTCTGCTAGTATTCTAAATAAAAGATTAAGATCTTCTTGATTGAGATTAACCTGTGAAATATCATTAAAAGAAAAGATAAAGATATTTCATTTTAAAATGAAAAATTTTAGGGGCATCTGGGTGGCTCAGTTGGTTAAGCATCTGCCGTTGGCTCAGGTCATGATCCCAGGGTCCTGACATTGAGTCCCGCATCGGGCTCTGGGCTCAGCAGGGAGTCTGCTTCTCCCTCTCCCTCTCCCCCTCCCTCCTGCTTGTTCTCTCTCTCTCTCAAATAAATAAATAAAATATTTTTTTAATTCCTTTAAAAAATAGCTAAATAAAATGAAACAATTCTAATATAGATAATAAATTACTATTTATAAGACACTGAAGAAAGAATAACCTTAACACTGAAAAATTATATATTCATTATGCACTCAAGTATTTCACTACTTATTTCATTTTATATTTTTGGTTTCAAAGATAATAAAATGTTTGGAGAAAAAAAGGTGATTTATAAATCAGTATTAGTTACATCTACTTAACTTATATAAACTATAGGGAAAGATAATAATGATTAAAGAAATCAGATCATTTAAAAAAAGTGACAAACTCAGAAAAAACAAAAATTCTACATTTTAAAAAATAACAATTCCAATGAAATAAAAAGGCTATCTTCAATATAAAAAATAAGCTTTGCCCTCAATGCTATAGGGGTACTGAGATACCCCTAAAATTAAAAGTATGGGTATATAACATATAAAATGAGATATACTAATAAATAATTTACACACAGATCTCTGCTATTGTGTACATATAGCAAATTTAAAAATTAAATAAGGAAGAGGGGTCCAAGATGGTGGCATAAGAAGACCCTGAACTCACCTCCCACATACACACTAAATCTACAACTACATATGCATCATTTTCCTCTGAGAAAGACCTGAAGCCTGATGAACTGCTCTTCAAAGCAAAAGATAAAAGGACCACACTGAGATAAGCTGGAGAGGCAGAGAGACATGGTCTCACAAAAAAGCCCACCCCCAGTGATGTCACACAAAAGGGAAGGATCTCACCACACAGGTGCTTCTCATGGAGGAGTGAGGAGTTGGTGCTCCCCATGGGGTACCCGTGCCCCTGGGATGTGCACCAAAGCGAGAAGCCCCTAGAATGTCTGGCTTGGAAAACCAACAGGACTGACCTCCAGGGGTCCCAAACTGAGACTCCTCTCTTAAAGGGCTTGTCCCAAGATCCAGTGAAAAACCAGCAGTTTGAAAAGCACCTAGACCGCATATGAGGGAAATTCACTTGCTGATCTGGGGGCACTGGCTGAAGGAGCAGGAGACATCTGAAATACTGCTGGGAGACTGACACGCTAGCAGATGCCACAGTTGCACTCTCCACATGGCCCACTAGCACAGACAGGAGAGCTCAGACACAGCACCCTCCGAGAGCCTTGCTGGGATGAGTAGGGGAGCAGTCACGACACCTGCTGAGGCTGGGCTACACTGGCAATGGCAGTGCTGCCTCGCAACCTGGCTGGGCCAGAGAACAAAACTGTGGTGGAGTTCTCCCACTTGCCAGCTCAAGTTTGCAAGCGCAGGCAGTTGCAACACACCCATGGCTGGAGTGGGTGAGTGGTCCCGGCATTTTCCCACTCCCAGACTAAAGTCAGTACACAGACGCACAAGGCACTAGCCTGTTTTGCTGCTGAAGCTCATGGGCACACGCAGTCAAGACATTTTCCCACTGCCTTTCTGAAGCCAGGGAGCATGCTCCGCCCCCTACACTCACAAGGTGTCTTCCTAAAGCCAGCAGGCATGTGCAATCCACAAAGTGAACACCCTTGATCTCCTGGCCCTGCTAGCCAAGAAGGCTGGTGTTCCAGAGCTCCACAGGACCGTAACTATCAGAAAGACAGTTCTTGGCAAGTTACCACTCCCAGGGCAATGCACAGACAGCAGACTGAAGCACATCCTTAGTCTATGAAAAAGACCTGTTCACTCAACCTTGAGCATCAGCCTAAGGGACAGACTTCAGGTTTCCCACACATTTAGAGACTAGGGAGGAGCTTTCAGGGTATGAAAGCAGGGAGACACTAGCCTTGCACATCCTCTTGGCCTCATTACAGCTAGACAAGACTTCCCAGAAAGGAGTTCATACACTCATTTATACACCAATGCAATACACTAATTTTTTCAGTTGTTGCTCAGTGGACACCTCCAGATCTCCTAGTCTGGAGCCCAGCAGGGATTATGACTGCAGTCCCATAGGACTGTATATATTTGCATATTTTAAAAGCTGTTGCCTGAGGGTCTGGCTTCCAATCAGCTTAAAACTAGGTGCCAAATTGGGTGCCTGGGTGGCTCAGTTGGTTAAGCGACTGCCTTCAGCTCAGGTCATGATCCTGGAGTCCTGAGATCGAGTCCCGCATCAGGCTCCCTGCTCAGCAGGGCGTCTGCTTCTCCCTCTGACCCTCCCCCCTCTCATGCTCTATCCCATTCTCTCTCTCAAATAAATAAATAAAATCTTAAAAAAAAAAAAACTAGGTGCTAAATAATATTCCTCCACTTGGATCCACTGACAGATCTTTTTTTTTTTTAAGATTATTTATTTATTTATTTGACAGAGAGAGAGAGAGAGAGAGAGACAGCTAGAGAGGGAACAGAAGGAGGGGGAGTGGGAGCGAGAGAAGTAGGCTCCTGGCTGAGCAGGGAGCCCGATGCAGGGCTCGATCCCAGGACCCTGGAATCATGACCTGAACCGAAGGCAGACGCTTAGTGACTGAGCCACCCAGGCGCCCCTCCACTGACAGATCTTGATACACTCTAAATAATGAGGGCATACCAATAATAAATCAGGCGGTTTTGACAACCACAAAAGCTCAAGAGACAACCACAAGCTATGGCAAGATTGAGAGAGAAGGATCATCACCTAAACAAGGCCATTCATTCAAGACTGAAAAAAGGAGCTGTTTCACCTAATAAATAGGAACAAACACAGAAAGTCAAGCAAAATGAGGAAACAAATATTTTCAAATTAGAGAATACAAAACCTCAGAAAAACACTTTAATAATATGGAGATAAGCAATCTACCTGATAAAGAATTAAAGTTATGATCATAAAGGTACTCACTGAACTCAGGAGAAGAATGGATGAACACAGTGGAAACTTCAACAAGGAGATATAAAATATAAGAAAGTACCAAACAGAAGTCAGGGAACTAAAGATACAAAACTGAACTGAAAAATACCCTAGAGGGGTTCAGCAGCAGACTGGATGAAGGAGAACAGATCAGTGAACAGGAAGATAAAGCAACAGAACTCACCAACACAGAGTAATAACAACATTTAAAAATTTTTAAAAATGAAGCTATCTTAAGGGACTTTTGGGACAACAACAAACAGAAGAATATTAACATTACAGAAGTCTCAGAGGAGAAGAGAGAGGAAAGGGGCAGACAACTTTTTGAAGAAATAATACCTGAAAACTTCCCTAACCTAGGGAAGGAAACAGATATCCAGGTCCAGGAAGCCCAGAGAGTACCAAAAAAGATGAACCCAAGGAGCACTACACCAAGACACATTATAATTAAAATGTCAAAAGTAAAAGATAAAGAGAGAATCTTAAAAGCAGTAAGACAAAAACAACTTGTTATGTTCAAGGGAAACCCATAAGGCTATTGGCAAATTTCTTAGAAGAAACTTTACAAGCCAAAGGAGTAGCATGACCTATTCAAAGTACTAAAAAAAATTTCCAGGGCGCCTGGGTGGCTCAGTTGGTTAAGCGACTGCCTTCGGCTCAGGTCATGATCCTGGAGTCCCTGGATCGAGTTCCGCATCGGGCTCCCTGCTCGGCAGGGAGTCTGCTTCTCCCTCTGACCCTCCCCCCTCTCATGTGCTCTCTCTCGCTCTCTCTCTCTCAAATAAATAAATAAAATCTTAAAAAAATAAAAATAAATAAATAAATAAAAAAAAATAAATCAAAAAAGTAAAAAAAATTTCCAACCAAGAATACTCTACCTAGCAAGTTTATCATTCAAATAGAAGGAGAGATAAAGTGTTTCTCAGACAAGCAAAAGCTAAAGGAGTTCAGAACCACTAAACCAGCCTTTTAAGAATGTTAAAAAAGACTTAACGATGAAAAGAAATGGCACTAATTAATAAAGAGAAAACATATGAAAGTAAAAATCTCACTGGAAAAGGTAAATATATAGTAAAGGTAGTAGATTAATCACTTATAAAACTACTAAAAATGTTTAAAAAAAGTAGTAAAAATAAAAGATGTAAAAAGGGACATCAAAAACAAACTCTGTGGGAGGTGAAGAGTTTTGGATGTGTTCAAATTTAAGTGTTACATGTAAAAGAATAAAACTGGACCACTTTCTTACACTATATACAAAAATTAACTCAAATGGATGAAACTCTTGAATGTGAGACCTGAAACCATAAAGCTCCTAAAAAAAAAAAAAAAAAAAAAAATAGGTGTTAAGCTCCTTAACTTCGATCTTAAAGATTTTTCCTTAGATCTGACTCTAAAGACAAGGGCAACAAAAGGAAAAATAACCAACTGGAACTATATCAACTAAAAAGCTTCTGCACAGAAAAAGAAACCATTATTAAGATGAAAAGGCAACTGACTGAATGGGAAAGGATATTTGCAAGTCATATATCTGATAAGCAGTTAATATCCAAAATATATAAAGAACTCATACAACTCAGTAATAAAAAAAACAATCTGGTTAGGGGCGACTAGGTGGCTCAGCCATTAAGCGTCTGCCTTTGGCTCAGGTCATGATCCCAGGGTCCTGGGATCGAGCCCTTCATCGGGCTCCCTACTCAACAGGAAGCCTGCTTCTCCCTCTCACATTCCCCTTGCTTGTGTTCCCTCTCTCGCTGTCTCTCTCTGTCAAATAAATAAATAAATAGAATCTTAAAAAAACAAAACAAAACAAAAAACCAATCTGGTTAAAAAATGAGCAAAGGATCTGAAAAGACATTCTTCCAAGAGACACAGAAATGACCAACAAGTACATGAAAAGATGCTCAACATCACTACTCATCAGGGAAATGAAATCAAAACCACAATTAGATATCACTGCACACCTCTCAGAATGGCTACTACCCAAAAGACAAGAAACAACTAGTACTGGCAAGGAGGTAGAGAAAAGGGAACCCAGGTCCTGTTGATAGGAATGTAAACTGGTACAGCCACTATGGAAAACAGTATGGAGGTTCCTAAAAAAAAAAAAAAGAACTACCATGTGATCCAGCCATTCCACTACTGCTTATCTATCCAAAGAAAACAAAAACACTTATGCCTAATGATGTAAGTCAGAGAAAGACAAATACAGCATGATTTTACTTATATGTGAAATCTAAAAAACAAAACAAAACAAAAACCAGGCTCATAGACACAGAGAACAGACTGGTGGTTGGTTCCCAGAGGGGAAGGGGGGTTAGGGGTATGAAATGGGTGAAAGGGATTAATAAGAGCAAATTTCTAAGTCATGAGGATATAATATACAGTATGGAAAATATAGTCAATAATACAATATTAACTTTGTAAGATGATAGATGATAAAAGACATTATGGTGACTATTTTGCAATGTATATAAACGTTGAATCACTATGTTATACACCCAAAACTAATATTGTATATCAACTGTACATATATACATACATACATACACAAATGTTAAGTTACACTTAACTGAAGATTAAATTCTGCTAAATAATAAACATCTTTTTGGACAAGACCTCATTGAAATTTTTTGTACGCCAATCAGTAAACAATTTCATGTATCATATGGATTTATACTAAGAAAGTCTTCAGAATCTAAAATTTCAGTAATGAGTTTTTTTTCACTCATATACTTACATTCATTGACTCAAGATGTCCTTTAATTTCTACAACAGGCACTTTGTGATACCAAGATGCAGCTAGATTCCGATTTACAGAAAATTCCAAGTTAATTGGGTGCAAGAGCTGAATATCAGGATGGGAGATGCCTGGCTGGATCACTGTCCTAATTAAAAATATAATTGATATCTATGCATAAACATAGAAGGAAAATGCAACCTATCATTAAAAGGACACAAAATCAAAAGTTGCTGCTCTAAACACTGATTTGAAACAGTGCTAGTTAAGTATTTGCTAATCTCAATCAATAATTCACTTTAAGGACAGATTAAAATACATGATATACAATCAGCCATTAAGAAAACCTTCTTCAGGGGCGCCTGGGTGGCTCAGTCGTTAAGCGTCTGCCTTCG
>NW_022589723.1:28149258-28247191 GCF_004348235.1 Phoca vitulina
AAGAAATTCATATTGTTGAATATATGGGGGGAATCATCAAATACAGCTGTACAAGGACTGATATATGCATTTATACAGAGATTTTTTAAAAATGGCAAGATGAACAGTTAGCATTTTCTAAAGAGTTTGATAAAGCTCTTCTCCAGAACTATTTTCTGAACTTGCCTTATAATTTTCCTTTTTTTTTTTTAAAGATTTTATTTATTTGACAGAGAGAGACACAGCGAGAGAGGGAACACAAGCAGGGAGAGTGGGAGAGGGAGAAGCAGGCTTCCCACCGAGCAGGGAGCCCAATGTGGGACGCGATCCCAGGACCCTGGGACCATGACCTGAGCCGAAGGCAGACGCTTAACGACTGAGCCACCCAGGCGCCCCATAATTTTCCTTTTTTATTCAGGATAATTAAATCTCCTTGGATGGGGTAGAAAATGATTTTAAAATGTATGATATAGAGACTTTCATGTTCACCTGGTGGGAGTTCTACAGATACATCATTATTTACACAGATACTTACAAAAATATACAAGCTCAATTAAATCATGAGGAATCACTCAGACAAAACCAAACTGAGAGACATTCCATGAAATAACTAGACTGTACTCTTCAAAACTGTCATCATCATGGAAGACTAAGAAAGGCTGAAGAACTATTCCAGAGCAAGTACCTATCAGTATAGAAATCTCCCTCAGTAGTATGGGATACAATTAAATGCCGTACGTGATCCTGGATCAAGGGGAACATTACTGTAATGGACACTACTGGGACAACTGGTAAAATTTGAATATTGACTGCATATTAGATATTATTGTTGGATCAGTGTTAAATTTCCAGAATTTGAAATTGCATTATGGTTATATAAGAGGATGTATGCTCTTGTTCTTAGGAGACACATGCTAAAGCATTTAGAGCAAAGGGTTAAGATGTCTATACTCAAAAGGTTCAGCAAAAAATGTTTTAACTTCCAGTTATAAAATAAATTAAGTCCTGGGGATGTAATGTACAGCAAGGTGACTAGCTAATAATACTGTATTGTATTTTTAAAAGTTTCTAAGAGAGTAGATCTTAAAAGATCATCACAAGAAAAAGAACTGTAATTATGTGTAGTGATGAATGTTAACTAGACTTATGGTGGTGATTGTTCCACAATATATACAAATATCGAATCATGTTATACACCTGAAACTAAGATAATAAGTCAATTTCATCTCACCTGGAAAAATTAACTTAAAAAGATGTTCCAAATGATAATAATATGCATACACTTAGAGTTAAAGCAAATGTAAACAACTGGTGAACCTAGGTGAAGGATTGTAAGTGTGTCCATGGTAAAATTTTTGGAATTTTTCTGTTAAGTTTGAAATTTCTCAAAATAAAAAGTTGATTTAAAAAAAAAAAACTATTCAGGGGTGCCTGGGTGGCCAGTCGGTTAAGTATCTGCCTTCGGCTCAGGTCATGTTCTTGGGGTCCTGGGATCAAGCCCCATGTCGTCCTTGAGCTCCCTGCTGAGCAAGGAGCCTGCTTCTCCCTCTCCCCACCCTACCCCTGCTCATGTTTCTCTTGCTATCTCTCTCTCTCTAATAAATAAAATCTTTTCAAAAAATGAATTAATAAGTAAATATTCTGTGCCACAGAAGCACTGTGGGTATAAATTTCAATGTACACAAAATTTCATGGAAAACATTAAATAATACTTAAATCCATAATTATTGAAAGAGAGTATACCTAGAGAGCTTGAGCTTTGTTAGCTGCACATCCATTCTATCAATTACTGGAGGGTTTAAATGGTCTTCCCCAGACACCAGACTAAACTGATTTTGAACTCTGATTAGCCCAAGATCGACCACTACTGCATTCGTGGAAATGGAAGACTGTGGGATGACTATAACTGGTGCTTTCAGATCAATACTGAGAGAAACACGAAAACTCCTCTGGGCAAGATCTTTCACACTCCTGGCAGCCTTTTCTGCAGCCTGCGCAGTGGCAGCACTTAGAGCTTCTTTGGCTGTCTGGAAATTGTTCAGGAAGTTCTGTAGACACAAAGTATAAAAGAAGATAAACAGATGACAAGCACATCATTAATAATGCAATCTTCTTTTTTATCTATGCACTATTTTTTTCCTGTACATAACTTTCAATTGAGTCTTATTTATCAAAAATTAGGAAGGAATCACCGATCATCCATCTGTATTTATGAGCTACCTGATAAGGGCTAAGGGTATTTGGCTGAGGAACAGAAGGGGGAAAAAAGCATTTTCAGTATTTCTTTACTTGAAAATTTGGTTGCACTATGTTCTGGCAAAAAAATAATTCCAGTTCTAGACAAAAATCATTAAATGACTCAGATTTCAGCTGTTAAAATGAGGTTTTGACCTCTACATTAATACATAAATACCATCTATAATCAAAACAATGCACGTCCTAAAATCCAAAGTTTGTAAGATCTGCAATCATAACTACCAGACTTACTTAAGTATTTCTAAGTTGAAAAATCAATATATAAATAGAGATTTTACCAGAAGTGACATGAGGAATTTATGAAGATAGACAATCTGAATACAGCCAACACTCAGTGATACCACACCATCCACTTTGGACATGTCAGTATAGGACTCTCCCTCAGTAGCATCTGGATACAAATCCAAGGTAAAATGAAAAACTTCATTTCCCATTATTGAGACAGCCTGAAAAGCAGAGATTTGAATGTACTCTTTCCAAGAGGATAATGACAAAATAAACGCTCATTTAAAAGGGGCTTATATTTTTAATCATTATTGAAACAAAGATTTGTGTATCAAGACATATTTCATTAATATTTCTTAAAGTATATTTAAAAATAAAATCTCACATTCAATTATCAAAACATATTAGCTATCTATTTACTACACCTACTTTTTTATGGACTGTCTTAGGATCAACATCTGTGACAATAATATTTTCCAATCTGGCAAATAGTGACTGTTTTCTTGACTGAAGAGAAAGAGAAGAATCAAGACCTGAAAAAAAAATTATATTATTACAATTTCTAAAGACCTACCATAATAAGATCAAGGTATTTCTTTACATTGTGTAATTTTATTTGGGGGTGAAAATTTAGCTATATTTGAACTCCCAACTGATAAATAAGCGGCAATATTATATATTTTTAGTGTTATAAACAATGAAACCTATAAATTCATTATAAGTCAATTACCTGAATTTTCAACCTTCTGAAAAAACTACACCTAGTACAAATGGATTACCATGGGGTTTCAGGAAACCCTTATATCTTATATCCAGTCATTTACACAGAAGCTCTAAGTTTCATGAATCAAATTCACTACGGATACACTGCCAGCTTGGAAAGAACAACAACAAAAAAACACGTAATTTTGGGGGCTTTTAGTTATTCAAGAATTTCATTAAGTATATTCTTTACATTTATCGGATCACAATGAGCTGGTAAAGACAGAATCAGATTAGTCTTAGCAGCTTTGGCCTAAAAGAACGTAATGGGCTCATAGGCTCTCCTCTTCATTATAAGGTTGTTTTGCTTTTGTACCAATAGAAAGCATATTCATAGACCTTAACCTGAATTCTGGATTGACATCTATCCCAGCTAATCAACAGCATCCCCACATGGACGTTAGTATCTCTTTTCACCTCCAAGACAACTCTCAGAAAGATTCAAAATACTAATATGTGTGCTTCAATTTGATGGTCAGATTCTGACCAGCAGCTACAGCCCAAAGAGCAAAGAAAACATGCAGTTCAATTATGTCATGAAAAAAATTATTGTTTTCACAGCTCAGAGCCCTCCATTTATATATTTTTAACATTTTTTAAAAAGCTATCTTTTAGGGGCGCCTGTGTGGCTCAGTCGTTAAGCGTCTGCCTTCGGCTCAGGTCATGATCCCGGGGTCCTGGGATCGAGCCCCGCATCGGGCTCCCTGCTCCGCGGGAAGCCTGCTTCTCCCTCTCCCACTCCCCCTGCTTGTGTTCCCTCTCTCGCTGTGTCTCTCTCTGTCAAATAAATAAAACCTTTAAAAAAAAAAAAAGCTATCTTTTAAACAATTTCTAACAGTGTGAAAACTTTTACCTTGAATCTTGATTTCAGCAATATCGTTCTTCTCATCGCAAACAGTGACACAGAAAGCATTCAATTTGGCAAACAGCCTGAAGTCAATAATGTCCCTATCTTTAGAGGATACAATCACTAAAAATAAAACAAAGCATTCTATCACATGGGATTCTAGTAATTCAAACTCTATTAAGGTTTCTTCCTTAGATTAAGTGATCCACAGTTCTGTTTTAAAAAATTATAAAATTCTCAAGTTCTTAAAGATTTCAAATATTTTTTTTTGCTTTATATATTCTGTACAGTTTGCATTTTTCATATTGAGATACTACTTTTATAATTTAAAAGCAAGAAAAAAAACACAAAATAAATAACAGAAGGACACTGAAACTCAGAGAAGTTAAATAATGTGCCTACGGTCACTTAATTTAAGTAGCAGAGGCAGGATTTAAACTGAATTCTTCCTGATCCGAAATCTGGGCTCTTGTCCAACTAGATGCTATCCCTGCACTGCTATCCTCATGTCTCTGGGTCTTATTTCCTTATTTGTAAAATGGAAGGGAAGACCAACCCTCTGTGGGGCCTCTTCAGGAGCCACAGATAAGGGAGGAAGAACTCAATGTAAATAGAGGTTTTCTTCCCTATTATCCACCTAAAGCATTCCCCACCACCACCAAAGAACAAAAACAGGTATTTTTTTTTAAAGCAACAGTATTAGTTACCTTTGCCTTATATAGCAGTTACCCACATATGATTTTGTTTGAAGAAAAGGACAGAAGTGGGGAAAATGGCACACAAAAGACTGAACTAAATGATCTCTAAGATTCATTGTTTTCCTCTAGATTCTAACATGCTTGTTAACAAGAAATGAAGTGTTTTTCATACCTTTCTGCAGAGCTGAATTTTTTTGTTGCTTCTCATCTGAAATTTGCACTTCTTTGGAATCACTTCTTTGGTCATTGGATGGAATTATGGTTGTCAGGTAATTAATAGAAGACAGAAGAGCTTGTGTTTGCAGCAACAGATTTAAAGATGAAAAAGCCACCTAGAAATTTTTAAAAAAGAAAATCTGTTTTTCAGGCCAGTCATACCCATAATCTCCACGATGGACCTGAAAGGCTTCTAGCTAGGCTTACATCACTGCTTCCACAGCTTGGAAGGAAGGGAGAGGAGATCAAGACTCATAACCTAGACTCCTTAAACAGGAAATATATAGAGAGTAAATCACACTTACACACATTGAGAGTTCCTATGAATATCAAAGTAACCTAATTATTCCATTTCCCAAGCAGAATTAACATGGAGCCTATAATCTGCTTGTCATGACCATCCCGATATCCATCATGTTTTTGGATCTTCAACGGACTCTTTATTATGATTACATAAAACATGTAAGTTAGATCATGAAACTCCCAAATCACCATGTGTTAATACTAGGTCAAGAAATAATTTCAAATGTGATATTCATGAGATTTAAATATAAAAAGTACAATTATAAGTGAATTCTCAGTTACTAAGTGATTGTCTAAAACCATAATAGTCTTATCATTTAAATAGATAGATAGATAATATATCTTTTAGAAAAATAAGTTACATTTTTTAAAACAGTGACTCAAGAAAGCTAAGACACCAACAAAAATTGCTTTCAGGAATATGTGGTTTTCTAATAGCAAATGAAAGTTTTTAAAAAAAATCTTTGCTTATATAGAAGAATTTCCTTTTGGGCTCCCTGCTCAGCGGGGAGTCTGCTTCTCCCTCTGACCCTCTCTCCTCTCATGCTCTCTCTCATTCTCTCTCTCTCTCAAATAAATAAATAAAATCTTAAGAAAAAAAAAGAATTTCCTTTATTGCCTCAGAGCACTAAGTGGATATAAAAAACTATAAAAAGGAGGGTTCACAATATTCAACAGATTCTCCCATCTCTCAAAAGTGTAACCTAAAATTCCTATCTCTGATTATCTTTTTAATGTAACCCACAACTACTTTTTGTTTCGTCTTCCTCCATGTGACTACCTTAATGTGGCTCCAGAAGTACTCAACATCTCTCCTTGTATTTCACTTTCTCAGCCCTGCATTAAACAGCAGTATATAGTATGATTTGTTTAAAATCCTGTTGTTTCTTTGTAAATCAAAGTTCTGTCATCTATAGCATTCCCTTTATAAGAAATAATTAGGATGTGCCACAGTAGGTTAAAACACCAGCTCTACGATACTAAATGATAAATATAGAGCATGGCAGGTATCTATGAGATTAATTTATAACTTTTATTGGTTCTTGATAATTTCATCAAATTACCCAGTCATTACTCCTCAAAGGATACTGGAGCCTTCCACAGTAAGTTATTTTCAAATAAGATATATTCTTTAAACTAAATTTCTTACCTTAAGTGTTTGTTCAGTTTTTTCAAATGTGGTTTGAAAACTAGGTCCATTCTTATCAGCCTAAAAAAAAAGAACAAAAGTTCTAAAGAAAGATTTAAGACCAAAGTAAATAAATCACTTACTATGATCTTTAGCTTATTTTTTATATTATTCAGAACTGTAATTTTATGTATATTATATAATTAATTTTACTGTCATTATTTTAAATTTATAGCCAAATTATTTATTTATTACAGTCGTGCAAATTTGTTCTCCTCTTCAAATATGGAAGATCATGCAGGTGGAAACTACAGCTAGAGACCAGAATTATAAACTCTGAAGGCTGGAAGGCTTAAAGGTCATCTAGCCCATCCATCACCCAATCCCTGAATCCCTTTATATCTTTGGGAAGTCTATTTTAGGTTCACTCCAGTGAAAGAAATCTCATTTTCTTACAAATTTAATCTTTAGAGAAATTTGATTTAATTAGGTCTTCATACTAAGTCAAAAATCTATCTCCCATCATAATTATCTATTGGTTCAAGTTCTGTCTCTTGGGAACATCCACAGTAAATTCAGTTTTACCTCTTATGAGAAGCCTTCTGGCAAGGCCAGTTTCTCTGCCTCTTTTTTTTTTTAAGATTATATTTATTTGAGGGCGCCTGGGTGGTTCAGATGGTTAAGTGTGTGCCTTTGGCTCAGGTCATGATCCCAGGGTCCTGGGATTGAGTCTCACATTGGGCTCCCTGCTCCTTGGGAGCCTATTTCTCCCTCTGCCTCTCTCTCTGTCTCTCATGAATAAATAAATATAATCTTTAAAAAAAGATTATATTTATTTGAGAGAGAGAGAGAGAGAGCATGAGCAGGGGGAGCAGAGGGTGAGGGAGAAGCAGACTCCCCGCCGAGCAGGGAGCCAGATGCGGGGGTCAATCCTAGGATCCCGAGATCATGACCTGAGCCGAAGACAGATGCTTAACCAACTGAGCCACCCAGGCTCCCCATCTCTGCCTCTTTAATGCAATAAAACTTTATACTCTTCTTTGTGAGAGAATCAACCACATTATATTTTAATTTTTATCTACTTGTCTATCTTCCTACAAGTCCTTAATTTCCTTGAAAACAGGGAATGTTTTTAATCTCTGTATCCCAAGTGCCTAACAGAACCTGACAAAGACATTCAATAAATAGTTGTTGAATGATTAAACAAATCAACTAATCTGAATGAAGCGAAATACCATTACTTCCTTCAGCATTTCTCATATGATATCTTTTTAAGTCCTTTCCCAATCCTGGCAGTTCTTTTCTGCACCCAATCAAATTTGACTTTATCCCTTTAGATGAAGGATACTCAGCCAAATATCACCTACACATACAACGAATATAGGCAGGTGAATATGCCCCAAGAGACAGGAGTGCATTCTACGTCATCCCAAGCTTCTATCTTTGGGGACAGGGAGCTTGGTGGCTTCTTAATGGTCCTAGTCTTGTACTTAAGTGAAAGAGAAAGTGTAACATGAAAATGGAAAAAGAAACAGTGGATATCCCTGTGGTTAAAACCTATGACAAACATCTAGAGCATTTACTGATCTGCTTTTTCTACTAATCATCTTTTTCCTTCCAGAGGACAGTTTAGAGTATACAATAAATATGTAAACATTTTATGGCCCTTACCTTAACATATTCTACTTTTAAGAGATCTAATCCAGGTTTATCAGAAGAGCTAATCAAGTGAAGGGGCTTCTTTCTGGATCCTAGATTAAAGAAAAAGAAAAAAGTGTTTCAAATAAATTGCTCTTTTTTTAAGATTGGAATTTTCTGTATGTCTTTTTCTTTTTAAAAAAAATGTTGTTAATTAAGCTTTAAAAGACTATCTGCACATATTTTCACGCACTGGTGAATAAATAAACCAATCTAAGTATTGATCTTACCTTTAGCATCCAGCTTACTTAAAAACATGCATATTTATTTTCATTTGATTTTACATCTGTGTTCAAAAATAATCAATACTTCCCTAGATATTTTTAAGGACATATGTGCATTTATATGGCAGTAGAAAGACAAGTTAATTAAGAATTAAGAAAAATTAATTCTAGTTCATCTCTACCCTTACTAGGAGATACTCAACTTTAGTTTTCTCAACTATATAACAAGACTGAACTAGAAAAATATGTAATACCGGGTCCCATATTGAACTCGAGTTGGAAGAGGTGAGTCCGGTCTCAAAATGGAGGTAAAACCGCCGCCCGGTCGCCCCCAGCCTGACTCCGGCCGTGGCCACCGCCGCCGCCGCCGGGGGGAGGAGGGCCATGATCCAAAGGAACCAGAGCAGTTGAGAAAACTGTTTATTGGTGGTTTGAGCTTTGAAACTACAGATGATAGTTTAAGAGAACATTTTGAAAAATGGGGTACACTTACAAATTGTGTGGTGATGAGAGACCCCCAAACAAAATGTTCCAGGGGTTTTGGTTTTGTGACTTACTCTTGTGTTGAAGAAGTGGATGCAGCAATGTGTGCCCGACCACACAAGGTTGATGGGCATGTAGTGGAACCAAAAAGAGCTGTTTCTAGAGAGGATTCTGTAAAGCCTGGTGCCCATCTAAGAGCGAAGAAAATTTTTGTTGGTGGTATTAAAAAAGATACAGAAGAATATAATTTGAGAGACTACTTTGAAAAGTATGGCAAGATTGAAACCATAGAAGTTATAGAAGACAGGCAGAGTGGAAAAAAGAGAGGATTTGCTTTTGTAACTTTTGATGATCATGATACAGTTGATAAAATTGTTGTTCGGAAATACCACACTATTAATGGGCATAATTGTGAAGTGAAAAAAGCCCTTTCTAAACAAGAAATGCAGTCTGCTGGATCACAAAGAGGTCGTGGAGGTGGATCTGGCAACTTCATGGATCATGGAGGAAACTTTGGAAGTGGTGGTAACTTTGGCCGTGGTGGAAACTCCGGTGGAAGAGAAGGCTATCGTGGCGGAGGTGGTGGCAGCAGAGGTAGTTATGGAGGAGGTGATGGTGGATATAATGGATTTGGAGGTGATGGTGGCAACTATGGTGGTGGTCCTGGTTATAGACGTAGAGGAGGCTATGGTGGTGGTGGACGAGGATATGGAAACCAAGGAGGCAGATATGGAGGTGGTGGTGGAGGATATGATGGTTACAATGAAGGAGGAAATTTTGGAGGTAACTATGGTGGTGGGAGGAACTATAATGATTTTGGAAATTATAGTGGACAACAGCAATCAAATTAGGGCCCATGAAGGGGGGCAGTTTTGATGGAAGAAGCTCGGGCAGTCCCTATGGTGGTGGTTATGGATCTGGTGGTGGAAGTGGTGGATATGGTAGCAGAAGGTTCTAAAAAAATTTCAGAAGAAAAGGGCTACAGTTCTTAGCAGGAGAGCGAGGAGTTGTCAGGAAAGCTGCAGGTTACTTTGAGACAGTCGTCCCAAATGCATTAGAGGAACTGTAAAAATCTGCCACAGAAGGAACGATGATCCAGAGTCAGAAAAGTTACTGCAGCTTAAACAGGAAACCCTTCTTGTTCAGGACTGTCATAGCCACAGTTTGCAAAAAGTGCAGCTATTGATTAATGCAATGTAGTGTCAATTAGATGTACATTCCTGAGGTCTTTTATCTGTTGTAGCTTTGTCTTTTTCTTTTTATTACATCAGGTATATTGCCCTGTAAATTGTGGTAGTGGTACCAGGAATAAAAAATTAAGGAATTAAAAAAAAAAGAAAAAGAAAAATATGTAATACCTTATTCAGCTATAAAATTCTAAGAATATTTCATTCATATTAAAGAAATTTGCATAATTTTCTTTGTTTAGGCTAAGAGAGAAGGCATATTAGAAAAGAAAGTATTTTCTAAGGGAGGGGAATTGCTAAATTTCTTTTAATTTAAAAACTACAGGTACACTACTAGATATCCTCTATATCCTTCACATAAACATACCAAGGAACTGCCTCAAAAAGCTGTGGAAGAAGTGATTTATACACCACTTTATCCATCTTTTATTATTTACAGTTCTATAACTCCTGCTCCTGAGAAATCTCAGAATTTTCACTTCAGCGTCAAGGTCATAACCTTCCCTAAAGGAAAAAACAGGCTAGCAAATTTTTTACATTTTCCCCTCAAGACAGTAATGTAAACTCCATCCAAACATAGTGTTTATAGAAACTGACTAACATATAAAACATTTTTCTTCTAAACTGAGATGTGTTTTAGTTTCAACTATTAAAAAATAACAAAAATAGGACTTTATATTTGTAAAATATTAGGCAAATATTAAGTAATTACTGTAGATTCACCCATTACATCATTCCTCAAATACTTAATTAGCACATAAGATGTACACTGAAATAAACCATAAGAGCTTCTAAAATAATGAATTTTATGCCCCATCCTAAGTTTTTATAACCTGGTGCTGCTTCTGATATATAAACACTATTTAATAGAAAGAACAAAGACTTTAATATTACAAGATCAGAGATAAATTCTAGGTTTTGCCATTCCTAAAATGCATGGTCTTGAATAAGCCACTTAATCCCTCCTTATTTAACCTTTCTTTGTAAAATGGGAATAATATTCCCTACATAAAGGAGATTTATATGGACTCTCTAAGACAGCAGATCACAGTAGTTAAGAATACAAACCCAGACTTCCAGGGTTTTAATTGGTTTTAATCATGGTTTAGCCACTAACCAGCAGTATGACTCTGGTTAAATTATATAAAATTTATGCCTTAGTTTCTTCATATGTAAATTGGAGATAATAACATTGTCATAAGGGTTAAATGAGTTATTATTTATAAAATTCTTAAAACAGGTGCTAGCTATTATTTATTATAAATATTATTATATACACAAGTGTTTCAGATACTCAAAGTGATATTATATTTATAAACCATCATTTCTATTTTTACGACTATTACCTTGAATTTCATGGTAATCCAAGCTGATTTTCTTTAAATAAGATACCATAGTTATATCAAATGTTCTCATCGTAGCCTCTGTTCCTAAATGAGTAACATTAAATACTAGAATTGTATCTTCTTCTTTCTGTTGTTTGGTAAATTCCAAAACCACCTAAAAGATCAGGACAGACAATAAAGGCTTGATGAATTTTAGAATCATGCTTAAAAACAAAATTTTTCTTCATACATATCATCATGAGAATAATAGAAACTTTGCTCATACTTTCTTACTACCATAAAGTTATTTACTATGACTGGAAATTATCACCTTAATTTCTATTATTCAGAATACAACTACATCTATATAAAAATCATGATATAATTTTACATCAATTATTGATTTACTTTTTTAATTTAGTAGAAACTTCAGGAATGTATGTATTCTTACTAAAATGTTTTTCTTAAACCTATCATGTTTAGATGTTTAACCCTATCATGTTTAAACCTATCATCATGTTTAAATCATGTGTGTTGATTTAAAAAAAAACAGCATTCCCATTAAAGTAAAAAGTATGACAGGCTATTCACTATTACAGTATTATTTAAATTTATTCTGGATATGACAGCCAGTATATTTAGTCAATCAAATACAAAATATTTATGTGGCAATGTTTTGTTTTTTTTTTTGAAGATTTTATTTATTTGACAGAGAGAGACACAGCGAGAGAGGGAACACAAGCAGGGGGAGTGGGAGAGGGAGAAGCAGGCTTCCTGTGGAGCAGGGAGCCCGATGCGGGACTCGATCCCAGGACCCTGGGATCATGACCTGAGCCGAAGGCAGACGCTTAACGACTGAGCCACCCAGGCGCCCCTATGTGGCAATTTTTAAAACATGGAAGTTCTTTGATATTCCATCAAGAGATAGAGATCTTTGTCTACCATCTTTGAATTTCAACAGGCTTGTGACTACTTCATTCAACGGACTACAGAGGAAGCAACACTATAATAACTTCCAATGATAAGAAAGACCCATAAAACTTCCACCTGGGAATGCATACTGAGGGAAAGCTAGTTGCCATGTAAAAAGTTCAACTACCCAGACACTGCCATGTTCAGGAGGCCATGAGTAAGCATTTCAAACAGTCCCAGCTGAGCTCCCAGCCAACAGCCAGTATTAAGTGCCAGCTTCACGAGTGAGACACTTCTGAGGCCCTCTGAAGCTTCAGGTCACTGTAGCTCCAGCAAATCTGACTGCAACCAAATGAAAAACTATACACAAAAATTGCTAAGCTGGGAGGTACCTGGGTGGCTCAGTGGGTTAAGCCTTTGATTCAGGTCATGATCTCAGGGTCCTGGGATCAAGCCCTGTGTCGGGCTCCCTGCTCAGCGGTGAGTCAGCTTCTTCCTCCCCTCTGTCCTCCTGGCCCCCACAAGTGCTCACTCTCTCTCTCTCCCGCTCTCAAATAAATAAATAAAAATCTTTTTAAAAAATTGCTAAGCTGGGCCCTTCCACAATTCCTAACCCATAATACTCTGAGCAAAATAAAACAGTTGTTTTGAGCTATCATGTTTTGGGATAACCTGTTAGGTGGCAATAACAACCAGAACAATGTAAATACTGAAAAAACGCAAAAATAACATTGTTGGCAGTGATATATACTTAAGAAAAACTAGGAGTGTCAACTGAAAAATAGAAACAATTAAGATAGTATAAGATATTCAGTACAGAGTTGTTATACAAAAGTAAATTTCAGATAAATCAATGATTTAAGTGAAAGCAATGAAATCATAAAATAATATGTTAAATTGTGGGTAAATATTTTTGTAATCGAGAATTTTCTAAACATACACTAAGATATAAAGAAAAAATTTAATATATTTCACTACAGCAACATTTAAAACCTCAAAATGGCAAAAGAAGTCAAGTTGAGAAAAACAACACTATTTTTTCTTAGATGATTCTGATTATCATTGTTTATCATTTTAGTTTATTCATTCAATATTCAATAAAATATTTATTGGGCATCATCTACCATGTACAAGGCCATGCCAGCCACTAGGAACATCAAAGTGACCAGGACAGACAAGGTCCTTGTCCTGATGGAGCTTATATTCTAAGAAGAGTGGGGAAAAGTGAAGGTTCCCTTTATTGGGTAGTCAGGCCTTTCCAGTAAGATGGCACTTGAGCAAGTATCTAATAGAAGTAAAGAATCAAGTCATACAGAAAAAGAGTGTTCCAGGCAAAAAAAACATCAACAACAACAACAAAAAAAACCCCGGCAAGCACAAAGAATGTGCTTTGGTATATATAAGGAAGAACAAAAGGCAAGTGTAAGCTCCATAAGGCAAGAACTTTGTGCTCGCTGCTATAACTTCAGTATCTAAAACAATGCACTCCATGATGACACTTGATGAATATTTACTGAAGGGATCATGAAATATGCCTGGAGCAGAGTGAGCAATGCAGAGAGAACTGAAGATGAATCTAAAGAAGTCACATGGGGTGACCTATATGCCATGTAAGGCCTAGCAGGCCATGGGAAGGACTTAACCCTTTACTCTAATCAAGATGGAGGCCAACGGACGGTTGTGAGCAGAGAAATGACATGATCTGACTTTTACTTTAAAAGAATCATTGAACGCTATATCAAGAACTAATGATGTACTATACAGTGGCTAATTGAACATAATAAAAAAATAAAAAATAAAAGGATTACTCTGAGGGCACCTGGGTGGCTCCGTCAGTTAAGTGTCCAACTCTTGATTTTGGCTCAAGGTTATGGTCTCGGGGTCATGAGATCAAGCCCTGCATCAGGCTTGGTTCTCTCTCTCCCTCTCCTCCCCGCCCCCCACAAACCCCGCTGGCATGCTCTCTCTAAAAAAAAAAAAAAAAAAAGGATCACTCTAGCTACTGTGTTAAGAACAGAGTACCTTATGGAAGCAGAGAGACATTATGAGGCTACTGCACTAGTCCAGGGAAGACGGTGACTTGGACAGTGCAGTAGAAAAGCAATCATTTGAATGTATTCTGAAGTTAGAGTCAAGGGATTTTCTGATACTTTAGATGGGCATATGAAAAAAAGAGAGAAGTCAAAGAAGGCTAAAGATAAATAATACATATTTCCTTTAAACAAATACCAATAATACTTAGAGGGATTTATATACACAATTAAAATCTGGTATTTCTGACATCACATTTTAGGACATCATCTCACACTGGGATATAAAGCAGTCAATAAGAAACATCTTTTTATACCTTTGTGTTTTATCATCAAAGCAATGCATATTTACTATTAAAAATTTAGAGTATCTGGAAAAGCAAACAGGCACAAATAAGAAACCATAATTCCACTGCACAGAAATGAAGGTTGTCCATCATGCATTATCAAAGAAAAAAATGCATGTGTAATTTCTAAATAGAATCATGATGTCCTTGGTATTATAATCTCTTTTTTCTCTAAAAGCATGATATTTATAAACATCTTTCCAGGTCAATGTTTCCTTTTATTACATGCTTTTAATGGATATAAAGACATGCTGAAAATTTAGGTTGTTTACACTTTTTCTGAACTATAAACATAACAATGAGCAATATTATTTAGCTTAAAAGTAAAAAAAGAAACATTAATGTAAACATGTCATAGAAATTTTCTACAGAAAAGAAAATCTCATTTAGGTATCTTGAGCTTTTCCAGAATAGATTAGATACAGTATAGATCACTCTCATACCAGTTTTTACAAAATAACATTTCATTTTCTTGGAACTGTGTGTGTGTGTGTGTTAGGAAGTAGGGAAGACAGAGTATATTTTTAATATACTTAATGTTTGAATCTAGTATGAGATAGTTTACAAGGATAGTGATGACAACAATATATTTATTTATGGACAAAACAAAAATACCTACCTCTTTAATTTCAAACTTTAGTAAAAGATTAATGAACTCCTCATTTGGGGCCTCTGCAACTTTTTTTAGTACTGAACTTGTCACACTTTTACCAGTCTGTGTATCTCCATCTTCGGCATCAAAATATTCATCATCAGACTCTAAAGAACACATTCATTTGACTTGAGAGAATGTCCACTGAAAACTGCATGAAACACTCAAATCTCTCAAAAGTAAAATTCATTTATTAGATATAATCTTCATATTTAGAATCAGAATACAGTTATGTTTTTCGAATCCCACCAAGTAACTCAACCTGGCATGTGATAATGATATATAAAGACCAAACTACCCTATTATTTTTTTCTTCAATAGTTCTGTTTTTCAATTCACTTCACTAATTCAGTATTCAATATAAATAACTGTTGGGCATCATCCATCATGTATCAGTCTGTACCAGACATTAAGGGTACTAAAGTAAACAGGGCAGACATGGTCCTTGTTCTCATGAAGCTTACACTCTACTTCAAAATTAAACAAGATCAGTTAGGCCAGAGCTAGAAAAAAAGATCAGATCAGGTAGAAATTGGGGCAAAAAAGAAAAAGTAGCTTATTTAGACTCTTATGCACTGTCAATCACAAAAATCCTTTCGGGGCACCTGGGTGGCTAAGTCGGTTAAGCGTCTGCCTTCAGGTCAGCTCGTGATGCCGGGGTCCTGGGATTGAGCCCCATGTTGGGCTCCTGGCTCAGTAAGGGAGTCTGCTTCTCCCTCTCCCTCCTCCAGCTTGTGCTCTCTCTCTCTCTCTCACTCACTCTCTCTCTCAAACAAATAAAATCTTAAAAAAAAAAAAAAAATCCTTTCATTCAAATGAAGAAACTGGCCTTAAAAAAAAAAGTGACTCCATTTCTGGGTTCTCTATTCTGTTCCATTGATCTATATTATCTGTTTTTGTGCCAGTACCATACTGTCTTGATGAATCACTAAATTCTACCCCAAATTAATAATACACTATATGTTAACTAACTTGAATTTAAACAAAACAAAACAAAAAAAGTGACTCAAAATGACACTGTTGGTTAGTAGAACAACTAGAACATGTGTTCTAGAACAACTAGACTAAAACCAGTGAATTGCTTTAATACTTTCAAAATTCCTTTATTTTCTGAAAATTTTATCTCTATATACAAATGTATATAGGCTTGGTTTAATAAAGAACATTTACTTTCCTTACCTGATTCTACTCCACCTAGCAACAGTGAAGTACCAAGTAGGTCCTTTGTCCTATCTGAAATAATGGGAATTGAGGATACCTAGAAAAGAATACAAAAAGTTTTCTTAACATACTGATTTAGCAGGATCAAATGTACTTAAATGAGAAAAATACTGAAAAAGTAATAGAGGATATAGAGAGATGGAAAGCCACATACACACACAATACACAAATCTTCCAAAAAAGCACTTTATGCAATCAACTAATGGTTGGCTAGTGTTTACTAACGATTAAGACTACCACCTGTATTCATAAGGGCAGACTGTGTACTACTCTAGTAGACAAGTCTACTTATCATAGTGTATCATTTAGTTGCTGTCTCTGACAATACTAACTGTGTGTCTGTATTACAGGTTCCTGGAAAATGGTATCAGCATTGGTGGGCTCTCTCAAATTTCATTTCAAAGTAAGTGGAAATTTAACACCTTTTTTATGTTGTAAAGATCAATTCCAATTAAAGTTATCTACAACTTTTAAGTCTAATGTGTAAGAAAATTACATACAAATTATTCTATTTTGTAATAGTTTTAAGGAAGATTTTTGTATCTAATTTACTTAAACACATTTCATAAATTTGTAAAACATTTTTTTCCTTTCATTTATGTCTTTTTGTTCCCTTTGTTCTCTAAAAGCTGACTTCCTACCACCACTCTAAACAGTAGTGAAAACAGGCTTCAAAATTTACCTATTCAATGCCATATGCACTTTTGTATAGAATCAACAACATTAAACTTCAGAAGTGTATCAAATAAATGAAACTGGCCCTAAAAAATATTCAAAAACAAATTAGCTCAAAGAAAGATGAAAAAACCTCACCATATACAGATATGTAAAGATGCAGCATTTTTATTATATCCATTTACCTGTCTCTCTGGAGACTGTGCAGAGGATTTCTGTGGCAAGGGTATACTGTTAATCAAACATAGCACATCTTTCATCTTCTGGTCAGAAATCCTCACATGCACCAACGGAAGTCCTCCAGATACTTTCAATCTAAAAATACAATTCAACTGTAAGGTTTTAAGGTCCAGCTTCTCTCTATTATGGGGGAGGGGGGGAATGGATTTGAGACTACACTGTGGAGTCAAAGTGACTCTGGACATGTTTTAATCTAACTAATGCCTCATTCAGTCAACATTGTCAGAGAATGAGAGGTTCTGCGTAAGCCAAGTTTCCAGATAATTTTAATGTATCCCTCTTCAGCAGCCAAACCTTTTAAAGTTAACTGATTTTTATGAACATATTTTCAAACACAATGTCTAATTTTTAAAACCACTATACATGCTTTAACTATTTCCTGGCATCAAAGATTTTATATTATACATATCTAAGAGTATCTACTCCATCACTCTCTATCCCCTTGCCTTGCTTTATTTCCGTTTCTAATACTTGTCAGCACCTGACATATCATATATATTCGCTTATTTTATGTCTCCTGATTAAAATATATGCACCCTGAGGACATCTGTTTTACCCACTGCTGAATCACTGCTATGCTTTCATTAGTTGCTTACTTTTGGGCCCTGCTTCTACTCGGCTTCCCTACTCAGCATAACTGCCTCGGTTTATCTGTCTCAATAGCTTTGTGGCAGCTGTTTGCTGCTCAGGAAGTTCTTTCCAGTTACTGCTTATCTTTGACTTGCCAACGTGAGCAGCTCAAGTTGACAGCTGCCTAATGATTATATGAAGAATGATATTCTGTATAAGGCACAAATGAAAAGAGGCCGGTTGGCTATTCCTGTCTCAAGATACTGAACATTCTATAAAAGTACTCTGTAAGTTGAAAGCACCATAAATATGTAAAGATGCTTCTTTATTATTTGTGAAACTAAAGGCATCTCAAATAGAGGGACTGGATGAACCCTCCCACCCAAAATAACTACAAAGTTGGACAAAATACATGAAACAATGGTTTAAAAGACATTGGACATTAGTCAACAAAAGACAGATGAAAAACGGAAAACAAATGAAGGAAGACCTAGGAATACCCCAGCCTACTGACTTAAGAATTTCAAAATATGAGGGGTACAGTAAAGGAGTATTTCAAGAGAAATATACAACATTCAATGCCTATAGTAGAAAAGAAGTTCTTAAATCAGTGTTTTCAACTTCCACCTTAAAGAACTAGGAAAATGAAATAAATGAAACCCAAAGGAAGCAGAAGGGGAAAAAGCAGTAACAAACATGAGAGTGGAAATCAATGAAATAAAAAACGGAAGGACAATAGAGAAAATAATTGAAGCCAAAAGCTGATTCTTTCAGAAGATGATCAACAAAACTGATAAACTGATCAGGAAAAAAAGAGAAAAGGCACAAACTACTAACATCAGCAGAGAGAGAGATATAGCATCACTACAAATTCTCTATGTATTAAAAAGGCAATATAATAATATATGAACAATCTTATGACAATAAACTCAAAAACTCAGATGGACAGATTCCTTCCTTAAAAGACAAACTACCAAAGATCACTCAAAAAAATCTGAATAGCCCTCTATCTATGAAATATACTGAATTTGCAGTTAAAAACTCTCCCCCAAAAAACAAAACTCAAGTCCAGATGGCTTCACTAAATGAACTCCACCAAACATATAGAGAGGAAATAATTCTACACAACTTCCTCCAAAAAACTCACTCCATGAGGCCAACATTACCCTAATATGCTGATACAAAAACAATGAAAGCACAAATATCCCTCACAAATAGAGATGTTGACCCTTGAACAACTTGGGTTTGAACTCCACGGGTCTACTTAAATGCGGATTTTTTTTCAATAAATACGATGAAGTACTGTAATTGTATTTTCTCTCCCTTATGATTTTCTTCATAATATTTTCTTTTCTCTAGCTTTATTGTAAAAACAGAGGATATAACACATACACAAAATATGTGTTAATTAACTGCTAATATTATCGGTAAGGCTTCCAGTTAAAGGTAGGCTTTTAGTAGTTAAGTTTAGGGGAAATCAAAAGTTATACATGGATTTTCAAAAGAGCGAGTGTGGGACTGGGATGGGGGCTAGTGCCTCTAACCCTTGCACTATTCAAGGGCCAACTGTATAAAAGGACACAAGGACTCTGGGGGGATGATGGATGTGTTCATTATCTTGACTATAGTGATGGTTTCATAGATATATACGTATGTCAAAACTTATCAAATTGTACGCTTTAATTAGATGTAGCTTACTGATATACATGTCAAAACTTATCAAATTGTATGCTTTAATTAGATGTAGCTTACTGAATATCAATAATATTTCAGTAAGGCTGTTTTTAAGAAGGCAGCATAAATATTTCATAATTATCTCCTTAAATTCAAAATTCAGTTCCTACTTTTCATTCCCTTGAATTATTCTCAAGATTTTATGTGGTTTCATTATCAAAAGAGCCTCTATTTTTTTCCCCTAGTTTCAAGTTTTTATTTAAATTCCAGTTAGTTAACATACAGTGTAATATTAGTTTCAGGAATAGAATTTAGTGATTATCACTTACATACAACATCCAGTGCTCTTCACAACAAGTGCCCTCCTTAATATCTGTCACCCATTTAACCCATCTACCCCACCTACCTCCAACTCCAGCATCTCTCAGTTCTCTATAGTTGAGTCTGTTTTCTGGTTTGCCTCTCTTTTTCTCCCCCCCCCACATTCATCTGTTCTGTTTCTTAAATTCCACATATGAGTGAAATCATATGGTATTTGTCTTTCTCTGACTTATTTTGCTTAGTGTAGCAATCTCTAGCTCCATCCACATCACTGATTTTTGAAGATTTTATTTTATTGATATTGAATTGTTGGATTTGATCCATTCAAAAACACGGATAACCAACTTTTACACATTATAAAATTCCAAATACTTCTGAAATAAGAGAAGAGATACATCATAATTCAAATAAACATTTTCTTAAAAATGTGTTTCTGCTATAAGATAATCATTTTTTCTGTCTTTCACAAATCTAGTTCTTTAATCAGAGGGGGAGACGAACCATGAGAGACTATGGACTCTGAGAAACAAACTGAGGGTTCTAGAGGAGAGGGGGGTGGGGGGATGGGTTAGCCTGGTGATGGGTATTAAAGAAGGCACATACTGAATGGAGCACTGGGTGTTATACGCAAACAATGAATCATGGAACACTACATCAAAAACTAATGATGTAATGTATGGTGATTAACATAACATAATAAATAAATAAATAAATAAATAAATAAATAAAATCCAGTAACCGATACAGATACATTTCGCCTTGTTAATTTTAGAATATAAAAGAAATACATTACCTGGCCATTCTAATGTCTTTTTCTACCATTGCCTTGGCCAACTCAACATGAATATCCATGGGTTGCAATATATGCATAGTTGATGGATGCTGAAATCGACACGTTTTCCAGTTTTCCTCTTTAAAAAAATTTTAAAATTAAACTAGTTTTCCAGATGTTCTGTGAAAAATTACTCTAACTTAATAGAAAACAGCAAACGTATTCAATAAATACTAATTTTTACTTCTTTCAGCATATGTTAAATGACCTTTATTTTTTAAAATAAGATTGACAAAAAAAATAAAATAAAATTGACAGTTAATAACGTAACTGTTTATTTCAAAATGTTTTCTAGTTAGCAGTAACAGTTCATAATAAGTGGGCACTTTTCCCCACTTAATTACTAAACAATTCTCATTGGATTATTACTGCTGTATAAATACTAAAATACTTTGCTATAATAAATTATACAGTCCACATCAGAGAAAAAAATTAAAATTCACCCATGCTCTAAAAATGAGGGTTATTAATGACAAGGAATTTCAGTGTTTATTTTTTCACATGTCTACTCTAACTCCATTTGACATTCTTTATCCTCATCCTAGGTCTATCATGTCTAGGCTATCAATCTGGCTTATGTATCTAAAGACTATGAAGTGATCCACAAGTACTGATAAAGGATAGTCTACTGTGGGGAATAAAAACATAAAGGAAAAAATCAGTGGGAAAGAAATAGTTTTATATACAAATATGTTTATAAGCATTAGTGCATATGTGATGGGGGGACAGAACAATCAAAATGGCCTATAACAGATTAAAATAAACAATGATACAAAAACAAAAAATAAATAAAATAAGACCAACAGGAGTCAAAGACTGTGATATAAAAATAATTGTAAATATTTATTTGGAGGATGTTCATATAACATCTTGCATTTTAAAGCAAATAGGAAAAAAAAAACAGGACTTTATTGCCCTAATTCTGGAATTAGTGATCAAGGTAGGTGGTTGCAGTGAAAAAAGGAAAAAAAAAATAGAAAATGACAGAGGAAAAAAAGAGGTTTCTGGGGTTCCTTAGAGAAATTACACTAGTTTAGCACATAATTCTAAAACAAAAATGAGTTTTATTAAGTAAGATTTTATGATAAAAAAGTGTAATAATCACTTTTCTCCAAAAAAAAAAAAAGTTCCAGAGTCAGACTTTCCAACAGAATCCTACACAGATCTTAAGTGATGGCAATCACTGAACATCTTTTATCACTTATAACTCAAACAATTATTATTAAGTACATATGAAAGAAAAGGCAGTTTTAATGGTCTGTGTAAAATGGTCTGTGTAAAAGTACTTCCCTCCAAGGAATTAATACATAAAACATTATGTATTTACATTTTAATAAATCTCTTCATTCCTACTAGAGTATACACTCTGCACACAGAGTTACTTTCTTTCTTCCAATGACCTACCACAAAGTGCTAAATTCAAGGATATTCAGCAAATAATTATTGCTTTTAGAAATTAAACAAGTATGGAGAACCAGTGTTCTTTACTTAAGCAGTAGAAAACACCATAACTTCTGGAAAATAATTAACTACCTTTAGGGTTTTAAGACTATATCCATACTTGTCAGATATCTACAAAAGTAGACTGTAATACTACTGAAATAATGACTAGGCTAGTAAAGTCAAAATATTTAAAAATAAAGTAGCAAGGGAAGACAACATTGAGACATCCCAAAAGCACTGAGAAAGAAAAACTTAAGCCAATGGCAACTTCTATTTTTGTGTTCTGGGCAGTTTCACAGTCACATCACAACAAATAGGCAATGACTGGACCTAGATTCAAACGGTGCTAAGTACCTGAAGATGAATAGGCATATTTTTATCTCTATTTCTACCTGTGGCAATGATTTGCACTGATGGGCTCCGATTTGGTTTTCTTAAGTGACCAACAGGATATGTGTTCAAAACATTGTCACGGTTGATATACATGCACACATATTTACCTAAGCTATTCAACATAATTTCAAGATCCTAAAAACTAAGCAAAAGCTTACCTGCTCTTGCAAAGAGTAACTGCACACTTTTTATTTCAACATCAAACTTGTCATATGCTTTATCCATTATTTCTTCCAGAGATGAATTATTAGTCTTCTGCAAACCTTGATCTTTACTGTTAAGCTAAAATGGACAAAAACTTCAATTTTCTTAACAGAAAAATATATTAATATTTTTGTTGTGTTTTCTTAAAACCTAACTAAAATGAAAACACTGTCCTTAGTGAGTTCACGTTCTGCTTAATTTTCTGACAATTTTTTGCAAGTATTTTATTAGGAATATAATATTTCAGTATACCTCTTTAATATGTTTGGGTACTAGGTACTCAGCATATTTGTATTAATTAGAAGATCAGTTACACAGCTGTCTACCTCAAAGAACCTGTCTAGACATGCAACTCTTCCTGGCTCTCAGCAGTTATTGCAACTCATGGCTCAGCACCCCTACAACCTAACCTCTTCACCATGAAATCACAGGTTTTGTTCCTTCTTCTTCTCATTACATCACCTGAATAAACAGGCCATTAGAATTCAGCTTCAACCTCCACTTCCTTTTCCCTCTTCCCAAAGGAAGCAAGGATCCATTCGGGACTGTATTTTCTGAAATCTTCACTTTTTCTCAGATGCTTGGATTTCTAATGGGTTCGACACCCAAAACCTTAGCGTTCTCTTACTCAATTTAATTGCTGACAGTGGTATAACAAGTATATTAATATGTGTATAATTTCCTATTGTCAAAATAAGTAAATTAACAAATAACACTGTGTAATTAAACTCTGGAAATCTAGTACTTCTCTACAACTAGAAAAATACAGCAGTAATCCAGTCCTCAATATTAAATCATCTACCATTACAGAAAATTTTAGGGGTTTTCCATGTTTTTTTTAATAGCCATAAAATATACATAAAATACTCAATCTAAGCTAGGCTTGACAAAATACTAAGAAGAAATAAGTCTAAGTTTAATTTAAGTAAACTCTGAGGGAAAACCAGCAAACTGTCAGATAGCTAGCTTCCAACCTGAGCAAAAATGGGCAGGAAGAAATGGATATACACCTACCTGAAATGTACCAAAGTCTACAATGAGAAGATCTGACTTTTCATGGTGGAAACCTGTCTGTGGAAGTATTAGATAAGAAGGCTTCAGATTTATCCTTAAATCAAGGACTTTTCGAGTTTCAATAATGTGTGTAAGTCCTAAAAGAAATAATAAAAGATTAGATGGTCAAGTTGACATACGTAATTATATTATTAACAATGAGAATACGAGTATCACTTGAAAAGTATTATGGAGGAGCATCAGTTCTCACAGACTATCCTCAAAATTAAGCATCTAAGGTGAAACTGCATATGGTCAATGGGAGACAATCATATCATTACACTGTACAGTAAACCCAACATAGCTAGTATTTTATCCAGAGAGAGAAAAATTCATCATTTCTTTTTTTAAACATTTTTTTTAATTATTTATTTGACAGAGAGAGACACAGCCAGAGAGGGAAGCCCCTACACAGCCAGAGTAGGGGGAGTGGGAAAGGGAGAAGCAGGCTTCCTGCCGAGCAGGGAGCCCGATCCCAGGACCCTGGGATCATGACCTGAGCTGAAGGCAGACGCTTAAAGACTGAGCCATCCAGGTGCCCCAAAATTCATCATTTCTTTAGTTAAGCAACCACATAAAGTACTTGGCTTGAGTTTAGAGACCATGCTGTATAAAAGTATTTATGTTTAGAACCAGAGTTACACACAAAGTTTTCATTAGAATAGACAAAATTTTGAGTTTCATTGATGTTTATGCAGATAAATTCTTTACCCGTAGCTGTTCTCTCTTTAATTTCTTCCAGCTTCATTAATGTAGCTGATGTTATTTGTTCAAGATTTAATCCTTTATTTGATTGAAAGAATTCAACCACTGCATTGATGGTTTTCTGTAAAATAATTTAAAATATAAGCAAGCTCTACACAGTACTTCCATATTATAAATTTTAAAGTTTCAGTTTAATTCTAGTAGCAGGAGGGGAAGAATGAAGGGGGCGAAATCGCAGGGGGAGAAGAACCATGAGAGACGATGGACTCTGAAAAACAAACTGAGGGTTCTAGAGGGGAGGGGGGTGGGAGGATGGGTTAGCCTGGTGATGGGTATTGAGGAGGGCACGTTCTGCATGGAGCACTGGGTGTTATGCACAAACAATGAATCACGGAACACTATATCTAAAACTAATGATGTAATGTATGGGGATTAACATAACAATAAAAATTAAAAAAAAAAAAAAGAATTAACCACATCCCAGATGAGAGTGGTTTGGACAAATCTCATTGGTACAATTAGTATCTGCTAAAAAAATGTACGTTTCACAGTTTCTGACAAAGACAATAAAATGTGTTTTAGTCTGAAAAAAAAAAAAAATAAAGTTTCAGTTTAATTCTAAACAACTGTGGCTCCAAACTTAGGAGATACCTCCAAAGATACTCTGCCCTATTGCATCTCTCTCTCTCGTGGAAAAAAAAAAAATCTAAAAAAAGGAATAGCCCAAGTAAGCTTACTAGAGAAGCAACAAATGTGTGCATGTCATTAAGGTGACTTTGTATGTTCTAAGGTGTCATGTTGATATAGCAATGGACATTACTACTAAACTATACACTTAAAAATTGCCAAGATGGTAAATTTTATGTATTTTACCACAATTTAAATTTTTTTTAATTTAAAAAATTAAATTAAACCCTGCCTGTGACTACACTTCTAAACTGTGAAGTAAAAAAAAAAAGTCACGGTTCTCAACAACAGAGTAGGACGAACTTACAAAGGATGCAATGACTAGTGATCCTGTTGGCTAGCCTGAGATGAGTTAAGAGCATTTGAATAAAAGATGGAACCATAGATACAGAACTTGAGCCAGCATTTTCAATGACATCTAAATGTCAATGCTTTTTTTTCATATGAACAATATTTAAAATTCTTTTATTACTCCTAAAGCAATTTGAATTGGTCCAGATATTTAGAGGAAAGGGAAAATAAGCAAAACTGAACTGGAACAGGAAGTCAGTGTATAACTATTTGGGAGTAGTTGGTACAATAAACAGACTTTTTTTAAAAAAGATTTTATTTATTTGAGAGAGAGAATGTGCACACATGTGCACACACAAGTGGGGGGCGGTAGGCAGAGGGAGATGGAGAAACAGACTCCCCGCTGAGCAAGAAGCCCAGGGCAGGGCTCAATCCCAGGACCCTGGATCATGACCTGAGCTGAAGGCAGACGCTTAACTGACTGAACCACCCAGGCACTCCAACACAGACTTTTTGAATAGTATATTAGATTTTTTTTTTTTACTTTAACATAAGCATAGATAAGTACAGTAGAAAAAAAAATGGCAGCATATGAAAAAGTAAAATTAACTGGTAAGCATGTACTGCTTTTAAAACAAGAAAAAAGTGTTAGTAAACTTAGTTGCTAAGTAAATAAATGTTAGGTATAAAAGAGGAAAAATAAGAACACCATATGTCAGAAGTATAAGATGGGTTTAATAAAGATTGACTTTCTCCTTGCACTTACAGCATCGTAGATGACCTCCACAGGCTGAGACTGAACAGTCAGAGTCTGGTCAGCCGTGCTATTCTCTGGGTTGGTTTCAAACTCGATTTTAAGCAAGGATGAGGTAGTATCGCCAATGGAAGCCACGAGTGACGGTACAACACCCTGCTGTTTCAGACCTGTTATGTACCAATGTTCTAATTTTGCTTCCACCCTACAATCCAGTGAGTAAATAAATAATATAATTAAGATGCTGTGTAACATAATGGGTTAAAATATAAATTTTCCTTTTAAAAAAACTCCTTTGAGAGCCAGTACTACACCTATTACCCGAGGTAAAGTCCAAACTCCTTGGCCTGGCATTTAATTACCCATACAATCTGGGGTTTTGTTTTGGTTTTTGGCTCTTAACTTCTCATCCGCATGAGAAACCCACTTTGGCCAACTCCTGAACACTACAGAAGTTCCGATGATCACTGTTACATGAACGTAAGCTACACTTCACTCAGGGAACTCAACCCTCTATTTCATGTCACCTGAAAACACCCTCATCCCTGCTTCTTTCTACTCAGCTACCCTAAATCCCAATTCTTCTAGCCCAAGTTATTCTCCTCTGCAACTGAGCTTGTGTAGCATTAACCTCAAGGATTTCACTTTACAGCATCTTCTCACCTACAGCTAATATGTTATATAGTTCTTATATCATTAACTTTTTGGTTATCCTCTCTTAACATGTACAGCATAAACTTCTTAAAAACAGAAACTTAATGTTCCTATGCTAGCCTTCATAGTATCAAACTGATAAATTTAACAGTATCCAATAAATTTTTGCGAAGGAAAGAACAGAGGGTAGAGTAAATGATGAACTCCTCATATAGCTTTGTAACAAAACAAATTCAAATATAAAAAGACCATCTGACACACAAAAGGAAAAGAAACTAAAGAAGTTGTTTAATGCTAAATAACACTATTTTTTGGCCAAGTCATATCTAGAAATAAAAACTGAAATAATAAGCTTTTTAAAACTTACTTAAGTGCTTGTGCTCCTGGTCGCTGAGATACTTGGGTGCCCAGGCCAATTATCTGAATTTTCAGTATTTCTGGGATATTTTTGTTTTCTCTTAATGTGATAGAGGTGCTCACTAGTCTCAGTGTCATTATATGGGCAACATACTAAACAAAAAGAATGAATGAAAATTGTTACAGTTTAATTATTATTTTCTTTAATAATTTCTTATTTAAATTTGTTGAATTATAAGGTGATCTAAATGTTCAAAAAGAACATTAGAAACTTCAACACAAAATTACAAAATTGTTCAAAAAGGACAACTACAAGAGATCCAAAATTCATTTCTCCTAGTTTGAGATAATAAAAATGAAACTTGATAAAATATTTTGTCATATAAAGACTCAATTCATCAACTTTCACTAAAGCAAACTAATTCAGACCAATCCTCTGGCTCAAAAACTGGACAAAATATAGAGAACATCTGCTTGATGTCTTGGAAGGGTTAAAAAAACACTGAGAAAAAAAAAATCCTGACCAAAAAATAGATAGGTCAAAACGAGGTAGGACAGAGAAGCAGGGAGTTGATTCTCATCAAACCTTAAAGGAAGACATTAAGAGAGGAAGATTCATAAAACAGAAAACAATTAACAAAATGGCAACAGTAAGTCCTTACCTAAATAATTACTTTAAAAGTAAGGAGATTAAATTTTCCAATAAAAAGATAAAGAATGGCAGAATGGATTTTTAAAAAAATAAGATCCAATGATATGCTGCCTACAAGAAAGACATTCACTTTAGCTTTAAGGACACACATTGACTAAAAGTGAAGGAATGGAAAAAGATACTTCAAGCAAATAGTAACTCCCCTCAAAAAGGGTAGCTATATTTATATCAGAAGAAAATAAACTTTAAGTTAAATGTTGTCAAAAGAGACAAGAAGGTCATTATATAATGATAAAGAGATCAGTCAATCAAGAAAACATAAGATTTGTAAAAACTTATGCACCCAACATTACAGTACCTAAATACATAAAGTAAATACTAATAGAACTAAAAAGAGAAATAAATGGCAATAGTTGGGGACTTCAATAACCCACTCTCAACAACAGATAGCTCATCCTAACAGAGAATCATAAAGAAACAGTGGATTTAAACACTGTAAGCCAAAGGGATCTAACAGACATGCACAAAACATTCCACTCAACAGCAGCAGAATAAACATTCTTCTCAAGCCCACAGGAATATTTCCTAGGATAGATCATATATTAGGCAATGAAACAAGTCTCAAAAAATTCAAGAAGGTATCAATTATATCAAGTATCTTTCCCAACCACAATGGAATAAGATCTTAATAAGAGGAAAGCTACAAAATTCACTAATATGTGGAAATTAAACAACACACCCCTGAACAACCACTGTATCAAAGAATAGATCAAAAGGAAAATAAAAAAATAGCATGAGATAAACAAAAATGGAAACTGAATACATCAAAACTTACGGAATGCAGCAGAAGCATCTTCCTTCTAATAGGGAAGTTTATAGTGATAAATTCATACAAGAAAAAAGAAGGATCTCAAATAAACAACTTAACTTTACACCGCAAGGAACTAGAAAAAGAAGAACAAACTAAGGCCAAAGTTAAGGATTTTATTTATTTACTTTTCAGAGAGAGAGGGAGAGCACAAGCAGGGGAGTGGCAGGCAGAGGGAGAAGCAGGCTCCCCACCGAGCAAGGAGCCCGATGCGGGACTCGATCCCAGGACCTGAGCCAAAGGCAGAAGCTTAACCAACTGAGCCTCCCAGGCATCCCAAAGCCCAAAGTTAGAAGAAGAAAGGAAATTATAAAAATTAGAGAAGAAATAAATGAAATAGAGAATAAAAAAACAATAGAAAAGATTAATAAAACCAAAAGTTGGTTCTTTAAAAACAAAACTGTCAAACCTTTAGCTAGACTAAGCAAGAAAAAAAGATGACACATGTGAATAAAATTGTAAGTAATAGAGGAGATATTACAACTCATATACAGAAATACAAAAGATCATAAGAGACTACTATGAACACCTATATACCAACAAATTAGACAACCTAGAAAAAAATGGATAAATTTCTAGAAATGTACAATCCACCAAGACTGAATCATGAAGAAATAGAAAATGTGAACAGACCAATAATGAGTAGGTGATTGAGTCAATAATCAGAAACCTCCCGACAAAGAAAACCTCAGGACCAGATAATGTCACTGGTAAATTCTATCAAACATTTAAAAAAGAATTTACTCCAATTCTTCTCACACACTCTTGTGAGAAGAAACAAATGATAACATTTTTATAAAAATCAATAACTCATTTAATCCAATTCAACATAATACAGTAAAATGAAATAAAATACTTCTTAAACCACCTAAAAAATAATTACCTGCTTGGGTAAAGCCAAGTTGTGGGAGCTCTCACTATAACCAATAGCAGTGAAGAGCTTATCTTTTTCCTCTGGAGTCATAATGTCATCAATAGCTACAAAGAAAGGACAGTATTTTAAGAAATCAATTGCTTCAGTTTTACAGATACAATAAAAACAATCAAACCAAACTAACAAGTGCTCTAAAATCAATGCTAAAAGCAAAAGCAGCCGGGTAATTCCCTCTAATATACTACTGTGCCTACTTAAAACAAACATCATGCATTTGCTTGCTTATGTCAAGAAAAGGCAAAGAGACACCATTAAGGGAATTCTGGTCTCATATAAGAATTTTAGAATTCCCTAAGTAGGTTAAAAATTAAGTGAAACTTCTGATATTCATGTAAAAAGTAACAATAAGAAATGTCAGATGTTGACGCTTCTGAATTCAAACTTATAAAATTTCACACAAATAATTTCCTCAAAAATATCAAAATTTTAATTTAGTTAGATAAACCCAGACATGTTCCAGCCTGAAGTATTTGCTTATACCTTTACACTAATTTGCTTATAATAAACGTAAAAGTCCACTAACTGGCTAAAATAGAATTTATGTATTTTTTACTTATCAGTGTACAACAAATTATCTGACTTGGAACTTACTTTCAGGAATCAAAGATTCTTCATCTTTTTTCTTAGACTCCTTCTTACCCCAAAACCCACTAAACCAGCCTCCACGTTTCTCGCTTGTGTCAGTAGACTTTTTCCTTAATTTTTGCCCAGATCGAATCACCTGAAAAGTAAACATTTTTATTAAATTTAATTAAAGAGTAAATGCCCTCTTCATTTTCAGGTATAGCCAGGTAAGAACAATGGTTAATTATTTTAACACGACATTAGGTTAAAAACGGTCAAGAGAACCTTCTGAAATGGTGTTCAACATGATTTGGTTAATATAGTTCCACCGTTAATTTACTTTACACACCTACTGATCAAATTTTGATGATGCTGCATTTTAACAGAAATATTCAAGTGAATTTTTTTGAGCAATATGTCTTCCAAATATTTAAGTTAACAGCCACTAAGACTGCAGATTTATAAAATGAAAAGTTCTCTATAAAGGAGATGCTTCCACACTCAGAAGTATTAGTTTAAAACAATCATATTTCAGAATTCATATACATTACTGGTTTGCTAACTATGGACATGGGAGAGGGGTCGAATATAAATAAAAACAGATAGTCCTTAAATCTCATTTCATTCTCTTCTCAATAAATCCTGGCTTGATTTTCTGCAACTCCTTGAAATACTAAAATATAGATGAATAACTAAAAAGCAGAAAACAGAGAATAAATAGAATAAAGGGGATAAATAATTTAGACTCTATCTTCTCACTCCCTGAGTAAGTAAACTTTAATAATTTTCCCACTTAAAATTTATAGTATTTTAAATTAGTAGTAAATTGGTAACCTATTGCAAGCCTCCCTGTGTAACAAAAGGTGAAATACTCCAAAAGAGAAGTTGAAAAAAAGTTGAATTAGTAAAGAGAAGTCTAAACCAAGTTAAGTAAGTTCTCTTTATTTTTATTTATTTATTTTTAAAGATATTATTTATTTATTTGAGAGAGAGAGTACAAAAGAGAGCATGTACAAAAGAGAGAGAAGTGCATATGTTCAGGCCCTGTTTGAATTTGCAAACTGAAAGTGAATGACAAATCAGCTACTGTGGATATCATAGCTCAGTGGTGTTCAATCCTTAATGCACTTAAGAATCATCAGGAAGCTTTAACAAAAACAAAAGCAAAAAACAACAGCAATGCCCAAGCCCCACCACATACAATTAATCAAATCCTGAGAAATGGACTCTAGGCATCATTTTTTTAAAAAATTCCCTATGGATCCTAATGTGCAGCAGGATTCAGAACCAACAAGATAACTACCTAAGAGTTTCCTCAACAACAGTGGAGATCATCAAGCAGGGAGTAGATGAAACTGAGCTATTTCAGAAAAGGCACCCAATTAAATGTGTATCATCTGGGTTTTTAAGCTTTAAAGAGTCTATCAACAATTCTTTTAGGGAAAATGCAACCAGAGCCTGCAAGCTTAAACCTGTCTTACATACTGGACTTAATAAACAGATGGATTTATGAACAGTTCTCTATAAATCTAAATACAGGAACAGCTGTGCAGTGTTTGATATTTTATTAAAATCTTTTTAACTGAGCCCCGGCCCCGGATGTAGCAGCCGCTGAGATGTTGATGCCCAAGAAGAACCAAATTGCCATTTATGAACTCCTTTTCAAGGAGGGAGTGATGGTGGCCACGAAGGATGTCCACATGCCCAAACACCCTGAGCTGGCAGACAAGAATGTGCCCAACCTTCATGTCATGAAGGCCATGCAGTCTCTCAAATCACGAGGCTACGTAAAGGAACAGTTTGCCTGGAGACATTTCTACTGGTACCTTACCAACAAGGGCATCCAGTATCTCCATGATCACCTCCACCTGCCCCCCAAGATTGTGCCTGCCACTCTGAGCCGCAGCCGCCCTGAGACTGGCCAACCACGGCCCAAAGGTCTGGAGGGAGAGCGACCTGCAAGACTCACATGAGTGGAAGCTCACAGAGACACCTACAGACGAAGCGCTGTGTCCCCTGGTGCTGACAAGAAAGATGAGGCCGGGGCTGGGTCAGCAACTGAGTTCCAGTTTAGAGGCAGATTTGGTCGTGGACGTGGTCAGCCACCTCAGTAAAGTTGGAGATGTTTTGTGTTGAATAAATTTGTAGCCAGAAAAAAATTAAAAAAAAAAAATCTTTTTAACTAAACTGGGGTGCCTGGTGGCTCAATGGGTAGAACATGCGACTCTTGATGTCAGGGTCATGAGTTTAAGCCCCACATTGGGCATAGAGATTACTTAAAACAAAAAATGTTGGGGCACCCTGGTAGCTCAGTTGGTTAAGCATTGGATCTTGATACCAGCCCAGGTCTTGCTCTCAGGGTTGTGAGTTCAAGCCCCAGGCAGTGATCCACGCTGGGCGTGGAGCCTACTTTTAAAAAGAGAATTCTAGGTTTAGTTAAGAGGTTTTTTAAACATTTTAAAAATTAAAAGAATTTAAAAAAAAATTTTTTAAGTAGGCTCCACCCCCAGCATGGAGCACACACAGCCTGGGGCTTGAACTCACAACCCTGAGATCAAGATCCAACGTTTAACCAATTGAGCCACGGGGGGCGGGTGCCCCTAAACTGATGATTTTAAAAGAGCAAGCACTAAATTTTTTTGTTACCATCTTTTTTACCACACATAAAAAATTTACTTTTTGGTAATACACAACATATATTTTTAAACTTTAAGGGAAACATTTTTACTTTGAAAAATAAATTAAGTTAATCATTGAGGAATTTAAAAAATAATGTTGATATGAGACATTAAGATAATGTAGTGACCAATGCAACATTCAACTTTCCCCCTCCCAAATCTCTATTTAAATCCCTAAAAAGTGTTATATGCAAACAATGAATCATGGAACACTACATCAAAAACTAATGATGTACTATATGGCAACTAACATAACATAATAAAATAAAATAAAAAAATTTTTAAATATTTTAAAAGATAAAGCCACTATTAGCACTGAAATATCTGTAAAGCTTTGTAAATCTTTGATCAGCATGTCACAGACTTTGAGAGATTTTAAAATAAATTGAAAAATTTTAAAAGACTTTATAAAGAGAAAAGACAGAAGTGAATTAATTAGAAAGCACACAAATAAAAATACTAATTTCAGTGAGAATAACTATGAAGAAAATAAAGCAACAAAATAAAAAATACTGGAAAAAAGACTTTCCTATATGTTGACAATTATCACTTAAAAAATACATTTAAAAATGAGAGCTGATCTACAACTATACACACACAATGTACCAGCGTCTAATCCTTGGTTTTAATATTATAATTATGTCAGATATAACCATTAGGGGAAACTGAGGGGAGGGTACACAAGGACCTCTGTGAGTTATCTCTGCTTTACTTCCTATGAATCTATAATTATTTCAAAGTAAAATATATCTATATGAGACCAAAAATAAATTTTAAAATATATATGACCTAATAAAAAGAGAGATACAGAATTGTATCACGTTAATACCATCTCTGTTGTCTTCACTTCCTTCCTAGTTCAGCTAAAAGTATATGGCAAATAACTCCAGTCAATTCCTGCCTGTCTTTTAAATTCTGTGACCCTGTGGATTTTCCTTTACAGTAAAAAAACTTCAGCCTTG
This sequence comes from Phoca vitulina, assembly GCF_004348235.1. Taxonomy (NCBI): domain Eukaryota; kingdom Metazoa; phylum Chordata; class Mammalia; order Carnivora; family Phocidae; genus Phoca; species Phoca vitulina. Next base: position 28,183,264 of record NW_022589723.1, read on the forward strand.
GATGAATCTAAGTATCTTTTCTTCATGTATATCCATCCCTTTGTCTATAGCATCCAATAATAAATCCTCTTTTGTCAATTTTTAAGCAACTGGTAACTGGTATTAAGAACACCCAATTAGGGGCATCAGTTAAGTGTCCAACTCTTGCTTTCAGCTCAGGTCATGATCTCAGTGTCCTGAGACTGAGCCCCATGTTGGGCTCCACACTGGGTGTGGAGCCTGCTTAAGATTCTCTCTCTCTCCCTCTCTCTCTGCCTCTCCCCTGCCCCGTCCCCCACTTGTATTCTTTCTCTCTCAAAAAAAATTTTTAAAAAGAACATCCAATGGAAGTCAAGCAACTTAATTTAGGAAGGATTGAAATGATCTGTTCCTCTGGCAAATCATTCCTTTAATTCATAGGAACAAGTCCCAGCAGTAGCTAATACCTTCTAAAATACTCATACACCCTGACCCAAAAACTGCACCTTGAGGAACTTGCCCTTAAGAAAACAAGAGATGTGGGGCGCCTGGGTGGCTCAGTCATTAAGCATCTGCCTTCGGTTCAGGTCATGATCCCAGGGTCCTGGAATCGAGCCCCACATCGGGCTCCCTGCTCAGCGGGAAGCCTGCTTCTCCCTCTCCCCATCCCCCTGCTTGTGTTTCCTCTCTCACTGTGTCTCTCTCTGTCAAATAAAAAAAAAACAAAAAAAAAAAACAAGAGATGTTTGAGAAAGCATGTAGACAAGGTTACTCATTGCAGTGTCATTTATAATTAAATATAACCAGTGGGAAATAGGGAAGCAAATTCTGATATATGCACAGAATGGAATACCATTCAGCTATTTAAAATGTTGGATAAATTATTCTATTGGCATAAAAATGAAACACTAATAAATTTTTAAAAGAAATAAAAAGCAAGTTATAAAACCTTTTCTTGACTCCACATTCCCCACCAGTTACCACTCCATTTACCTGTTCTCCCCTTACATCCACTCTCTCTCATTCCTATCAAGTTTCTACCCACATTCTTCTATAAACATTGCTTTTTAGGGGCGCCTGGGTGGCTCAGATGGTTGAGCCTCTGCCTTCGGCTCAGGTCATGATCCCAGGGTCCTGGGATCGAGCCCCGCATCGGGCTCCCTGCTTGGCGGGAAGCCTGCTTCTCCCTCTCCCACTCACCCTGCTTGTGTTCCTGCTCTTGCTCTCTCTGTGAAATAAATAAATAAAAAATCTTAAAAAAAAAAAAAAAGAATTGAAAAAAAAAAAAGAAAAAACATTGCTTTTTAAATGATTTTCTGATTGCTAAATCCAACAATGAACTTTCAGTTCCATGGTGACATAAGCCCTCTACAGCCCATCCTTTATGCTGATGACTAAAAATTCTGAAAATATAAAAATCATCTACAACAGGGGTGCCTGGGTGGCTCAGTTGGTTAAGCGTCTGCCTTCGGCTCAGGTCATGATCCCACGGTCCTAGGATCGAGTCCCTCGTCAGGTTCCTTGCTCGGCGGGGAGTCTGCTTCTCCCTCAGCCTGCTGCTCCCCCTACTTGTGCTCTCTCTCTCTCTGACAAATAAATAGATAAAATCTTTAAAAAAAAAAAAAAAAAAACATCTACAACAGACTCTGAAAAGCAAAGTAGGCAAATGCAGGAATGGAGTCAAAACTTGGAGAAGTGACCTTCACCAGAGTGAGTTTCCCATGGTTTTTTTTATTCCCCCCACATGTTCTCCCTACCCTCCTACACCCCATAACTTTTCCCTCCTATTCTTGCCCTTGAGCAGTCTCCTTCCTTTTAGCGTGGACATGACCTATGGCCTGTTTCTAACCAACAGAATATGGTAAGGTGACGAGATATATGTGATTATGTGCATGAAAACTGTACCAGCTGTCTTGCTGCAGTCTCTCTCTCCCTTTGAAAAAACAAGCTGCCATGTTGTGGGCTGTCTATGTCTGGAGGCCCATCTGGCAAGGAAATGAAATGAAATTTAAGAGCTAAGCACAGCCTCTGGCCAACAGCCAGCAAGAAACTGAAGTTCTCCATCCCACAGGCACAAGGAGCTAAAATCTGCCAACAAAAGTAGATCCTTCATCAGTGACACTCCAGATGAAACCACAGTCCCAGCCAACATCTTGATGGCAATATTTTGAGACCTTAAGCAGAGAACTCAGGTAAGCCATACCTGGACTTCTGACCCACAGAAACTCTGAGATAATAAATGTGTATTGCTTTAAGCCACTGAGTTTATCATGCAGCTAGAGAAATCTATTTCACATGGCTGTACCCTGAGGCAAGCCTCAGTCATGGAGCATTGCAGAGGCACAAGCAGCTGAACCCCTGAAAGAAACTCCAGTCTGGCCAAGGAATGAGAAAAATGGAGTCTGTGAAAACCAGAGGGGATGAAGGAAACGCTAGAGGGAGAAGAGTCAGAGAATGGGTTATCTCTTAATTCTGTGTATGAACCTGCATGAATTTCAGTCTAACACAAGCTTCCCATGTATAAGAGTAACCTAAATGAAAGTAGCAAAGGTTTAGAGACCTGAACCGAGATATGAACCCACCTGCACAAGTCTGCAACAAACTCCTGTACTACTCATGTGCAAAATGGACCTAAACCAACATACCAAAGGCAGAAAACATGGAATTGAGATTTGAACCATGATCCACAGAATGCAAAACATAACTAAAGATCAGAGCCTCACTAGGTTGTGTGCTAAGACAAAACAGCAACATTTTCCAGAAGATAAGAAGGACCCAGAGACTACATAATATTCACAATGCCTAGGATATAATCCAAGTCTACTTGACATGCAGTAAAAAAAAAAAAAAAAAAAAAAGGATATGTGGCCCATTTTTAAGGGAAAAGACAATTAATCAATTAACAGATGTCAATAGTCAGATTACCTATATGGTGAAACCAGCAGAAAACCAATGTTATCTTTGTTACATGATAGAAAGGGAAATACACTTGAAATTATTAAAAAGATTGGAATTTTCAGCAGAGAAACAGAAACTATAAAAAGGAACTCGATAGGAGTTTTTGACCTGAAAAACATTTTCTGAAATAAAAACTAGGATGGGCTCGAAAATAAAATGGAGATGGAAGAGAAAAGTATAAACTTGAAGGCATATCAACAGAAATTATCCAATTTAAAGAACAGAGAGTAAAAAGACTGATGAAGAAAATGAAACAAAGCCTCAGGAACTTGTGGTATATCAAAAGGTCTCACGTTTAAGTATATATGTACATATATATGTATAGACGTACACATTTGTGTGTATGTGTATGAAATTGGAGCCCAGGAAGGAAAGAAGAAAGAAATCTAGACCAGAAATTATTTGAACACATGTTTGAATTACACAGGTGCACTTACACATGGACTTTTTTCAATAAATATATGTATAGTACTGTCAATGTATTTTCTCTTCCTTATGATTTTAATAACATTTTTTCACTAGCTTACTTTATTATAAGAATATGGTATATAATACATATAACATAAAAATATGTTTTAATCAACTATTTATAAGTATGGCTTCTGGTCAACAGTAGGCTGTTAGTGGTTAAGTTTTGGGGGAGTCTAAAGTTATATGCAGATTTTTTACTATGCAGGGGGTCCCTAACCCCTACATTGTTCAAGGGTCAACTGTGTGTGTGGGGGGGGGGGGTACAAAATCAGAGTCCAAAAAAGAAAAAAGAAAGAAATTGGATCAAAAATTATTTGAAGAGGGGTGCCTGGGTGGTTCAGTCAGTTAAGTGTCCAACTCTTGATTTCAGCTCAGGTCTTGATCTCAGGTCCTGAGTTCAAGACCAGTGTTGGGCTCCATGCTGGAAATGGAGCCTACTTAGAAAAAAATTATTTGAAAAAATAATGGCTATAACACCCCATATTTTGGTAAATCTAATAGCCAATTTTCAGTCCCCAGCTCAGTTGACCAATCATGTATCTGTCACAGTTGACCACTCCCTCTTGCTTGCAATTCTTTCTTCACTTGACTGAGGATATTACATTCACAGAGCTCCCCAACTACACCTCTGGCAACTCCTCCATGGTCACCTTTGTTGGTTCTCATCTCTCTGACCTCTAACAGAATACTTTGGGTCTTTGGAACACTTCTCTAGCTACTCTAATTTCTTAGGTGATCTCACTGAATGTCATGGGTTTAAATACCATCTATGTACTGATCCCTCCCAAGTTTATATATCTAGCACAGATTTTTCTTCTAAACCATACATTCATGTATCTAACAGCCTACTCCGTAGCTCCACATCATTGTCTAAAATATAGCTAAAACTTAATAAGTCCCAAACTGGATTCCTGATCTCTCCATCTCACCCAAGCTCGTTCTATCCAGACTTCCCCATCTCATTTCATGAAAATTGCATCTTTCCAACTGCAACAGGCCAAAATCTTTAAAGTCATCTCCAACTTCTCTCTCTTATAACCCATATCTAATAAGTTGGGAAATATTAGCTCCATGTTCAAAAAACATCCAGAATATGACCCTTTCTCATCACCTCCATTGCAACTACTCTCAGCCAAGCTACCATTATCTCTACCTCAAATATTTCAGTAGCATCCTAACTGATCTCCCTATTTTCACCCTTGTTCTCTCTCTTAGAGTCTGTTTTCAAAAGAGCAGCTAGAGTGCATTTTAAAACTTAAGTGGATTATATCATTCCATTCTCAAAATGGCTCCCCAAATTCAGAGTAAAAGCCAAATTCACATAATTATTTAGAAGACCCTACAATCTGGCATCCTCCCCAACTCCCACAAGCACCCCTTCCACTCCTCTACTATGTTACTGCTCTGACCTCATTAACCACCACTCTCTTCTCTCTCACCACTCTGTTAGTTCTGTGAATGAACCAGATATGCCCCCACCTCAAAACCTTTCAACTTGCTATATTCTTTCTGCCTGGTACATTTTTCCCTCAGATAGTTTTCTGGTGACTCCCTCACCTTCTTTAGGTGTTTGCTCAAATGTTTCCTTCTTAGTGAGGCTTTCCCTGACCACCCAATTTAAAACTGCAATCCTCACCATCATCAGTGCCTAACCAGTGACATATTCCTTCTCTATATTCCTTTCTACTTTATTTTTATTTATGTTTTTCTTATCCTTTCTACTAGAATGTAAATAAGGGATTTTTGTCTGTTCACTTCTGTTTGCTAATGCAAATGATGATGATGATGATGATGATGATGATGATGATGATGAAGTAAGTCACTTATTTAGTAATTATTATGTACCAGGTACTCAATAGTCTAAGGGCTTACATGGATCATCATGCCCTCCTCACAGTAACCCTATGATATTGGTACTATGAATCAATCCTATTATACAAATGAGGAAACTGAGGAACAGAGAGGTTAAACAGCCAGCCCAAGATCACACAAGTAGGCAAAGCTGATTCCAGAGCCCACACTCTTCACCATGATGCTAGTAAAATAGGCACTCAATGAGTACTTACTAAGTAAATGAATGAACAGGTATGTGCTTTAATTCCATTTAAAAACATGAGCATGTGTTTGGAGATCTATGAATATAAAAAAGACTAAAAGAATATACAAAAAAGTATTAACAGTAGGTATCTTTAGTGTGAGATAATAGGTGTTTCTATTTTCTTTCTTTGTGTATCTCTATTTCCTAACTTTTCTATCGTGAGTTGTACTGCACTTGTAATTGACTTTTTTAATTACCAAAAAAGTCATGTTACAGAATAATAGGATTGACATGGAACAATGTGGACAAGGTAGGATATGCCAAGTGGCATAAATCAGCATAAATTATGAAATATAAACTGATTCCAATTATGGGAAAAAAGAAGAGAAAGGAGAGAGGGTGAGAGGAGGAAGGGAAAGAGGAAGGAAGAGAAGGAAAAGGAAACAAAGCAAAGATAAAGTGAAAGGATGGGGGATAAAAAGCAAGTATCAGTTGGTACATATGCATGGGAGAAAAACTGGAAAACCGTATGTCAAAATGTTAAGCGCAGCATTCTACGTTGCTACGATTACAGACAACTTTTATTTACTTTCTTTCTTGGGGGAGGTTCAGATTTTTTTATAAAATTTATGAATTTTTCCCTTCCATATTAGTGGGTTTTTTTCCCCGATGTTCCAATTTTTCTCCTGAGACTAAATGAAGGCATGGAAAATCAACCTTTATTGTTACTTGAACAACTCCCATGAAGCTTAAGATTTTTTGATCTCAAGTTTAAAGGAGTAGTATTAACATGCTTAAAACATAAAATCAGCTCATAAAAATGATTACCTCAACTTGTGCTTGTTGCCTTGCTAAAATTATGTTAAAAACATCTAGAGTCTTCTCCAAATCCTATAAAACAAAGAGATACTTGTAAACAAGAAAAATGGCATTAGATTAAAAAATATTTTATTCTAGAATTTCTAGGCTTACCCAGTCCATAAACAAACAGTAACTGTGATCTAATGAAAGGATTAAGTATAAATTTGAATGTACACTTGGCTTTTATACTTTTAGTTTTTGCAATAAGGGAAATAAGTTTTCTAAGAAAGCAAATCCTCAATAAATACAATATAAAAATAAGAATTTAATGACACCATTATAGAAACAAGAATATTTAGGAGGGGGGCTTGTTTTAGGTATTATCCTTATGGTTCAAACTGACTCACTCTTTTTCATACTATTTTATAACCATTGTACTAAAGGCACCATTATAAAACACAGAATTTAAAAATGGAAAATTCTACAAATCAACAACTAAGTTAAACTAGAAACTGATTTGGGGAATTTATATAAAAATATATAAGAATCTAACATGTATTGGGTGACCTGTGTATGAGGTAATCTATCTGCTATTTCATGCAATTCTCACAACTCTGTAAAACAGATATTGTCTCCATTTTATACATGAGAACATCAGATCTGAGATGCTGAGAAACTTGATGCTTTTTCTAATATATAATATTAGCGATTCTCATATATTTCAGAATAATAGGAATTCAATTAATTCTTTACGTTATGAATTTGTGGCAGAAATGATTATATAATCAAGACCAGACGACATTAAGCAACTTATATATTGTGTGTTATTTTTCTATATTTCAAAAGGGGTTCCTATTTTGAGGAATAAGAGCTGTTTTTTATATATAATACTTTGAGCTCGTAAAAAAAGCCACTAACAAAACTAATAACATATATCTAGCTAATAATAAACATATATATGAATAGCTCTGATATTGATTTTCAAAATATTATTATAAAAATGACACATTTCTCCAAATAGTTACTAGTATTCTACTTTTATCTGATATTAGGATGGGAGGGAAAGATTTGTTTAAAGAAAAAACTGAAAAAAAAAATACTCTGTATTTTCCCATAAAATTATCTCAAAAAGAGATCAGTTCTATTCTTTCTAAAATTATATTTTAATTCAAATTAAATTTAGGAAAATTTAAAGGATGACTTAGCAAAGAATAGTTTTCACCAATATATATGAGATATACCTGAATTTGTTTCTGTATTTCTTCTGGGACTTTAGTCAGGGTTAGCTTGCTTTTGTAGGCACTTTTATAACACTTGAGCAACTGCCTGTGTTTTTTTATGTTACTCCATGACCACATCTGTGTATACCTTCTTATATGAACTTCAAGAACAGAATCAATTGCATATTTCCACCTGCAAATCAAATTTTGTTAATGCACATTTGAATACAAAGGTTTAAGAAGCAGCAGGAAAATGGCTTTCACTTTTTAGATCTACACTGTTACATTTCTTGTTCTTATTAACTGTTCTCCTGTAAGAGCCCAGTAATTAGCATTTCAATTCCCCAGTACAATTCTCTGACTTAAACAGATTACAAAATGAGCAAATTACTCCAGTAAGATGGTATGTCAAAGCAAAATAAAAAAGACACAAAATGACATGTTATGCAAAATCAATACTATCCCAATATGGTTGTAACATTGAGCCCATGTGGTGACTAAAGGGTACTAAGACCAAAAAATGATTAAAGTCTTAATGCTAAGTTGAGAATTTGGGGAAAAGCAAGATCACAAGAGAATGTGTTTATAAAAAAGTAACAAAGACCTAATACAAAACATATCCCTCTCATGTCTATAAAGAAAAAAAAAAGCAGCTTCATTACATGGCTTTAAAGGTCTCCTAAATCTGAGAGTTCCTAACTATATATTTCTCATTAAAAAAAAAAGAGTCTAACTTACCATCTTCGACCATTGGTATGAAGTGGTAAATAAGGCTTATATTTCCTGTAAGGGGCATTTCTAACCATATAATCCACTGATTCCAAAAGGTCAATCATGCTTAAGTACTATTAAAACAAAAATACAGTTATATTTATTATATTGCACACATGGATAAACACCAAATTTTATATTTTCAGTCTAGTAAAACTCTAACTTCCGTGAACAATGAATATCATGGTTGCCTGTTAATACTATTTCATCAAATTTAAGACGCCATCAACTACAAGTTGTAACATAATTTTTAAGTTCTACTACAAAAAGAAAAAGTGCTGCCAAATAAACTGTCATACCATCAATAGTAATATACATCCTATTTTCAAATATGTTACAGTGTGCAATAAATGAACATCTTAGAAACAACAAAATACACTATCTGTAACTAGTGACTGGAACATGGTTGTTCCTAAAACTACATAGTTTCCTCTGGACCATCATTTCAACATTGCCTATCTATGAGCTGATTTGCAAACTCCTCCAGAAAATCATTACATAACTAAAGCAAGATAAAGCTATTTAATTGCCCATCTTACCATCAGTATAACTCTGCATGTACCTGGTAAATAGCTCAAACTGAGGGAAACACACACACACACACACACACAGGACTGTAGATAAGATAAAGAAAGGGGCAAATCTAGCTTCTTCCTTTTGGTTTTTCTTAATGCACTTCTACCTAATGGTTACCATGTGGCTATTCACCACTTAAAATATGGGTAGTCTGAACTTAAATGTATTTTAAGTTTAAAATATACCCCAGGTTTCAAAGACTTAGGAAAAAGAAAAGGAGGTAAAATATCTTAACACTTTTTACACTGATTACATACTGAAATGATAATATTTTGGGAACGTTAGCTTACATAAAATGTTATTTTATTAATTAATTTCATCTTTTCTTTTTACTTTGCTAATGTAGCTACTAGAAAGTTTAAAATTACATATACAACCAGCATTATAGTAGTCCCCCCTTATCCGCAGGGAATATGTTCTAAGACCCCCAGTGGATGCCTGAAACCATGGATAGTACTGAACCCTACATATGATATGTTTTTCCTATACATATATACTGATGATAAAGCTTAATTTATAAACTAGGCACAGTAAGAGATTAACAACAATAACTAGTAATAAAATAGAACTATTCTAACAATATACTGTAATAAAAGTTATGTGAATGTGGTGTGTTTCTCTCTCAAAATATCCTGTTGTACTGCACTCACCCTTCTTCTTGTGATAAAATGCCTAATAGTGAAATGAAGTGAGGTGAATGATGTAGGCACTGTGACATAGTGTTAGGCCACTAATGACCTTCTGACCATACATCAGAAGGAAGATCATTTGCTTCCAGACCACAGTTGACCCATGTAACCAAAACCAAGGAAAAGGAAACCATCGAGAAGGGGAACTACTGTATATTTTTATTGGACTGCACTGAGCTAAAAGCTCATTTAGCTAAATCCCTTGTCCTCCTTTTACTTCCAGTTCTCCAGGTCTGTTATCCAAACTCTCGGGGCATATACTCAAAATGAGAAACAAATGGTGAAGGAAAAAAGCTGCCAACATAGTTGGTCTAAAAATTAAGTAGAAAATATTTAATATAAAAGTCTTTATTAAAATCTGAGGAAGAAAGAAACACATTAAAATCTTCCATCAATTGGGAATTAAATGGAAATAATGTCATTTGCTATAATTTGGTAAGATTCTCCACCAATAAGGAAAAGACCAGATATAATAAAGGAAATTATTTCTTAAATTTGGTATTTATTTTCTTAAAAAATATATACATATACATATAGAGAGAGAAATAGAAGTATAAAAAGAACCACTAGAGCACTGGAGAAGGAATAATCACAAAGGACAAAAGCAGCTGAGATTCAAAGCTAATCAAAGCTAGAAATTACCACCTGAATCTTACCTGAGGTTTGGTCAATTCAATGGCAATATTCTGTACTTCTATGTTCCAATCAAGTTTGGGTGTTTTGAGCTCTGTTTCCGCATAAGGATTCATGTAGAGCTTTGCAGAAGCTGATATTGGCTGGAAAACTTACATCACATGGGAAGACATAAGATATGTTTATATGCCCTTACATATGAACAACTGCAAATAATTATGAGAACACTGTTACTCTGAAAGTATAGAAAAATAATCAAAAATGTGCAAAAACTGTAAAAAATCACTACCAAAAAATATTCAAGCATCTACTTATTTGCATAATACCAATTGCAAGTTAAAGTGGAATCTCCAAGGAGGAAACTGGAGTCCTATGCCTCTAGGTAAAAATGTACAAAAGTAATAGACAATCTACTCTTAGTTATTCAGTCTGTGTAAAATTAGGCTTCTCTTCCTTACTACATTTAATGATTTTATTATTCATTAAAAATATTAACACAAGGTAGGAAACAAAATTTGATTAATCTGTCTTATTCAATCACTGGCAGAACTTAGGAACAGAATCACAAATTAAATTCATATTACCAAGAAAAAAATGCTTACTACTTCACAATTTTCAAAATGATCATTACATATATAATCTTAGAATGAAGTCAGAAAATATTCTTGGAGTTAAGAACTAGCATGAAAAGGTGTTATTAGGGAAGGTGACAGGGAAAAGTAATATAATAAATTTCACTGTGAATAGCATTAAAATTAGATAAATTGTGATATCTTACATTATTTACAATTGCATAAGATTGTATAAAAATTTTAACTTAGAGGTTTTTATAAGTGGAGGATACCACTTATAAATGAAGTTGTAGATTTTTCTGAACTAGTTCTTTCACAAATGAAAATAAACACTTTCATCTGAAAACATCATCACTAAATAGATGTACGAACATAAAGAGAAAGTGCCAACTCTTATATAATGGCAGTCAGCTATAAAAGAATATGAAGAAAACAACAGTGAACCAGAGTAATATGGAATATGGAAGAAGATGGGCATGAAAGCTGAAGATAAACATAAACGGGTATACTCAATTAAAAAAAATAGCCTCTTTGGAATGAAACTAAAATGGAGAAAACAGATGGCATAAATAAATAGTCTGCTTTGTTAGCAGTCTATTTAAAAATAAGTAAAGGTGAGGATGCCAAAAATTAGAAAAGCCACTTGGAAAAATCTCTAGAGTGGTTGCTTTGTCATAACACCGTAATAGTGACATGGCAAGGTTGACGTGGATACCAAGATCTCAGAGATTTAGTTATTAAACAAAGAAAAGAAAACCTAATTTCTAAAACAAAGGAGATAACAAGAAGGAAACATGAAGGCCAAGGGTGTTTAGCTGTTAGGAGTAAACTACAGTCCTCCTGCTCTCTTCTCTCTTACTCTCCAGTGGTGTATGTGTCATAATCTATTCCTAAGCAATTTGTTATAAGCCAAATATGCTGCATTATAAAACTAAAATATAAAATTCTTTCTATTTGTCAAAGTAACTTTACCAGAAAAAGTATATTAAGACAGAGTATTTAATCCTATGCTTCCTATTACATGAAATAAACTTTTACCCCTACTTACTATATTGATGATTTGCAGGTATATTGTTACTTGTAAGAATTCCACTTTTCAGCTGATCCTAAACAAAAATTTGAAGATGAGAATGAAAAAAATGCACACATATTCAGCTACACACATGGTTCTTAAATCAATATCTTTATTCTCTTCTTTGTAATTAGTAGTCCATAAGAAAAATACAGTGAGAATTACTTATGGATATATTTCTTTAGAATATAGAAGTAGATCATTTTTAAAAATTCTAAAAATATCTAAAAATATGATACATTGTGTTCCCCTCTGACTAAAAACAAAAACAAAAACGGCCACTTGGGTGGCTCAGTTGGTTAAGTGGCAAACTCTTGATTTTGGCTCAGGTGATGAATCTTGGGGTCAGGCTCTGGGCTCAGCGGGAAGTCTGCTTTCAGGATTCTCTCTCCCTCTGGCACTCCTCCCACTCACTTGTGTGAGCTCTCTTCCCCCCTCTCTCAAATACATAAGTAAATCTTTAAAAATAAAAAACAACTAAACATCCATGAATTGGGATCTCAAACACTTTCTAGACAAAGGCAAATTATTTGTTACAATATCTTTCTGAGCAATAAGAGAGAGAACCTTGGAATTAATTCAAGTTCAGAAAATTCAACTCTTCTTCCTTTTTCCTCTAAGTTAAATAAAAATGACTAAGACTAACTTAGCACACTGAAGTTTTGAATTAACCTTTCACTGTTGAAGAAATCATCATCACAAATGCATAAAACATTTGCTAAGGTCAACTATACTTCAATTTAAAAGAAAATTTGCTAAGGATATATTCTTTAGATCTGAAAAGTATCCTCTTTCTTTACAATACTCTTTAAGTAATCATTCTTATATGAACATTTTTTTTTTTAATTTTTTTATTGTTATGTTAATCCCCATACATTGAACATTTTTTTTTTGAAATAAAAAGGAGTGGCGGGGTGCCTGGGTGGCTCAGTCGTTAAGCATCTGCCTTCAGCTCAGGTCATGATCCCAGGGTCCTGGGATCGAGCCCCGCATCGGGCTCCCTGCTCCACGGGAAGCCTGCTTCTCCCTCTCCCACTCCCCTTGCTCGTGTTCCCTCTCTCGCTGTCTCTCTCTCTGTGTCAAAATAAATAAATAAAATCTTGAAAAAAAAATAAATAAATACATGTATACATACATAAAAAGGAGCGGATTCCAAAAACTGTTTCACAATTCTGATTTGGTTAAATACAACTTAAACAAAAGACTATACCCTGTCCTCATTAAAGACCTCTTAAGTTAAAAAAATTTAGGGAGTGGAGTTAGCTCTTCCAGGTATAAACTGAAATTACCAAGATCTGTTCCTTTGATCCCTGGTAAGACATGTTGCAGTTTACATTCCAGTAGGCACTAAGACTATCAAGTCGTATAAGCTATAAAAGAAAAATGAAAGAGGTCAAGCAACTAACACATGAAAATTATGCATCAGTATTAAAAGATTATTCTCATGTTCACCCTAGAATTATCCAATTGCCATTTTGAACTTTTAAAGGAAAAAAATAAAGCAAAAATGGGGAAAATACACACGTTATTCATAGACTTCATTAATCTTAGCATTTGGTAAATTGTGTTTCCAGCAACACTATTTCCACGGAGATTCATTCATTCAATTATCAAATATTAATTGAGAATTTACTCTTTAACAGACTTGTACATGTTTTGCTGAATAAGAAAGACATGATTCCTCCAGTGGATATGAATGACTGTTTAGAAGGAGGGGTGAAGGGAGGGGATTCTAGAACAGCAAGGTGGGGAAAGCAACATACTAGACACCCCTCTTGAAAATTCACAATGTTTATTAGCATATTTAAAGTATTGTGAAGTCCTGTGGTTTAAAACAAAATGAAACACACAGTTTAACTATGTACAGCTTAGTACTTTAGTCAGTAATCTTGACCAGAGAATATTTTTTCTACAAAGCTAATATCTCAATTACCTAATGCTCCATAAAATACAATTTGGGAAATATTAGTTTTATCTGATTTCTTTTGCTAGGTGAAGAACCTAAACCTCAGAAAAGGTAAGTGATTACAGAAGGTCACATAGTAAGTAGCAGAGCCAAAACTAGACCTTACAATTTTAACTCATACTCCAATGGCACATTGGGCTCCATCAAGGTTTCAAAAAACTACATTAAGTGTTTGCACCTAGAAAAATAACAAGAATTTCTTAATCCAGTCTAATACCTTGTATATAATTTTTTCTGCTTCATTTAATATACATGGAGTCCAGTGTTCATTTGCAGTCTAAAAGAAAAAAATAACTGTGAAACAAAGTATATATATCATAAAACAGTACTCTAATATTTATAAACTGTAACAAAATAACTTAGATAAAAGAAAAGACATCTAGCTAACCACGGCTACTGTGAGCTGTTTCCTTACATATCTATAGGACAAACTCAAAGAAACAGTGAAAATAGAATTGAGGAGGTTCTAATTTAACTGAGTTCATTCATCCAGAAAATAACTGCTGATCTACTTTGTGTCCGTGTGGAAGGAATTGGGTATGAATAAAAAGAAAGAGAGCTAGCCTATAAGATAGTGAAGGTCCACATTCTTTTAAAAAGTCAAATAAATAATTATTGCAAAGAAAACCATGAGAATATGGAAATAACAGCATGACCATGTTTCTAGAAAGTCAGCATGATCAACAATGTCAAATCAGATTAGTTTATTATCTGTCAAATAAAATTAGTTTATTGAGCAGCCAGGACGTTACTAATGGACTTGTTAAGAAAAATTTCAGAGAAGTAGCAGAGTAACAGAGGTGGGGAAACAAAGATAGTAAAGGTAGAGAATTCTCTCAAAAAGTTGAGTTAGAAAGAAAAGATAGAGAAGGCAGCAGTTAGATGGGGCCTAGGTAGAGTGGGAGAAGGTTCAGGAGGGCCTTTTTAATTTTGTTGTAAAAGACAGACTTGAATGTGTTTAAATTTAGCTTACAGGAAGGAGTGGGAGGAGGGAAAAGTGGGAGGGAAGGGAGTTGAGGATGTAGGAAAGAGAAGGAAAGTGATGGAAAGAATGAAGGGAGGAAAAGAGGCAGAGAGAAAGGGAGGAAAAAAGGCTCCCAGGACATGGGGAGGATGGGATCCAGATCAGAGGTGGGAAGATTACCCTAGATATAAGAGTTAGATTATAATTGGAAAGATGTAAAAAAGGAATGCTATGGATACAGAAAGAGGTAAGTCTGGGGTTACTGCTGTTATTACAGTCAATGTAGTAGCTGAAGCAGGAAATAACTGAGCCACACATGTGCCAAATGCTTTACACAAACTATCTCATTTAATCAACGCAAAAATTCTAAAATAAAGGTACTATTTTACCAGTGAAAGAATGAACGTTAGACAGAAGATCACCATGGTAACCAGTATAATAATATGTTACAGGTGCCATAATAAAATATAATGGGGAGCATAAAAGAAAGAATGACAAATTCTAAGATGAAAGTGAAAAAGGAATAAGAAAGACAAGGTAATATCTAACATAAGAATTAAAACCTGAACAGAATCACCAGGGAGACAAAGGGAAGAAAGTAACACAGGCTAAGAAAACAGTATGAAGAGTCTGAGAAAAGATACAGAGAATCAAACAACAATACACACTAAGGAAACTACACATCATTCTTATGCACTAGGATGCCTCTATCAGTCAATGAGAGGTACATAACTATTTTGTAATTTTTTTATTTTGTTGGCTGGAAACTCAACATAAAATATTGTGCTCATTTATGACTAATACTGTTAGTCTGGTTTTTCTGGAGCAATTATCTCTAGTCTCTGTTATTGTATTATTTCTTTTTTATCAAAAGCCACTTAAAATTCATTTTGGAAAGAAGCAGAGGATAAACAGTATAATAAACACTAGCTTCCTTGACTCCCTTAACTTTGTTTCTCCAGGGTTTTTGTTTTTTTTTTCAATGTTTCTTCTTTGGTCTTCAATCTGATGGATATCTCTACTTATCTGTATGGAAATATCATTCTGAAGGCCTCTATGTAACCATGTCCTTTTTCTGTTCCTCTGGAATTCCACTTCTCTTTCATTTCTCTTCCTCTTCTTTCCCTACTAAGGCCCTCTCCATATAACTATCATTAAGACAAACACGTACCCAGCATGATTTATTGTTCACTGTCCTTAACTTCAAAACGTTTTTCCTACCACTTAGTTGTCCACAGAAAATAGAGGGGAGAATGTCCAACCTAAATATACACACTATCCTTAAAGATCTTTAGGAGAAAAACCAAACTATATAATAAAATATATAACCAAAATAAATGACCTTATATACATCTCAGTGTAATACATACACACACACGTACATATACACATTTACAATCTATTTGGAAATTCTATCTGCCTATACCAAGAATGAGAACATGGTCTATAAAAATTTACCTTGCCCTATTTTCCCACATGTTTAAGATACAGCTTTTAATTCTTTAAACACATTTGGTATTGGCATTTTGATATTTCTTAAGTTCAAAGACAAAGCAAAATAATTAGAGAATGTAATAACAGCATCACTATAAATTCTAAATTTCTAGAAAAACTGTAAAAAAATTGTACATAAAAATAAAATAGCTATTTGTATTGATAGCTGATTTTAGGCAATTCACCCTGTGACTTGGAAATATTTTACAGGTTTCACAAAAATTGTAAATAAGGCCAACATTACCAACAGACTAAGTTCTCCCAGTGTGACACCAAATGAAAGAGGCTGCTGTGGATCAGTAACCTAGCAAAAAAGAAAAGGTGACATTAAAATACACTGATGGTGAGAGTAAATCCATGTTCCACTCTGTACAATGCGCAACACAGGGCAATTAGTATACAAGTCCCACAACCCAAATGGATTTGTGGAAAAAAAAAGAGGAGAAAAGGGGAATAACAAGGCTAGGATTAGCCATATTTTGTAGGCAGGACACTGAAATGACACTTTCCCAGTGGAACTCTTTTCTTATGAAGTGAACTCTTTTCTCACTAACAAGATTCTTGTTTCAATAGAGAAAAAGAAACAGTTTTCTTTATGTCTATCATTAAAGATGTTCTTCCTAGATAAATAAAACAAGATGTCACAGATAACACTGCAACTAAATTACTTTTCAAACATTTACAATTTTCACACTTAGAAATGTGAAGTCTTTAATACCCTTAACTTTCAAAAATACTTTGTTAGGAAATGCCCAAGATGCTTAACATTTAATATCCTCAGTCTCTTAACCTACAAAACTTTTGTTCTATTCCTGATCTTCAATTCCTAAGTTATATTGATACACCAGGGTTACACTGTACCACAATGTGTACAATGTCATTGTTTTAGACATCATAAGGATGTCCAAGTCTTACAGAGTTTTTTTGGACCATGACAGAAACCAGGGAAACTCAAGAGAGAGGGAAAAAACATAATGTTCTAAATCATCCAGAGTATAGTTACGTAGACTCCAGAGCATAGTCACATAGACCCTTGTCAAATGTAGGAAAAAATGCATGCTCTGGAATAATTGAAAAAGCACAAATAGCATTGTGAGCTCAGTTTTTAATATCCTCCTTTATTCTCACACTCAACTTTTTTATACCTATAGACAACTAGCTCAAGATAACTTGCACCTATTTCAGAAGGAAATTTAGTAACACACAACCTCACTTGCTAAGGCACTACCCACAAACTATTACTATCATTCAATGAACATCTTCGTGATAAATTATTACACTTTCCCCATCCCCCACTTCCTAAACTCTATTTTTCATTATCCTACATACGATAATTAAGGTAATCACAGTGAAAAAGGAATGATACAAGAAAGATCCCTCTGCACTTTTTAATTCTTTCCTTTTAGATTATTTTAATATATTTTGTCAATGATACCAACTTAATTGAGGTACTTAGCCCATTCCTGTGCCTCTCTGTATTTTTTTATTAAAGAGAGAGAAATGATGTACCTTTCTAATTGTACTTGCTCAGTAAAAAGCTTAGTTTAAGTTCAAACTGAGGTACTCATTCATCAATATGCCATTAGTTTTAAGAATAATTCTTTCACTTCCATGATGTGTTGAGTTGATTTATTTTGCTAAGTCTGTTTAAACAAGGGCATTGATGAGTTAGGTTTTTTGACATTTATTTGTTGACAAAGTTCAGTTTAATAACTACATAAAACCAAAAGATAAAGTCAATATAAAATGGAGATAGTATATCTTAAAAAACTACAAATATGTCTCACTGAAATTTAAGTTCTATGAGGAACTTATCAGGAAAAGAAAATAAATTCTATGTATGTCAGTATGGCTTTAATTAAATCCAAATTTTAGAAGAGACAGAATAATATTTCCATCATCTTAGGTAAACGAAAAAAATTCAAGGTTATTTTACATATTTTTCAAACTTTAAAACAAAGCAATGTATATTTAGTTTAGCTAAAATTAATCAGCAGTTTTTTAATCAACTAACGTTAAACTCTGGTTATAAGTGAAGCATGGTTTCTAAATACACTTTTGCACATGTATGTAAGCTGTGCATGTTCAATCCAAGCTGAAGGAATGTAAAGAGAGTGAGACTAGCGGTCTACTGACCTGGGGTTTAGTCCCCTCTCTACCAAATACCATTGTAATTGACTATTTCCATCACCACTTGGAACTAATATTTTTGTCAGTATAGTTCCTTAAAGTTATAACAGTATACATCTTATAGCATTAAAATTCAAAATAAATAATAGAGGACAACTGGAAAATCTGTCATATTACCTTTAGACAGGAACATATGGTGGTTTTACATTTATATATAAATGCCTGGTGAAAAAGGTGTAACACAGGAAAGAAGATACGGTAGTGTACTCATCAGAAAACAATAACAACAACAATAAAAAACAACCTTGGATTTAAAATCTAGTACAGGTAACTCATATCTAGACAAATCAATACTATTATCATAAAATACACATTTAATTACTAACTTAAACTAAATAAATTGAAATTACTTACATCATCTTCATACTTAATGTGAATGTCTGTGATTTTTACTTGTACATTTTTAATTACTTGGGTTGCCAACTTTTCCAAAAACGTATCCTTTTTGGCTTCTTTTGGTTTATCTATAAAAAACAGAAAAATACAAGGTCAAGAGTTGAAATTCTCACATACTTCATAATCAAATGACCAAAGGATAGCTAAGGCACTACTCAATACAAAGGACAGCCTATTCTAGTGTCCTTGTTTTATTTTAGATTTATTTTATTTTAATATGCATTCCCAACTTAAAACTTATTTTTGAAGTTACATTGTATGTAACATTCATTTTACCTTTGGAGACAGAAATCAAGTGGCGATGTGTATAAATAACACATGGCATAAAAACTACTTTTACCTACCTTTCGAGCGATCAAGACCTTTAAAAGGTTTCTTAAAATGTTTTTTGTGCTTTTTACGTTTACGTCCTTCTCAGTGGAAGCATTTTAGTGAGAAAAGGATAAAATTCAAGTTAGCAGACTAGAGGACAGAAAAGAAAACAAGAGAATTCTTCCTGACAGCAAATTTTGGTACAATTCACTTTACTTTATTCTAAATTGACCTCTGCTATTTCAATACAAACAGAAATTCACAAACCTTCTTTAGAATAACCTCCTTTAATCTAGCAAATAAGTTGACAAATACAATTATACAAAAATTGGGCAAAATATCCATATGCAAAGCCCTTTATAATATTTATGACTTTTCACAATACAAAGTTTAATTTTAATTTCAATGTTATCAAAATATTGGAAATGTAATAATGACAGAATATAAAACTTTCAGGGAAAGGTTTTCATAAGTATATGGTAGGGACACAGGAACACAAATGAAATGAATGGGCAGGTTGCTGACAGATGACTTCCTCTGGATGATACACCTCACACGCAAAATCCTTTAATGAGTTAAGGATACAAAGAACACCAAAAGGGCAAAAAATGTACACTGAACTGTACTGGAAATTGGCTTAATAATTAATTCCTTTAAAACCTCATCCTCTTTTATTTGGCACTACCTCACTTTCATGGCATTAAACAATACCCAAGTTACAAACCTTTACATTTAACTTCCTACTAGACGTCATCTCTAGCCTGCACACCAGGTGGTCTCTGTATGGTTTCCCCTGCCTCCAGTCTCCACTCTACCTCCTACTAAACATCCTTCTGTAGTGCCACCAGACTGATACCTTCTAAAATACCATTCACAGCCTGTTAATCCCCTGCTTGAAATTCTTTTAAAGGCTCTCTGCAGCCTGGCAGATAAAATGAAAAAGTGTTTGCATGACACAAAGGTCTTTTCATGACCTAACCCCTAACTCCCTGTACTGTTCTATCTCCTCTACTCATCCTTGCACTGGACACTTCAGAAACACTATCCGTAATTTCCACAACAAGCCTAACTTTCTAATGGCTAAGGCTTCTCTCTCTACGTATAGATCATTCTCTGAACTTCAGCTGCCTTCCCTGAAGTTCTTCACCAGGCAAATTGCCAGGAGGCTCCCAAATCTCAGGTCTGCAAGAGCCTGTCTGAAGCTTTCTTCAACTATTTCAAGCAGCTCCAGGGCCATCTACCTCTGCACTTTATATAGACTTCCACTAAGCAGTGATTATACTGAAATTGAAATGTCTGTACAACTGTCTTGTCACCAGGCAGGAGGCTTCATTAGGACAAGAATTATCCAGTATCTGGGCACAAAGCACATGATATGCATCTGTTCAAATGAATCAAAAAATCCACATCTGAACATTATAATAAAATATATAAGTTCAGTTCATGTTATATATATAGTATTTGATAGAATATACATAAAATTTGGCTTGAAATTTCAAAATTGTTCTCCCTTGATATTTTAAAGCAAATTGTCCTGCCACTATAAAAACTAAGAACCAAATCCTGGATTTCAACAATAAAACCCTGAGTTTCAAGAAGAAAATATTTAATAAAGACATAAAGAATCTGGACTTTGCTATTACCAGTATTTCTTGCCATAATGATGGTCTTTTTCATTCATAAATTAAACATTTAGAGAAAGACTGAGTTTTCAAAGAAATATCACTTGAAAAGAAACAAGAAAGCCAGAGTAGCCCTGAAAACCATCCCAGTTGGCTAGAACAGCTTTCAGAAACAGGTTCAGCTGCCTGGGTTTAGATTGTACCATAACTCACTCTTCTTACCTGACCTTCTATTATCTTTCTGGCTTCACAACTGTTTTAGCCCCTTGTTCCATCTTTGATCTCAATGTTACATGTACCATGTTTTAAAACTCTCCAAATAGTTTCAAAATCTAATCTGACTGCCACACAGTTCTTTAGAGAAAGTTTCTATTTAACCTGATGAATACTAAATTTATGATTCTGTATCACTCTCTAAATTAGTCCTCAAATATTTTGGTCTCATGACACCTTTAACACACTTACTTGAGAACCCTAAAAAGTTTTTTATTAGTGTGGGTTACAATTATTGATATTTACCATATTGGAAATCAAAATGGAGAAATTTTAAAAATATTTATTAATTCATATTTTTAAAAACATTATGTAAAAAAATAAAATAAAAAACATGTGATAGCACTGATAACACATATTTATGAAAATAACCATATTTTCCAAACAAAGGGTTGTAGTAAAAAGAGTAGCATTGTTTTACATTCTTACAAATCTCTTTAATGTCTGGCTTGGCAGAAGACAGCTAGATTCACCTATCTCCTTCTGCCTTTGGTCTGTTGAAATGTTGTTTAGATTGAAGCACATGAAGAAAATCTGACCTAACTACAGATATGTAATAAAAAAGGGAAGAACATCCTCATGGTCTTTTCATGTAATTATGGATACTATACCCAAACTCAACAAGTGGTAATTTCTTAAAGGTTAGTTGCATTTTGGAATCTGAAACTTTATCAATAATTTTTTCATACGAATTAAAATCAATTGGCCTACCTTACACTTTAAGGACCTTTGACACATACCTGATTTTTTATCATGCATTGGTAATATGGAAATATCACTTCATTGAATTATGCAGATCTTCTCAATGTTGAGTGATTTCATTATTTAATATCAAAAATCACATTTGTATCACCACTAATCTCATCATAAAAGTCTTTAAGTACTGGGAAGCTGCCAAGCTCCAGGTGGCAAATAAAAGTTTTCCAAAATTCTAATTTTTGCTCAAAAGCTAAAAAATCTTATCACTGGCAACAAACATCATCAGTTGTTTTTTCTTGAAGTTGTTTTGTTGAAGTATCTACCAAACACCCAAATCTGAATAATAGTCTGTCAATCACTCTTCATGTAAAATGGTTTTCCAGGAAAAAAAAAAAAAAAAGCAACTAGTTCATAATTCAATTCAAATAACGCACAGGTATTTTTCCTTGAGACAACTATCCTACTTAAGTGCTTAATACCTATTTCCTCCTTTGTAACACGAAATATTAAAGACATACTCAAGAGCTTAAGTTTATTAAAATTAAATTTTTCCTATTCCATCAAGAATATTCTTAAGTAAAATTGGTGCTCTTTTTCTTTTGTTTCATCTTATTTTTTACTGTGAGTACACTGAACAATGCAATGGCTGGCTGCCAGTAACGTTCGGTGCCACTGCCCTGAGTCATGCTAAGGCAGCCACAACTTTACCCAATGTTGCCTATGCACCGGCAGCTCCAGCGGCGGCACAGTGAAAAATCACGTATTATTTTAGCATTATTATGAAAATAGTTTTGACGTTTTGAGAGACATGCTCTGGAAAAATTTTTTAAATGACATCAAATAAGGAAGGAATACACATTCAGCAAGTAAAAAGATGAAATGATCTGAGTCTACATTAAGTCCTAGCCAAATGAATCAAGATATCATCAACAAAATTAACTGTTCTCATTTCAGAATCACCAAATTCTAGGCCCAGATTTTTATCCAGGTTAATGCAGTGTTTTTAAAGAAATAAACTCTGAATTAATTAGGTTTTCCTTTATAGTGACCACTGTCTGTTTGGATTTTTTTTGGGGGGGGGGGTTGTTTGTTTTTACCACCAATGTTACCCAGTGATTTTTGTTATGACTTGAATGGGCCACTGGAATTCATTTGTACCTTGGAGGCAGATTCCTCCTAGGAATATCAGAAAATACTGCCCTAGCAGACGGCAGAAAGTTGGTCTAATTATAACAAAATTAAACACTGAGCCATGAGTATTTCCAGACTATCTTTTATATTAAATAATAACTGTAAGACAAATTAACATAGTCAGTTACACTTGCTAAAGGGGCAGATTTTATTAAAAGAGAAACGCCTTTCAGGGTAATTTCACTCATTGCTGTGAAATTTGCCATGCAAATTCTTCTTCCATTTGTCAAATGAACCTAAATATTAAAGAAGCTTCTAGCTGCAGAAGTAATTCTAACATAATGCTTATTGTTTACATTTCTAGTACAGACCCCACTTGCCACCTAATCAAAACAAATTATAAGTGTGACTAAGTTAATATAATAAACTCCTATAAAGTTATAGAAAATATAATCAAATACATCAAATCATTTTATATAATATCAGAATTATTATTTTAATGTACTTGTATGTATTAAATTCCCTACCATATAAAAAAATCCTATTATAAATCCTAAAGCAGTCAGCCTTCAAATCTGCCTTTTGTGAAGCCTCAAATTTCAATATGCTGTATAAGACAATAGTCCACATGTGCCTCTGGAGCTCCTACAGAGATAAAGCAAATCAGGAAGGATATGAAGAACCCCAGAGGAACACTTCTTATCAAGGCTCTAAATAAAGTCTCACTCACTAAAAAAGGTTCCATTTTATTGCTTTTTACAAGTGTGAAAACCACTGCTATAGAGAGGAATTGACTGAGAAACTACTACACTACAGAACCAAAGTCAGAAAGACAGTCTAGATTTGAAAGTTATCTATATATCAAACTGTAAGCTTCACAAGGGCAGTAGATCATATTTGCTTCACCCCATGAATATTCAGCATCCAGCACAGTGCTTTCCACAAGAAGACACTAAATAGTATAGTGAATGAACAAATGGCTACAGAAGGTTGGGAAACAGAAATGATGGTAAAAGAGAAAAACATGAATTACATTTCCATATTTTCTAAAAAAAAAAAATGGCATATCATCAAATGGGCTCCACTAAAAGCTCAAGAGTAGATAGGAATATAATTTTTATATAGCTAAATATAATGAACCATGCATACCCACCAGGCTTGATGTCCTTGTAAACAAAGCTTTCAAAGCCATATATGAACTCCCCTGAATGTGCGCCTGCATCCGCATGGCAGCAATAACCAGAATGCAAAGCATTTAAGAGACACCTTAATTTCACAGGTAAAACATGTCTAAACTTAATTCAAAGACTGAGAAATCACGTAACAGACGTAACAGACAAGTAAAATGTGGCGACACCAGAACAATCTATTTCTAAGGAACTATTTCCATTAGTTCAACATACAAACTTTATTATCATATTATAACAAAATTTTCTAATAATTAAAATTATAACAATTAATAATTACAAATTAAGCAAGGCAGACAAATATCAATTATGGCTAAGGTCTCAACAAATTATTTGAAATTTTCAAAAAGAGCAAAAATCTGCTATTTTGGTTCCCTTTCTGCCCACTGTTTTGCCCATTTGCAGAATGAAATATTGCTGTGATATTTACACTAACTTCAGAGTTAGCTTTAGTCTGATCTGTTCCCTTTAGATACACTTTCTGAATCCTTTCTTATCCATTCTTGTTAGTGATGGCTACATAGCACTCTCCTCCATTTCCCTCCTCACATACTGCCCAGACACGAAGGCAAGTTTAACCTTCCGAAAACACAACTTTGACGACATCACTCCTGGATTTTTAAAGAAAGAAAAAGGAAAACTTACTACTGACTCTCTCACTGGTTACAGATGAAAGTCCACTATAACACAAAACTAAAAATATAGGATCTAGATAGAGCCAGAGTAGGTTCAAATTATAGCTCTATCATTTTCTAGCTGTGTGACTTAGGACAAGTTATTTAACTTGCAGCTTTCTCAACTGTAAAATGGGAACAATAATAGCCTTATATCATAGACTTATGACTATTAAATGAGTCAATATATCTGAAGCATTTTGAAGAGTGACTGACAAATAATAAATGCTCAATAAATGTTGGCTGCTATCATTGTCATAACGATCACCATTATCACCATCATGGCATTCAAATCTCTTAAAATTGACCTAAACTCAGCTTTTCAACCTACATCTAATTACATTCCATCAAACTCCCAAATTCTTAGCTATTCCCCATACTTGTTCTATACTTCCTTCTCTTTACTGTCCCCTCTACCTAGAAGACCCTCTCTCCTTTTCTGAAAACTCATCTTTTAGACATAGCTGAAATGTTTATCTTCATAGTGTCTGTCCTGATCTCTTTGGCTTAATGTGGTATGTTCACTCTCTTACCACTCTTATGTGTACCACTTTGATGAGACTCAACACTTTTTCCTGTTTAAGATTGATTATGCACATTTCTTATTTCTCCTCTAAAATGTAAGGTTTTTGACAGCAGGATTCACAGGTTTTCTAATTTTTAGGTTTCCAACAATGTGTTGAGCAGATTGGCATCAGACTTCTCAAAAGTACCTGGAAACTAAACAATACTGCCTTCAAAATTCTAATTTTAAACCTAGCATTCTATCTCCAGCCAAATAAAACAAGTGCTTAAGTAAACAAAGACTTTCAGACTTGAAAGGGTTTTAACAATTATATCCAATGTATCCTTTCTTCAAAGCTACTAGATACGCTTTAGCAAAGCAAAGTAACAAAGAACAAAAGGCAAAGGACCCAGGAAACAATGAATTTAACACAGAAGAGGGATGAAGACCAATCCTAGGATGACAACTGTGCAGCCGGACTGAAAAAACAACCATTTCAATGGTCGATCTCCAAGAGAAAAATGGGTCCAGGGAGGGGACCAATAGGTGGATAGGGGCAATTGGAAAGTAACACTGATAGTCATATAACAGATTTCACATAGCAAGGGAAAAGAATTAAAGGTAAATTTACACAGAAAATAAAGCAAATGAAAAAGAAGCATTTACAAATTCAAGAAAAACAAAAGGTTGCATAAGAAAGGAAATATAATCTAGTACATTTGACCTATACAGTGAACAATTACAGTCATAGTAATGTAAATTTTGACTAGTAATTGGCCAAAAATTATGATATAACCATATTATGAGGAGAGAGGGGAATTTAGAGTGAAAGGAGATGGTAAGAGAAGTAAACTCCTTGACTACCATAACAGGAAATCCTAGATAATACCTTACATTAATAGATTAGATAATGACAGAACATTAATATATCTAAAACCATGGTTCCCTTTAAGGAATGGGTCTAAAGGGTAAAGAAGAGTGGAACAGGAGACTGGCATGTTTCATCAGAAGTCTTTTTGGCAAAGCTATTTGATTTTAAAGTGTGTGTATATATCACTTAGATAAATACAGAATATATAGGATTTGGGAATCTTTGGCCTCACTAGGAATTTCCTCTTTCCCTTTACTTTATAATAGCCTTTCCAGGAAAATAAACTCACTACAATAAGATAAAAGAAGAAAAACATCAAGAAGTTTATTTTTACAGTTGCCAAACTGTTTAGAAATGAACTCATTTATATTTCAATTTTATTTTTTCCCACATGATTGTGGGCAGCACTGTATTTTTTTTTTTTAATTTTTTTTATTGTTATGTTAATCCCCATACATTACATCATTAGTTTTAGATACAGTGTTCCATGATTCATTGTTTGTGCATAACACCCAGTGCTCCATGCAGAACGAGCAGCACTGTATTTTACCAAATGAAACAAATTAAGTAAAAATACTTTTTTAAAGCAGATTAGCATGATGATTTTGTTTTCAATTTTATCATCTGCTGCTTGGGGCTGAATCACTTTCTCTCCTTCTCTGAGTCTCTATACATGTGTCATGGTACCTTTGTGCTTTTAAAACCAAGAAATAATTGGGAAAAAAATAAGCCTCAAAAATAAAGTATGGTATTAAGTAATAATTATTAATAATGATGAAATGCAGGGCATCTATGACCAGGGTGTCTTTTATCATTCGTACAAATAATAATACATGAAAATGTGACCGATATTCATAGAAACTAGAAAAACAATTATATGCAGTCAAGATAATTAAATTTACTGCAATTAAAAAAAACAATATCAACATATATCCCAATTATCCCATATATCCCAATTCATTTATTTTTTTAAGATACTATTTTTAAGTAATCTCTACATCCAACATGGGGCTTGAATCCACAACCCCAAGATCAAGAGTCACATGTTCTACCAATTGAGCCAGTCAGGCACCCAGAATTCATCTCTTTTATACTCAAAACATTTTTCTGAAAAATCTAAGATAATAATGTTAAAACTGAGTATCACTTTCTGAATTTTAGTTCTATCCCAGCAAAACCTAAATTTTATCACCCACGAAGCTACAATGTAATTATTATACAAGCCTAATAGTCCTAGTTACACAAACTTAGTGCCACAGATGTTCAGCCCTTATAAATATATCAAGTCATCCTTAACAGCCTCTCTGCCAGGCCTAAACATATAAATTGCCTAAGCATTAAAGACCCAGGAGTCAAAATTTCATAGGTACTCAATATAAAACATATAGCATGTTATCATTTGCCAATTAAGCTATAAACTACTAGAACAGGAGAGACTATACATGCTTTTTCTTACAGTTCACTGTTAACACGAAAATATTTTTAAATAATCACAGTTATTTCCATCCAAAAATTTAAAAAAAGAGGAATTTGGGGTTTGTTTCTGAAAAGGAAAAATATAACTTAATTTTGTATACACATAATAAATTATATGTTTATAATTATGCTATCTTATACATATATTATGATACATTTTATTGTATGTATCAATTTATCTAAATATATATCAATATGCCTACTGATGAATATGTATCATTAAATACAGTGTGTTGGGGTGCCTGGGTGGCTCAGTCGTTAAGCGTCTGCCTTCGGCTCAGGTCATGATCCCAGGGTCCTGGGATCGAGCCCCGCATTGGGCTCCCTGCTCCGTGGGGGGCCTGCTTCTCCTTCTCCCACTCCCCCTGCTTGTGTTCCTGTTCTCACTATCTCTCTCTCTCTCTGTTAACAAATAAATAAAAGCTTTAAAAAATAAATAAATAAATAAATAAATAAATACAGTGTGTTAAAAAATATACTTAATCTGACCTGTATCAAGAAAGAAATGAAATTCTAGTGCTCTCCAAGTCTTTCTCCTCATTTTATGGTACTATTTCCACATATACTAATTAACAAAAAGTGAATAAAAGTGAATAATCACACGGAATTGTCATAAAACAAAACCATTTTCATCTTGCTTTATTTAGCACACAAAAGTAATAGAAAAAAGAATACCGTTTTCATAAAAATACAGATTCTTAAACTGCATATCTCAATATTTTGAGATACGATTTTAAAAGAATATTCTTTCTTTGGAACTACAACTTATGGAGGCTTATGAAAGCATCCTCTCTACAGTGCATTAAATATATCTAAAATATAGCTATATGTAAGTTTATCTAAAACATAAACATATTGTATCGCTTCTTGGTCTTTTGGCTAAGATCATATAAAACATAAACATATTGTACCTTTCTCCGCTGCTTTTTGGAGGGCTTCTTCAATTCGGGATAGCTCTTTCTGTTTAGTATCTTGCAAGGATTTTTCTTCTTTTTCAGCATCATATTTAATACCTAAAAATATATAGTTAGCTCACACACTAGGAAATACAATTATTAAATAAAGAGGAAAAGTTCAACATCATGATGATTGTGTATTTATACTGTAAGTCTTGTAAGCCATTTTTTTTTGTAACTCAAAAGAACTGCATTCTTTAAATTAGTTTTACAAAAAGTTTAAACATAAATAAATGATTCCTATTTACTTACAAAGCTTTTATCAAAACAGGAGGGAAAGAAAAGAATTAAAGTGAGAGAGGAAGAAAGGAAAAACGTTAAGAGGGGGAGAGAGTGAGTAGAAAGGTGAAAGGGAGAAACAGAAGGAAGGCAGAAAATATAACAGATAATTTCCAGTTATTTTGTCTGAAGGGTAAAATTTTGAGTAACTATAAAAAATATGTAACATCCAGTACTAGCTGGTATCAATACAGATTAATAAAAAGACTTTCAGAAAGTAATTTAAGAATATGTATCAACAATCAGAAAATATATATTTCCTTTTTATCTAGAAATCTCATTTTTGATAATGTATCCTAAGGAAATAACACAAAAGAACAAAAAAAGGTATCTATAAGAATGAGGTGTTTATAATGTTCAATCTAAGAGTCCAAAAGAGTAGGCAGCTCACAATGAAATATCATACAGCCTTTCAAAATTACCACTATCACATATCAAAAATATATACATTAAGTAAAAAAACAGATCCATATAATGTGACAAATGCTGTATCAAATCAAATATGTATATAGTAAAAAATGGAAAGCAAAATATAAAAATAAAAATTTTGTTTGCTTTATGGTTGGGAAAACAAGTAATTCTTCCCTAAAATATCCAAACTTTTCTTCACATTATATTGTTCTTATAACTGAAAAAACAGTTATAACAAAATATATTGCCTAAATAAACACTACTGCTTTACATACAACATTCATTAAAAATTAAAACACTTTTATTTACGATGAAAAAAAATTACGTATTTCACACATTTTGAATGCACATACACTCAAAATCAGAAGCAACAAAATAGAGAAAAAAAATTTCCGGACTTTAAATCTGTAGATTAGCACATTAGTACTTTTTAAAAACTTACTTCATTTCATTCTCCAAAAGTAAATTATTTAATGCATCTCAAACTTAAAATGAAGACTTAGTTGCAAAATAATTATTCACAGAGAAGAGAATAAATTTAACAAACGGTTGGAATTATTCCTTCCAACAACATAAAAATATTTTATGTACAACTGTGGCAATATATATGTGTATATAGGTAAAAAGTATGTATATTTGTGCATATATGCACATGATCAGTTTATTTAAAGTATCTTCTATTTTATTAAACATATTAAAATATTTAACCAAGGTAACAACTTAATTTCACTACGCTGTTGCTGAATGGTTATAACCTAAAACAACATACTTGCTCCAGGGACAACGAGCAGGTATAGTCCCTCTAGGGTCGCAATAACTGCTTCTCCATAAAGGTTCTTCCAAGGAATCTTCAAAGTTAATTTATCTAAAAAAACATAATTTCAATCTTTAACTCTTATTTGGGCTGCTCCAGAAGATACACACTTCCCACTTTCCATTTAGAGAAAAAGTATAACAAAACCCTTCACACATGGTATGTATATCACTCAGAAAAAAATGAAAAAACTCCCAACACTGAAGTTTGCAAAGATCTCTTCCATATTAATTACTATTAGAAGTAACTATTCATACTGTGCTTTATACTTTTCCAACTTTCTGATATCATTTCATTTGATATTCCCAACATATATAATGATATAAGCTATCATTTCAATTTTGAAAATAGGAAACTTACTTCCAGAGAACTTAAATAAATTACGTAAGTCTACCTAAGTCATCAGTGTGGATGCCAGAGTGACTCAACTACTTATATCACCAGAATCACTGGCACCTTTAAATAAAAATGCCCGAAGTTCAAAGAACTGTTTAACAGCATAAGATGCAGAAGAGGAAATAAAATAACGCCATGTAAGGGAGCATATTTTGATTCACCTGCATGGCTTATGTAGGTAAACTAGTTTTACCTGGGAATCTATTCCCAGGGTTAAAATCGCAAATTATTTCTCCATTTAAATTTTACTTTTCTTCTGTTTATAAACCTGTTGAGTTTCCAAAATAGCTTCCATGTCAGGGGAGTCTAGAGGTAATGCCATTTCTAAGTCTAATGACTTTATAGTGAGAACCACCTATATTTATAACAGATACTGTTACATATGTAGCTAACTCATCAACTCCTAAAAAGTTGATTTGAGGGGTGCCTGGTGGCTCAGTCGGTTGACCATCTAACTCTTGATTTCCACTCAGGTCATGATCTCAGAGTCCTGAGATCAAGCTCTGCAATAGGCTCCATGCTGGGCACAGAGTCTGCTCAAGATTCTTTCTCCCCTACCCCCTACCCCCTTTTACCCCTCCCCCTGCTCACATGCACATTGTCTCTCTCTCTCTCAAATAATAAAATCTTAAAAAAAAAAAAAAGTTGATTTGATTGCCTTTATGGTATGAGACTGAAAAAGCTGGAAATGCCCCTTTAACTGTAGCATACCAAAAAAGGGACTGTCTGTCCCTTATACCTTTTCTTCTCTCCATTTACCCTAACTCATTATCCTCCCATCCTTCATTATCCTGAATTCCACTGGAATTAAGTTAGTTATATCACTGCCTACCATTTATAGAATAGGAAACTTTTTAATCTTTAAGTAAAAGGATAACCAAAGAACACCCACAAATATGTCTAGCTCTTAGAAAACCAAAACTTTCTTGAGCTTACTTAGCCACACTGACTTTACAGGTTAGGTGTAATATCTTAACCTAAGAGAAATTTAACTAATATAAATGCTCCATAAACCAAAAAAGGGATAAATATTTTTTAAACAATATGCTTTTCATCCTTATACGTAAAGGGTCAGTGAGTAACCCTGAAGGGAGTCATTAAATTCTTATAATACTTTAAAAGAAAAAAGAACAAATTCTGAAACATTAGCAAACCTCTTCTAAAATATAAACCTAGTTCTAATAACATAATGAATAATGTAAAAGTTCTTTAGTTAAATATAACTCATCCAGTACCCTAGAAACGCAATTTTAATACTATGTCCTAAAATTGGATCTAACTTCTCTGAAGACAAACATATATTCATCCTTGCTTCTCCCACAGCTACCTACGTAGTCTCACACATAACAATGTATGCATAAATATCTCAAAGGTAAAAGGATGAATGAATGGCTTTAGCTTTACTCTAGGATTTCAATTAAGCATGCAGGACCACAATACTTCTAGATACCACCACAGCTAAATATTACCACTTCACACAGCACAAGGCTCTGTATAACAGACAAACGAAAAAGATAACGCATGCCCTAGCGATGCTTTCAATCTAAGGGAGTGTCTCCTGTTTCAAGAGACAGAAACATAAAAACGTTACTTTATATTAAAAGGAACACGTATAGGTGATATAAAGTAGACTCAAACAGAAGTTTTCAAGTAATCACTAAGAGATGCTAGAAGAATGAAAGACAACGTCTTCCTTGAATACAAAATAAATGAAGCAGGAAAGCCACGTGGTGAAGTAGCAGGGTGATGGAAGTGGAAGGAATGATGGTGGCATAAGTGAAAATTCTAAAGTAACAGCAAATTGTCTAGGGCTGTAAATTAAATTTTTAAAAAAGTAAAAATCAGGTAATACGGAGCAGCTAAGAGGACTTCACGGGTTAACATTCTATTAAAAAATTTCTTCAAAAAAGATGAAGGTTTAGCTATGGATGATCTTAGTGTAAGAGTTTAGCTGCAAAGACTTTCTACTTACCAAGACATATCCTCTATACCACGCTGCTGCATAATATAGCAAGTGAAATGATTGAACAAAACATGAGGGAAATACGCTACACTTAAATTTTATTCACTAGAGCTTTGCAAATTAAATTATACTACTTTCACATATAAAGAAAAAGCATACAGAATTTAGATATCAATTTTGAAAATCAAGATATATTTTGTGTAGTAAAACCAAAGCCTAAAATGTATCATTGCAGTTCAAACATCCTTCCATTTTAGAGGGTAATTTTCTACCCTTTCATCAGAAAGTTTGAAGTATTTATGTATGACATACAATATATATTAGGCCCAGAGCTCCAAAAGCTCTAACCAACATAAGCCAAAACCTCTCACATTTTTGTTCAAGCTAAAAAATCTTTTAGATTAAATAACACCGGAAAAATAAAAAACTAAAAGGATTAAGAATAACTCAAGTGAAGAGTACTTACCAATTTGGCCAGCTTTGACTTTAAAAGGAACATCCAACTCACTCTTCGAAAGAAAGAAAAAAATTTAAGAGACATCTTAAATTATTAAGCTCCCCCAAAATCACCTTTATATCATCATTTAAATACACAATCTTCTCGAAGGAAAAACATGAAACAAATTTTCTGTATCTGAGTAACTCAGGACATCCTAAAAAAAAGAGTTTCTATTGACTTAAATTTGACTTTGAGGAAAGAATTCACAAGAGAAACAAAACTATAACTAGGGACGATAGGAAAAGAGTTTGTAGCTAAAGAAAGTAATTGGATAAACTGGATATTGTTTTAATAAACCAAACCAAGACAGATGGAAATGCCATGAACTTTTAAAATAATGATAGACACTGCTTATCTAAAATACTAGAATAGGAAAAGGAAGAGTCCTTTCACAAAAATTAGTTGAAAACAATAACTGAACAACTATTTTCACTCAAATAAAACATTTGGTAAATAAACAAAAGAATCTTAAAAGGAAAGGGAGAGTCTCCACTTATTATTTACCAAATTAGCATTTACTTTAGATTAAGTTACTACTAACAGGTACCAATCATTAATAAAAATAAACTTTCACTTATTTGGATTCCAAACCACTAGAAAGTACAAATAACTTTTTTATTCACAGAGTACTAAACAATAATTGATATTCACAATGATCACTTGAGTCTTTAGAATTACTAAAAATTAAACCAATCAGAATAGCCTTTTTGTTAGATGTACCTTAGTACATACTAATACTATCAACGTGGTGACTGAAATATAGTACTTTAGGTAACAATTAACTAAAATAATCAATTTACCCAATCATCTGATCACTCAAGCATTCTAGGTGAACAGGAATTAAACATAATACTGATCTTTTTGTAGACCAAAAAACAAAATTCCTCTCTGGTGGTAAGAGAGCAGCTCTATATGCAGGTGGCAGCAGCAAGCTGGGGTAGGGAGGGATGCATTCAAGGGCATTCATATAATACTTTATGTTATGCAAGATACAAACTCTAAACTACACACTTCTAAAAGTTTGGGCTCATGCTCACTTCGATCCTCATGAAATAATTTTTCACCAAAAATAAATGTAAAGAACCCATATTCAAAGTAAAACCTCACCAATCTAATTTAATCGGGGAAAGGAGGCTATAGTTTGAATTAATGGAGAATATTAATTACAAAATAATTTATTATATTTAACTATAACCCAAATTCAAACTAGGCTAACACAGAGTTCAATTTGTCTCTTAAGTATGTTAGATATATATCCTCTCACCGTAATTTTATTTATACTTCTTTCCTTCTAAAATATTTTCCTAAAAAGGGAAAAAATAACCTTTACTCCAATCTCCAGCAAAAGAGTCTTAAGTTCTAAATTTTGGGGTAAAATTTAAAAAGTTGTAGCATCCTATATAAATAAAGGAAGGGAAAGAAAATTTAAATATTTTGAGTGCCCACTACTTGCCAGGCTCTACTTCTGATCTTATTCAAGCCACAAAAGCACAGACATACTATATTATCTTGTATTATTAACTCCAATTTAAAAACGATTAAACTGATGCTCACAGAAACTAAGAAACGTGCCAAAAGTCACACAGCTGGTAAAAGGGCAGAGCTAGCACTGAAACCCAGGTCTGCCTCACTCCAAGATCCATGCCCTTTCCACCATGCCTGCCAAGTCGTTTTTATTTTTATTTTTTATTTTTTTTTAAAGATTTTATTTATTTATTTGAGAGAGAGAATGAGAGAGAGAGAACACATGAGAGGGGATAGGGTCAGAGGACGAAGCAGACTCCCTGCCGAGCAGGGAGCCCGATGCGGGACTCGATCCAGGGACTCCAGGATCATAACCTGAGCCGAAGGCAGTCGCTTAACCAACTGAGCCACCCAGGCGCCCCCAAGTTGTTTTTAGTAGAACAAAATCAGTTGTTATTCCTCGTGACAAAGTCCTATTCCGAGGATCTTCCATATCCAAAACTGGCTTCCCTGAGACCAATCATGTGAGCACTTTGGGTATAAGACTCTCCTTAATTACACAGTTCATCATCATGTAGAAATCCAACCAGAAGTCAATGCTAGGATTATAAAACATACTGTAGTTTGTTAGAAATCTGACCTATTAATTAAAGAATAAACTCATTCTGAGGCACCTGTGTGGTTCAGTGGGTTAAGAGTCTGACTTTTGATTTTGGCTCAGGTCATGGTCTCAGGGTTCTGAGACTGAGCCCTGCATCAGGCTCCATGCTCAGCACACAGTCTGCTTGGGATTCACCTTCTCCCTCTACCTCTGCTCCCCCCACTCTTCACATGTGTGCGCTCTTGCTCACTTTCTCTCTCTCTCAAATAAATAAAATCTAAAAAAAAAAAAGAATAAACTCATTCTTAAGTGACTTCATAAAATCAAATTTAAGTCCAATAGGCTAAAGCCTAACAGGGAGGGAGGGGAAGTAGGGGATGGAGCACGAGAATCCAAAAAAATCTACTCGACCTGTTAATATCACCATAATATTATAAGGCTGGACTGTCAAGGTATTTCCAAAAATATAATTATTCATTTGATAAATTGTTAAAATCAAATTCTTATTTACCAAAAAAATATGTAAAGATAATTCTGGAGAAAATTATTTAAAGTAAGACAAATGTCTACTACAATGCTATTCAGTCAAATTAAGTCAAGGAAAAACATTCCACTTTCCAAGAAATACCATTTTGATCAACAGGGGAAAAAAATCCAAATTTTTAATCTCAGATTTTCCTATAGCAGACAGTTCAACAAGTAATCCTTCTCTGAGTAACTCAATCACTTTATCTGGTACCTGATACCAGATACCAAGTAACCAAGAATTTCTGAGAGCTTACCAAATTAACTGAGTAATCAACATAGTTTGAAAACTTACCAGAGCATTTTCTTTTATCTGTAGGTTATCTAAAGCCACATTACCTTTAGAAAAAAAGGAGGGAAAATATGAAGTTAAAACACCAATTAGTGTAACCTGTCATAATGCAGTACCAAACACTATGACACTATGCTAAGTGCTAAGAAGACAAGAGGTAAGCAAAGAAAACTTCAAGAACTTAAGCAGCTACTAACACAAAGAGGTGCTATATATGTAAGTGATAGTATATATATATAGGTTAGCCCAATACAAAAGAAATTACAAAATACTTAAAATGACTAACATTCAAGTAGACAATGAGTAAGAATTTGGAGACTCTCAGACTAAAGAACTCTAGAACCAAAGAAAATATCTATCATTTTGAATGATTAAGCTAAAAACCTCAAAAAACAAAAAACAAAAAACAGATGACTATTAGAACAGATCAATTATACTGCAACCCAGGATTCTCTCCTTAATTAAGGTATCAATGAACATTTTCTACAGGAATATAATGTTGGTCTTTTGAAACTCCAAACATGCTACCTTCCCAATGATTATTGTTTATGGTTCTAAAGTTACTTTTTTTTAAAGTAAACTCTACACCCCAATGTGGGGCTTGAATTCATGACCCCAGGATCAAGAGTCACATGCTCTACCAACTGAGCCAGCCAGGCGCCCCTATGGTTCTAATGTTAACTAGTCCAATTCTTCTTAAATCTATTTAAAGCCATCATGATACTATTACATGACTCCAGTTTTAAACACTGTACTTATATTTGTTGATATATTATACTTAAATATTCTTGCTTACATAAAAACCTAACCAAAAGAAAGTTTCCATTTCACTTAAATTCTCTAAAAGTTAATAAAACTATCATTTCAATATTAAATGCAAGCATTGAGTTATTCAGTTATATATTTACTTACTCACTCATGACACATTTATATTTTTAAAAATACTATACTTTCTATGCTATCCATAAATATTTTTCAATCAAGTAATTTTTCCCCTCACAGTATTTTGGAATGAATTAAAAAGAATATTTAATTCTATTATGCCATCGTTAGGATGTACTTTTCCCCAGATCTCGGATTTTTTTCAAACAAAAAACCCCTCCTATGAGTTAGGTGCTGAAAAGAGAGAGATGATAAGAACAACATCCCTGCTATTACGGAGCTTACAGCCTAGCAAAGGAGACCAAATTTCTGAAATTTTGGAAATATTCTAGTGGCATTCCGGGAGAAGAGTGCACAGATGCAAAGAAGGAGACACCTAACTGCCTAGGGAGATCAAGAACTTCCCACCAAAATGTAGGCTAGAAGGCCAAAGAAATATTTACCAGCTGGATAAGAAAAGAGGGCAAATACACGTGCATGAGTAAAACACATTTTAGAAACCACATGTGGTTTGGTGTAGCTAAAGGGTGTGAGAAAAGGATAGGAGATAAAGTCAGAAAGGTTGGCAGGAGCCAGACTAACAAAGAGTTTTTAGCATGAAAAGTTCAGACTGGTCACAACACAGAGATGAAATACGTATAATAGGGATGACAAAATCAAAGCTTTATTTTAGAACCATTACTCTGCTCTTCTAAGAAATAACCATGGATCTGTCCAAACAATTTAGCTACAAGGATATTGTAGTACTTGTTATAAGGGCAGAAAGAATGGATGAATAGGAACAAAGGAGGGAGGGTGGAGGGAGGGAGAACCTAAAGAACTAAATGTCCAAGAAGAAGGCATAAATCATAATACATCTATAATATAGAGCAAAAAATTAGATGTGGGAAAATATTCACAGAATATTAAGTTTTTAAAAAAAAGGGCAAAGAATGCCCAGATTGATCCAATCTGATATAATTTAAAGAGTATATACGCACACATACAAAGAAAACAACTGGAAGACTAGACACCATAATGATCAGAGTAGTTATTTCCATATAATAAAGTTCATTTGCTATACATATATTTTAAATTTTCTAAAATAAACTGTTGAACCTGCAAAAAATGAGAGGAGGTAAGAAGTCTCACAAAAGGGAAGAAAATACTATCAGCATTATAATAGGAAGAAATGGAAAGAATATAGGCAGTCAAGCAGCTTCTACAATACACTCAAGAGAAGGGGGGTCTGGGTGGCTCAGTCCATTAAGCATCTGACTCTTGATTTCTGCTCATGTCAGGATCTCAGGGTCCTGAGATCAAGCCCATGTCACCTGGCGTCGCCCCATGTTGCCCAGGAGTCTGCTTAAGATTCTCCCTCCTTCTCCCTCTGCCCCTCTTCCTGCTCACGCATGCTCTCTCTAAAAAAAAAAAAAAAAAAAAGCAAGCAAGCAAGCAAGAAAAAGAAAAAGAAAAATACACTAAAGAGAAATTAAAACCTGAAATAGTAACTTCAGGGTCAAAGAGGCAGAGTCAGAGTAAGAAGTTATTTTATAGGTAGAACTGACAAGATGATATTACAGACCAAATGCAGGGATAATAAAAGTAGCTGTGGAAAACAGACATGTGTTCTGGAATTGGAAAAGAAATCCTTAACAAGTATTATGTGTAAAAATTACATAAAAAGGAAAAATATTCCTGGATTTAATTCCATCAGATGATGAATTATAAATAATTACAACTGGGGACTCGATTCAAGCCAAAAGAAGTGAACTGCACAGATGTTAGTACATATTTGAAGCAATCCAAACTAGTTTAACAAGATCTAAGGCCCATATAGAGACTTGCAAACTTGCTCATGAATTTGGATTGCTCGACCCAGTGATCCTCACTCATGGGTCAAGTGTCACCAAGAGTGCTCATAAATAATCTGCATTAGATATGAAGTAATTTTTTAACAATTATTAAGACACTAACATAATGTGTGTAAAAATATGACTGCGCTTATAAAAAGTGGACTGTTTCTAGCACAGTGGCACTCTGATTCTTTAACGAATAGATGGTATTTAAAGGTGAAATACTGAAAACTACCAATACGGCTAACAGAGTTAAACAAGTATACTTAGAAAGTCAGACAAAGAGATAATAATAGTGATTACTGCTAACAGGATTAAGGATTTTTTTAATTAATATTTTTCAGTATTTGCTAGTTTTTATAAAAATCAAATATGATTATGTTAAAATTATACAAATTTTAATAAGAACGGAAAACAAAACAAAGGTAAATTCTAATGTCAATAGGACCTCAACATATTTTATATACATTCCTCCTACATCTAATATCTACCTTACTTACAAGACACATAAAAAAAAAAATCTTATTTCTGCTTAGAGTCTAGCAAACAAATGCATACTTCCTCTCTG
The DNA here is from genome assembly GCF_004348235.1 of Phoca vitulina. NCBI lineage: Eukaryota > Metazoa > Chordata > Mammalia > Carnivora > Phocidae > Phoca > Phoca vitulina. The sequence continues at coordinate 28,222,268 of NW_022589723.1, forward strand.
AAAAACGTGAATGCTATCTAACAAACAGTAAATATAACAATGAAATAAGAATGACACATTCTATAAGTTATTTGCACTGAAAGAGGAGCCACTAGCCATAATACAAAGAAAAGGGGAGGAATAGCAGCATATTACAGATTAACACCAGGGTAAAAGTGCATTCATTCAACCAGTAGCCAAGTACTTTATCTAGGTAAGGCACCGTGCTAACAGGTACTCTTCCACTAAACTGCATGCCTTTCTGTAGATATATATGCAGGAACTGAATTGTCTATATCCTCAGAATGTCAGAAATTCTGTTTATGTAAAAAATAATTTATAAGACTAAGAATAAAGCTGACCCCCTCCTAAATATCAACCATTTTATATTTAACTGAATACTAAGGAAAAAGGTAGTATTTAATCTCCTGTTTCTAGTTCAAGATAACATAATAATCCCATATATAAGCAAATAACTTTATTGCTATAGCCAGATCACAGGGCTAAGAACAGAGGCCACAGAAAGTTCCTGAAAATCCGGAGGTAGGGTAAATATTTGTGTCAAAACTTAAAAAAACAAACAAGAAAAAGAATGAATAATAATTGGAGATAGATAAACTAGATAAACTTAACACTGCCAGCAAGGAGGGCCCTAAAGCCAATCCCACAATCCGGTGTCTCTAATCCCATGGAGAAGTTCCATGGAGACCATGGTGATAGACAAGTAAGGAAGTTCTATGAAGTGATTTCCTTTTATGATGGACTGAGAGGCCTAAAGGATGAGAGTAAGCAGTAAGGGCAGTCTGTTTCAGAAGAGGTTTCTCATTCTCACCTTATGATTCTCAGTAATAAACTAGAGACATTTTGATGAGCACACATAGCTGGGGAGTCACATATAAAGTTTCAAAGTTAATCTTAAAGATTGATTGATTTTTTTTCAAGAGAGAGAGCGCACACACAAGTAGGGGGAGGGGCAGAGGGAGAAGCAGAATCCCCACTGAGCAGGGAGCCAGAAGCGGGACTCCATCCCAGGACCCTAGGATCATGACCAGAGTCGATTGTAGACACCCAACCGACTGAGCCACCCAGGCACCCCAAAGTTAATCTTAAAGGGTATTTTCAGAAGTACCTTAAAGGGTAAATCCTGGATCAAAATTTATCTAATAATCTTTACTAATGAACCACAAGATGAAAATGATGGTAAATCCATTAAATTAGCAAATGATGCCAAAGTAAGCAGAGTTGGAGTCATCTCAAAAAAAATACAATAGAAAAAGAAATGGTTGCTAAATTACAGAAAAAAACCAAGTTAGTACATTTATGAATACAAATGAAATGGTACTGGCATAATACGGAACAAGCCTAAATCCAAGAATAGCTTCTAAAACACATAAGAGCCTACAAAATAAAGAAACATAGTACTGATGTTAAATACCTCCAGTCAGAAATAATCTATTTGAACTTTCACAGAAGTTTAGCTATACCTTTCTCATGGTACTTAACTATATAAATCCCCAACCTGATTATAAACTCCTTACTGATTCTCCTCATAGTAGGTGCTCAGTAAACACTGACATAACTGATTTAGAATGCATATTACACTGGGGTAGGACGACTACAATAAGAAGATAAAATCATTCTATTTTAGAAAATACTTTCTGAGCTATAACCTTTCTTGATCCTCACCAGCCTTCTAATGAAGGAGACAGGACACAGAAACTCAGGCACAGGGAGGCTAAATGACTGGCCTAAGGACACTATGTCAATCTAGTAAGTGGTAGAGCCAGGGCTCAAATTTACTGATGCCCAGTGTTTTGCTCAGAACATCACACTGGCTCCCAAAGAGCAGAGCAGTTCTACTTCTGAAGATAATTCTATCTCCCTTGTGGAGAAAAAAAATGCCATACATTGAGAGGCCTGTGTAGTTGGTGGATCCACTTTTGGTCTTTGCATTTTAAGAGTGTGAAAAAAATCCAAAACCAAAAGGGAAACTAAAATCAGTAAAACTAACAAGGACAAAGCCAGTAAGTAAAGATAGAGTCAAGGTTTATGTTAGGAGGATTATCAGAAGAAAGAATAGTGCCACAGTGGAAACCACAGAAGCAGGGGATGGCATTGCAAAATGACCACTTTAGTACTTTTCAAAAACCTACGTTTTTCCAAAAACAAAAGACAGAAATTCTTAAGTTATAACTATTCAGAACCATAAAGATCTTTAAACCTACTTCCCTCTCACTTTGCATATGAAAAAAAAAATGAAGCCTAAAGAGATCAGGTGGTTTATCTAAGATCATACAATTAATGTGTAGAGGAGCTAATAAAACCTATGTCTCCTGACTCCTGGTCAATGTTCTTTTTTTTTTTTTTTAAGATTTTATTTATTTATTTGACAGAGAGAGAGATAGCGAGAACAGGAACACAAGCAGAGGGAGTGGGAGAGCGAGAAGCAGGCTTCCTGCCGAGCAGGGAGCCCGATGTGGGACTCGATCCCAGGACCCTGGGATCATGACCTGAGCCGAAGGCAGACGCTTAACGACTGAGCCACCCAGGCGCCCCTCCTGGTCAATGTTCCTAACATAAAACAGAGACTAATTCAAAACTGTGTTTAAAAACAAAACAAAACCAAAAAAAAAAAGCCCAACAAACAAAAATGCCATACCTTACTCCATGAAACTAGTTTTGCATATTGTAAAATAAAAAAAGAATATACAGTGCTATATATTTGTTTTGTTTCCTTTATGTATCACAGACTCATTATTTATTTGAAAGTATATCAAAATACTGAGACATACTCATTCTCTAAAAAAGTGAGCTAAAGTAAATGACTGAAGTTTTTTAAAGAATAAATCAAATTATTTTAATAACCATTGCTTTAGTAAAGAATACTGAAGAAACTATTGTAGCAATTCACTTCAATTGAACTTTTCCATTCAACCCAAATTAACTAATTTAGTTAACGCAGACTCCTTTTTCTTTTAGGTTTTATTTAAGTAATCCCTACACCTCACGTGGGCCTTGAAATCTCAACCTCAAGATCAAGAGTAACACAGGCTCCTCCACGGCTCCCTCCTCCAACTGAGCCAGGGAGGCACCTCCCACAGACTCCCTTTAATAGTTCACAGAGACTTTGTTGTGGGAGACATCAGGAGAGGAAACAATTGACTATTACTCTTTCCATTTCCCTATTGAAACAGGAAGTCTTGGCAAAGAAAGGTGGAAAGCTGCCCGATTACCAACGAACTTTCTCCCTTTCAGGAACATTTCAGGGATCTCATAATAGTGAGGATTTCTTATTCTTTCCTAGCGAAATGGTTATCAAACCACCAACTTCCAGTTTTATTTCTGGAAAAGGGGTGGATTTTTAATTTATGATGCCTTTAAAAGTGTGGTAAGGTATTTTCAATTTAAGTTTTTAAGCATTGCTTTGATAATTAACTGGGCCTAAAGATATATTAGAATATTGAACTTTTTGTTATTTCTTTTACATGCTACTACTTCCTGATATCATTTTCCATTTTTACCAACATGATACCTTTCAATCAGTTAAGACATGTTTCTCTCTTAAATTATAAATTTCATGAGGCATATACATCCTCTAAGTCCTTTTTCACCTCTTACTATAATGTGTTCAGCACCCAGAAGTTCTCTTAAAAACGCATAAGACAATCTCAATATTCTCCTTAGAATAGAGTTTCTCAACAAACATTTTCAGCTGGATAATTCTTTGTTGTGGGGAGCTGTCCTGTGCATTGCAGAATGTAGCAGTATGCCTAGGGTCTACCCATTAGATCCCAGTAGCACACCTCTACTATTCAGTGCGACAACCAAAAATGTCTCAGACATTGCCAAATATTCCTTTGGGGCAAAGTCATTTTCAGTTGAAAATCACTGCTTTAGCCTAGTCAAATATTCCAGTTATTCCAGTTCCAAACTAAGTATCAATTTAGTTTTCCATTTGTTTCTAAAAAATAGTAAGATCAGCCCTGTGACATTTTTACAGGTTGAATTCTTTTCTCAGGATGTGAAAAGAATTTTTTTAAAGATTTTATTTATTTGTCAGAGAGAGAGAGAGAGAGAGTGCACAAGCAGGGGAAGTGGCAGGCAGACAGAGAGAAGCAGGCTCCCCGCTGAGCAAGGAGCCTGTTGTGTCCCGGGATCATGACCTGAGCCCAAGGCAGACGCTTAACCAACTGAACTACCCAGGCATCCCAGGATGTGAAAATTTAACAACAAAAAAAATGGAAACAGCCAAACTCTATTTACTAAAACAAATAGTTTTCAAATAAGAATATATAAAATTTTCAATTCTTTATAAAATCTGTCAATATCATGGATGTCATAAATATCAGCTATTTCATTAATATACCCCTAAAAGGTATATTATACCTTTTACCATAAAAGGTTAAAGATACATTTCTTCAGGAATATTTTCAGAGAAGAAAAATAGTTCACATATCTTGCCTTTCTTTTTTAATGGGAGAATCAGTGTCATAAAGAAAATATATTGAGGGCGCCTGGGGGGCTCAGTTGGTTAAGCGACTGCCTTCGGCTCAGGTCATGATCCTGGAGTCCCAGGATCGAGTCCCGCATCGGGCTACCTGCTCAGCAGGGAGTCTGCTTCTCCCTCTCCTGCTCCCCCCTATTGTGCTCTTTCTCTCTCTCACTCTCTCTCTCAAATAAATAAATAAAATCTTTAAAAAAAAAAAAAGAAAAAAAAAAGAAAATATATTGAATAATATCTATAGAACCTTCCTTTATAACAACCACAAAAATAAAAGGTGGCAAAACTTCATAGAAGCAGAAATGTAGGCTGATAAAGCTGAGGGAATCCCAGATTAGACTTCTAATGGATACAGTTCCTGAAAGAAAGTTTATTTTCCGAGGCCTATTATAAAATTGATGTTTGCCACCGGCAGCATACCTCATTCTAAAAAAAAGAAAATGAGATGAAAGAAAATAAAGTTTCTTTTCCTCAAGTCCACCAAAAAAGAGAGGAATAAATGACATAATATTGTGGCATTTTAATTTCAGATGTGAAAAAGTTCAAAATCCCCAGGCAGCATACTTCACAATTTCATAGTAAAAACATGTACAATTAAAATCACAGAGTACTGGCACTGGAAGGACCTTCAGATGGTACCTATTCCAACTCCCAATTTTAAAGAAAAAGGAAAGTAAGATTTGGTAGAGAAGAAATCTTTGAATATACCCATAAACTTCCTTTAAAAAAAATCTGACGCAAATAGGGCACAGTGTTTTAACTTGCTAGGTGATTCTGAGTAGTGACTGTGTAGGAATATTATATTAATCTGGTATGACTTTTTTTCTTTTAAAGTTTAAATCAAGATGAAACTAACAAGGAGGAAGGTTAGTGGTTTGTCCAACACAACAACCTAGAATCCACGTTTCCTAAATCCTAGCCCAGTGCTTTTTCAGATTTCAAACAATGTTTACAGACTAGAGGGGCGCCTGGGTGGCTCAGTCGGTTAAGTGTCTGCCTTTGAATCAGGTCAGGATCCTGGATTCCCAGGATCTAGCCACGCATGGGGCTCCTTGCTCAGCGCAGAGCCTGCTTCTCCCTCTGCCCCTCACCCTGCTTGTGCTCTCTCTCACTATCTCAAATAAATAAAAATCTTAAAAAATAATAATGTTTACAGACTACAGAAGGAATAATTTGTATTCAACAGTATTCTGAAGAAAGAGTTGACTCCTGCAGAAGGTACTGGATTTTTAATTCCTTAAATGTCTCCTCCTTTACTTCTCTTTCTCTTGCATTATATTAGCATTGGGGGAGGGCATGTAAACAAAGGATGTGGTGCTGGGCAAAACACACAGAACCAATCAAATGATCAGCAACCTATTCAAAAAGGCTCCTCCCCAACCAGGGCAGTACTCTTAGTTCTGTAACAACATTGCTCAATATAAATATATGGTTCACATATGTAATTATAAATTTCAGGAACCAAGTTTTTTTAAAAAAGGAAAAAGAAACGAGGGAATGAATTTTAATAATATACTGTACTTAACCCAATATAATCAAGTATTATTTCAAGATATAATCAACATAGAAGACTGAGATATTACACTCTTTCTCCCACTATTTTCAAAACTCCACGTTATTTTAGACTCAACAGCAAGTCTCAATTCGCACTAACTACATTTCGAGTGCCTAATAGCCGCAGTGGCTGGTGGCTACCCTATCGGACAGCGCTATTGGACAGGTCCATAAACTGTTGACTAAATTAAAAGCAGTTCCATCCATTTGAGTAGTTCTTTGGATTTCTTTCCAAAGCTGACAGAATTCCCAAAAGTGTTTTGTAGAGTGAAACGGTATCCCCAAGATCCCCAAAGCTTAATACGCATAATCAGTGCAAATAATCAATCCTTCTGAACTGTGTGCAAGCATACTACTTGCTGTCTACTTCTACACACTCAATGTTGAGAACAGAAACGTTTGTGTTTTGGGCATGCACCTAATTAATGATGATGCCTGTCGTGGCTTGAATTATTTTTTTCTATCATACAAAACAAAACTGAAAGTCATCTTCTTACTGAGGTGAAGTAAATATTAAGAAGTCGTTTTCTCAAAAGGTGAAAGTATTGTAAGAAGCCATACTAAACAGGCCTTTAGTAATGATCTCCCAGGGCCAATAGATCCCTTCAAAAATCCTGCAATTCTAGAGAGAAGGAAGCCAGTTCCTGTTCGCCATAAAATGCCAAGAGACGGTAACTGCGAAACCCAATTTCCTCTTTCTTCTTCCTTGGTGCCACTTTATTAGGCGTGTGTGACCACGCAGCCACCCCCCCCCCCCCCCCCCCGCACGCGGTGCAAGAGGAGAAAGCTTTTTTTAAATGCTGTGGAGCCAACGGGGCCAGACTGAGGGCAGCGAGAGGACCCTCCAAGGAGGGCAGGGAGGGACAGAGCAGGGAGTCCGCCTCCGGGACGCGAAAGGTGGGAACTCGGGCAGCGCGAGCGCGACCCTGCGGCATCTCCCCACCCCGGGCGGGTACCCGGGACCCCGTGGCGGCGGAAGCGGGCACAGGCCTCCCGGCACCCCGCACCTGCAGCCCGGGGAGGGGGCTCAGCTGAGGGCCCCCTCCCCGGAGGCGGAGTCTCGGGAGGCGGAGGCCGGGCGGGAAGAGCCCGTGGCGTGGGCCCCTCCGCCAGCGCGGGCAGCCCGCCGGCCGCGCCCTCTCGCTTACCGCCCCATATCCCCAGCTTCAGCTGGGACTTGTTCAGGTTCTCCACATAGTCCCCCAGGAAGCGGTTCAGGAGGTCCGCGACCACCGACTCCAGCACCATGGTGGGACTAAGGCGCCGGGAGAGGGAGGAGCCGAAACCGCTGGGCGCAGCTGAGGGCGGCGATCCGCGCCGCGAATGACAGCCCCGCAGGCGCCGGCCCGCCCCCGCGCCGCGCGCGTGACCCGGGCTGTGCGCAGGCGCGCCGCCGCCGCCGCCACCGCCCCCCTGCCCCCCCGCCGCCGCAGCCGCCCCGGCCAATCTTAGGATGCGGCCGCTGTGCAGCAAGCTCCCCTTCTCTCTGCGGCTGCGGCCCCAGCCATCCGAGGGCGGGCGGAGGAGCGACGGGGAGCCGCGCCCGAGGCACCAAACAGAAAAGGAAGGGCAGGAGTTACTGAGCACAGCGACATCTATGTGGCCGCTCTGTTTGCCTGCCGTCGCCTCCTGTCGACCTTGGGTCCGCAGAGCTCACCGTCCAGGGCAGAAGCTGCTCCCCAGCGCCTCGCCTTGCCCCGAGCGGACCCGACCCGACCGGTCCGGAGCCTCCCAGGCCCCAAGTCCATCCTCAGCACTTCGCAGGCAACTACCCTTTCACCCGTGGGTCAGGTGGGAAAAAGGAGACCCTGCACTCTTGTCCTGCTACATTAACCCCGCCGGGGGCAACATCTCCGTTTCTTTTTGCTTCTTGAAAATTTTAATTATTTAAAAGTGAGAGGGAACAGAACGGTATCATAGGATGAAAAGATAAAATGGCAACGGGATGTGCATTTTGTTCTTACCCTTCTCCTGTGCTTGATTCACTTTTACTCAGGAGGCATTTCTTACCTCATTAAGGAAATGAAGAACAAACGTAGTACTTCCTTTATTTTCTTTAAGTATGGGTTAGCTGTTATTTATATATCACTTTCTTCCATACTATCATTGAACTGTTCTAGTGTGGCAAGACATTGAAAAGCGGGGCTTTTATAGTGCAAGAACTCTCTACCTTAAAATTTAACCACCCATTAACCAATTCTCTTTAGAGAACTGGACTTTTTTTCTAAAATATATTTCAGAAAGCTGTTGAGATACAGCGAACAGAAATAAACCTAAGAAATGCTAAGATTATTTGTAGTCAGAAGCATTTATTAACTGCTTTGCTACATTACATATAATGTCTGAAAAACCGAATTGCTCCTAAACAACTGCTCTCAACCAAATATTTGTGTCCCCCCAAAATTCATATGTTGAAATATTAATCCTCAATGTGTTGTTATTGGGAAATGGGGCCCTAAGGTGGTACTTAGATAATTAAGCAAAGTCCTCATGAATGGAATTAGTACCCTTTTAAAAAAGAACCCCCCCACCCCTCCCAAAAAGACCCCAGAGAGCTCCCTCACTACTTTTGCCATGTGAGAACACAGCAGGAAGACAGCCATCTGTGAACCAGGAAGTGGGTCCTGACCAGATTCTGAATTGCCTGGCACCTTGATATTGGACTCCCAATCTTCAGAACTGTGAGGAATAAATTTGCATTGTTTTTAAACCACACGGTCTATGGCATTTTGTTATAGCAGCCTGAATGGACTAAGACAGGGTCAAAAAGAAAAATCACTTAAGTTCAAAATCCACTGGAGAAGAAAAAAAAAGTCAAAATGTCTGCAATTGGTGTTATGTAAAATGGACATAAAAGAAGAACCAATACTAATCAGTACTATCGATACCCACCTCTATCCTCCACTCCTACACACAGGAAATAAATCCTTAACCATTTGTTTTTCCTTGCTCAGTCACCCTGACGAAATACCTAGCAGGCACTTTGCACTTCTTTCCTTCACCATCTGCGTCCTGGGATCGAGCCCCACATCAGGCTCCCTGCTTGGGGGAAGCCTGCTTCTCCCTTTCCCCCTGCTTGTATTCCCTCTCTCGCTGTGTCTCTGTCAAATAAACAAAATCTTTAAAAAATAAATAAATAAAAGCCAAACCTGTCTATTCCACTTTTGACATTTCCTAAATTCTTCTTACATCTCACCTGGAGCACACAATCACCTTCTAACTGGCCTCCAGTTTTTCCCTTCTCCATCCATCTGCACGCTGCCATGGGAGCTAGTTTCTAAAGCACAGGCGAACTCAAGTCAGTCACCTGTTCAAAAACACCCAGTAACTTTCCAGGGTTCTGAACGCCCTCCTAGATCTATCCCCAAGGTGTTTCTAGTCCACCCATCCTCCTCCAACAATCCCTCTCTCCTTGTACACTCACACCAACTATGCACTGAAGGGAAAGAAAAAAATATATATGTGTGTATGTATATATATATATATATATAATGATCTGGTTGGGATAGGCATGCACCATAAAACAGTTAAGCAAACAATGCAAGGATGTATGAACAGTGCAAGATCATATGGAATATGCCATAGGCAGAATAGCATGGTCAAGCAAATGAAACAGAAGGCATAATCTGCTGGGAGAAGTGAGCAATACTAATCCTTGTATAATAATAATTCCTTGCACTTCTACGGTACTTTACACTTTTGAAAGAATAATGTATGTGCTTTTTATATGCATTATTCCATTTTATTAATATTCAGTTATAACTCATGAGCTATCATACCATTATTATGCCAAGGTATGCATTTTCATGTAATCCTCACAAAAAATCTGTGAGATAAGTCATGCAGGTAGTAGTACTGCCCCATTTTACAGAAAAATAAGTCAGGAATATTAAGCAATTTACCCAAAATTACACAGCAGGCATTAATTTCCTTTAGCTCCCCGAACATTGCCACCCTTTTCTCTTTCAATAATTGTAGTTATTAAATCACTGCTAAGCTAGTAGTAATTCTCAGAGATCTTACTTTGGAAGGTTAATGAAAGAATAGAAAATCTCAGGATGGAAAATTCAGCTTAATATTGGCAGTATAAATAATGCTATTACCACATAGTAGAAAAAGCTTATAAATTTTAATATTTTCCTTTTTAAATGTGTTTTGAGGGTTTGATAAGGTGCATAAAGTAATGCTCCAAATCCTGCATACTTCTTGAAGAAATCAGATATTTACAGTCCTAATCCAAAACAAACTAATGTAAAGAAACACCATTAACACTCTGATGTATAGCACTATACCCAAAGGAATTTGGATAGGAAAGTGAACATTGTAGTAATTACAGTTCTTACATTCAATCTGGCTTAAGAATAACGCGACAACAAAGGCAATTGCAAAAGTAAATTGCAATGTGGGATTGAGCAATAACAACGGGTGAGCAAAATATAATTTCTGTTTTAAAAACGGAAGTCAAAATTAGGAACACTTGTTAAAAACCAACAACTTTTGGGGCACCTGAGTGGCTCAGTCAGTTAAGTGTTCAACTCTTGATTTCAGCTCAGGTCATGATCTCAGGGTGGTGAGATTGAGTCTCATATCGGGCTCTGTGCTGTGGAGGAGTCTGTTTAAGTTTCTCTCTCTCTCTCTCTCTCCCTCTCTCTCTGTCCCTCCCCACAACTCGCAGGTGTGTGCTTGCTTGCTCTCTCTCTCAAAAAAAAAAAAAAAATTAACAACGCTTGCTTAAAAACTAAAAAATAAGAAATTCTAACTTTGCACTACCTCACATCCACACGCTATTTTCTTACATTTTGTTAAGAAAAGCAAAAGGCATTTGGGGGGAAAAGAAAGAAATGGAGGAGAAAGCTAGAGAATAAGCATAACACCATGGACGTCAGAAAAGTTAGGAAGATTAGCTGGCGGAAAGCACTGGATCGGATTGTAGAATTTGAGAGCCAGAGGAAAACAAATCTGGCTAATCCAACCCCCCTCATTTGACAGGTGGAAACAGTGAGCATGAAAGAGAATTAAGGGACTTGCTAATGTTCCACAACAAGTTAGTGACTGTCAGAGCTAAAACTCAATGTCCTGACTCCCTGGCCTGTGTTTTTTCCATTGCTCCATACTCCACTTCCTTGAATGAGAAAGATGGATAATCCAGAACACTGATGTTTTTTACTTGGTTATAAACTCTCTTTTTCTTGCTTTCTGTGACACCCAACCTCCAAGTGATTATTTTTTTAAGTCTACTTTATATTGTTCAGTTTCCTCCTACTGCAAGAACACCTCTGGCCTGGATGGTATGTGATCTATTCATGCTTATTTCACCAAATTATTTTAGAGCTCCATTACTGGATGTTCCCATGGTTCCAGCTGTGAGCCCTAAAGGGCCACAGCCTTCTTCTGAGTAGATCTATGTGTTCCAGGCACAGGGCTTGACCCAGTTACACCATCCTCCTAAGTACTCCATGGCTCATGCTTCTAAGGTAAGGAAAACATAAGGCTTAATGTGGCCACAGGGGACCCGCCATTCAAAGACAGGGCTGCTGTTTTCAAGAAACCTTACACAGGAAATGCTTCTAAAGTGTCACTGAAGAAGGTGAATTGTTAATAAAAACAAAGCAAATCTGCCTTGCTTGGCCACAAAGAAAAATGTTTTTAGAGGACTTCATGTGTGAATCACTAGTCCCTGACTAAGCAAACCTGTATAATAATAACAGCTAATAGTTCACCAGCACTTACTGTGTGCCAGACATCTCATGTATTTTTAACACAATAGTCTTGTGTGATAGATATTATTACCCTCATTTTACAACTTAGACTCAAAGAGGTTAATTAACTTGCCCACAGTCCCATAGCTAAAAATTTGCATAAACAGATTCAACCTAGGACAGATTTACTCCAAAGTCTGTTATTTCTTCACCCATAAATCATTTCTCATGCTCTGGTGCTTTCTTCCTTTCTCCCACCACAACATAGCTTTGCTTAACAACTTCTCAGATTGTGAGCCTCACCATTTTAACCAAGGGCTCTCTAGGCTCTCACTTGCAGAGCTAACAGCCTCTTGTCTCCTGACAAAAGGTGAGTCAAAACACATGCACACCACCCTCAAGTATATAATTCAGCAGTCATTCTCCCATAGATTTAGCACTGCCCCCAGAATTCTGGCCAGGCATGGAGATGATATAAAGACAAAGAAATAGCTAGTCAAGGGCATGGCAAGCCCAGGGACCTGTCAACCCTGCCTCCCTACCAAGACTAAGTGTATATAAATCCTGTTCAATAGTTTCTTCTCACTCCTGCCTCTGCTAGACAGAATTCAAATAGTACATCCTCATCATTGCTCCTCTGATGGATGAATATAGCTGATGTGATCTTGCACATGCCTAACATGGTGGCTGAAACCCAGGAAGCAGTCAGTAAATATTGCTTTGAATGAATAAATGAACTAATGAGCATTTGTTCTCTTCTATAATAACAACAAATATATCAGACATTGTATATGTTAGGCTGTGTATGCTAAACTCTTTATATGCATTATCTTATTATATACTTATGACAACCCTATAGGTACATACTACTATTATCAGAAGGGGTGAGGGAGCTCTCCTGGGTCTCTTTTATACCATCATTAATTTAATTACCTCTCAAAGGTCCCAACTACTATTGTACGTCTGATACATTGGCCTAGAAAGGTTTAGTAACTTGCTCATGTCACGTAGTAAGGAGCCATTCTACAATCAAAACCAGATCTGAGGGTCACCTGGGTGGCTCAGTTGGTTAAGCGTCTGCCTTCGGCTCAGGTCATGATCCCAGGGTCCTGGGATCAAGCCCCGCATCAGGCTCCCTCCTGAGCGGGGAGCCTGCTTCTCCCTTTCCTCCGCACTCATACTCTGTCATTATTTCTGTCTCTCTCTCTCTCTCTCTCTCTCAAATAAATAAATTAAAAAAAAACACCAGATCTGATTTCAGACCCAGTTTTCTTAACCACAGCACTCAACAGCATCTCTTCTATTTTTATTATCATTAATAATATTCACTACTTCTGTGTATTTAGCACTTACCATGTTCCAGGCACAATGCTAAGTATTTTACATTATTAGATTCATTTAATTCCCAAAGCAACTCAATTATGACCACTAATGTGTATTATTTCCTCCATTTCCCATCACTGTGAACATGGTAAGTTACTAGGAATAATCATAATTTGCAGGTTTATGTGACAATTCCAGAGACTATTATGTAAATCATCAAGCACAGTGCCTCTGTATGTATACCCTGAAAGCAAAATGCACATGCCCCATCCTAAAACCACCTTTGGATAAATGATTCACTGAACATTATTTTGTTTAATTACTAAACATTATTTGGAGAAGCAATTAACTTACAGGGCAGTATTTTAAGCAGAAATAGCATACAAATTCTGAACAAAATGCCTCAGATCTCTTTTAACCTGAGCTAGCTGGAACCAGTTCTCTTACAGAATGAACATGGGTCAGTTTTCAAAAGGAAGAAAAACGGTCTTCCAGGTGGGTACAGCCTAGAAAGGCCAGAGGTTGTCCGGGTGCCTTCAAAGGATGGTTCCAACAGCACAGTTGTATGCAGGAGTGTATTTTCCCAATCAAAAATCAGCACACATGGCTTAAGAAGTGGGTTGTGATTTCTTTTAAGGTATGAGATACACACAATCCTATACGTAATTTTAAGTGTATGCTAACTGATTTTTTTAACATATGGAAACACCTCTGTAACCCCACCCAGATCAAGATATGGAATATTTTCAGCACTCCATAAGGTTCCTGTACCGAGTAACATAATCAACAAAGAAAATACATTTAAAATCAGGACTGAACACCAGAAAGCAGGTAAGAAACTTCAAAGGCTGGCTTTTAGGGGACAGGGACGGTCTTAAGTAAGAATAATACAAACCCGACTTTTAATCTTCTTTTAGTGGTGGTGGGCTTAGAGTGCTCCCGTGGATTCACACTCATACGTGCGGCGATCCCCCCAATGACTCTCGATATAGTTGAGATTTAACCCTTTTTCGCACGTGAGAAAATAGAAACTTGTTTAGGGTTTCTGAGAATTACAGACCCACCAGACGCAAGGGGGAGAAGGAACTGGACGTTTCGAATTTGCGCAGTCGACCTAGCCACGTGGCAGAGCGGGTGGCCTGGCGTCAGGTTACCAAGCAGCGCCTCTCGCGCCCGCCCATTGGCCAGCTGTCGGGGCCCCAGGTATAAAGGCTCAGGCCGACTGTCCCGGAACAGCGGTGCTGAATCCCGCCGCGCGCGCTTTGAACTTCCCAGAAGCTGCGCGCCTCCCTGGCACCGTGCCTCAGGCGGACACCCATCTGACACCGGACCCCAGGTACGCTAGGAGGGACCCACATCCTTGTTTAACTCCCCTGGGGGCAAGCCGTGAGTCCTAGAGGGGATAATTATTATTTTAATTCTCGCCGAGGACTAGAGTGCAATAATCCAAGGATTCGGGAAACGATTGCCCAAGCAAAGCGCCTCCTGGCATTGAGGACGGCACGACCAAAGTTAAAGGCCAACATTGTGAGAATCTCCGCCTTAAACCAGCGGAGGATCGAGATTAAATCAACAAGCCCCGACTGTACAGGACTACTAGAGACAAGAGAAGAACGATTGTTCTTCAATCACTGAAGCATAGCTTGCCATAGCAGCGTGAAGGGCAGCTTGCACTGTCCCAGGGGAGGAAGGAGAAAGCACCCCTCAAGTAGAAGAAAAGACGGGAATTGCTGCGCCTTGCAGAGCTCCCTCTGACGACTGGTGTACCCTTGCAAAGTGCAAGCCCAGCAGCACCAGCAGAGGGTCGCTCGCATCCGGCACCCGCCGCCTTATGTGGTGCCTGGAGAGGCTCCGCTTGGGTCCCGAGCGCCTCCTGAGGGGCAGGAACGGGATTCTTCAGGGTCGGGGCCGCCGAGTCCCGGCCCTCATGCCCGCCGCGTGGGAAAACGTGCTCACCCCGGACCGCATCCCTGAGTTCTGCATCCCCCCGCGACTCGCGCCCTGCACGGCCCTGGCTGCACTCCGGGTTTCCTGGATCCAAGCGGCAGAAATAGACAACGCCGCGGGGCACACAGACTGGGACCCGCGCTCGCAGGCCGCGCTCTCGCTGCCGCACCTGCCGCGCGCGCGCACCGCCTACGGCTTCTGCGCGCTGCTCGAGAGCCCTCACACTCGCCGCAAGGAGTCGCTCTTCCTCGGGGGCCCCAGGGCCGCCCCGCTCCTGCCCCCGGGCGCAGCCCCCGCCCCCGCCCCCGCGCTCCCCGCCGGCCCCCGTCCGACCCCGGACGCGCCCGCCCCGCCGCCCGGCGCCCGCCGCCTCCTGCGCGCCCCCGAAGGACTGCTGAGCCGCGCGCTGCGGGCCCGGAGGAGCCGCGGCCTGGCGCGCGCCCGCGGCGCGTCCAGCGGGGACGAGGACGAGGAGCGCGGCGCCGGCTCGCGGCCCCCGGCCCGGGCCCCCTCCGCGTCCCCGCCGCCGCCGCCTGGCTCCGACCCGGGGCCCGAGTGCCTGGAGGCCGAGGGCACCGTGGCCCTGGGCGGCGCCGGGGGCGCCCTGCGCCTGGCCGCCCAGTACAGTCGGGCCAGCGGGCGGCTCTGCGTCCGGCTGCTGGGCGCCCAGGGCCTGGCCGCGGGAACCGCCGAGCCCCGCGCCGTCGGCTGCCGCGTCAGCTTCGTCCTGCGGCCGCCGGGCAAGACGCGGCCGCAGCGCAGCGCCGTGGTGCGGCCGAGCCGCAAGGCCGCCTTCGACCAGGACGTGTGCCTGGACGGGCTGTCGGAGGACCAGCTGCGCCGCCTGGCCGTGCGCGTCAAGGCGGAGAAGCGGGGCCGCGGCCGGGAGCGGGGCCGCCTGCTGGGCCAGGGCGAGCTGCTGCTGGGCTCCCTGCTGCTCCCCTGAGGGCGCCCGGACCTCGGGCCGTCTGTGCCCTCGGGGCGCTCTCCGCCCGCTCGGAACTCGGACACGGACAGCCGCTCCGTACAAAATAAATGCTATTTATTTATTCTTCTACCCAGGACTTTGTTCAGTCCAATATTGGCACATATGTTGCTAGATGAATTATCACAATAAAGGACGTAATATTTTGTGTAATGCCTTCAAAATTCGTTTCAGCAAATGGTCTGGTGTTCTGCAGTAGTGGTTCCCAATATAGATAGACAATTGCACTTCATCTTCCTCACAGCCCCTATTGGGAGATAATGGATCACAGGAAGTGTTAAAACTAGAGGGTGTCCTGGTGATCTATTTGCCCCAACCTCCTCATATTGAAGTTTGTTTATTCCACAACATCTACTGAGACCATCTTAGAGCGGGTATTACCTTTGAAGCATTGTTTAAGACCCTGGGTGAGAAAAATGAGGCCAAGAGAGGTGAAGTAACTTGTTCAAGGTCAACAGTGAATTATTTTTTTTTTTTTTAAGATTTTATTTATTTATTTGACAGAGAGAGACACAGCGAGAGAGGGAACACAAGCAGGGGGAGTGGGAGAGGGAGAAGCGGACTTCCCGCCGAGCAGGGAGCCCAATGCGGGGCTCGATCCCAGGACCCTGGGATCATGACCTGAGCCGAAGGCAGACGCTTAACGACTGAGCCACCCAGGCGCCCCTCAACAGTGAATTATTAATAGAAACTCAAACCTGATACTTTTAGTTACATCTTGCTGGAAAAGCACTGGGAAAATTGAAGCCATTTTAATATTCTAAGTTAAAATAATAACAGTTTTACAAGTATTAACTAGTTTAATTTTTAAAACAAACCTGAAAGACAGGCACAGTTGTCCTCATTTTAGGGATGAGGATATTGAGGCACAGAATATAGAGCAGAGTCAGGATTTGCATGTAAGCAACCAGTATTTTACTCATTAGTTTCTAGAAATAATACCAAGCCTCTGAAGGGTTCATCTCATTACTGTTGCAGGATGGCAACTTATATCTGAAACTGTTGATTCTGAGTTGGGGGTCTCTTCACATCCTCACACCCTAGTGGAAAAGCAAATTGGCTCGAATGAGTAATTTATTATCTCACGCTAATGTCTAAGGTTCTGAGAAGATGCTAACCAGTCTCAGTCATAGAAAAAAGGGTGGTAGCCTAATTGGCCCCAGCTGAGCTAATGTGCAAAGGCAGGGAGTCTAGAACATAATTATGATATTGTTCTACCTCTGGCTTCTGTTAGTGATAATAAGTGTATTATGTTTTAAGGGATGACTTTCCTTCCTCGGTCACATTCACTGCCAAATAAGCATATTTCTCCCTTTCTTATGCATATAGGAGGAAAATATGTCCTTAAATGAGGGTTGAAAATATTTGAATGTGTGGTGTGGTATTAAATATGACTACATTAGCAATCTGGATTCAGAAACCTTTTCTGCTTTCACTAAACCGTTAGAGTTTTATCCACTGGTGCTCATGAAAAAATGCTGTTTAGAACAGGGTTTCAGTTTTAGTCACAACTCAGGCATAAGCTGAAAATGGGTTATTGTGGTGGGTGCTTACAATGACCAGCACTGAACAAATGTGAAGAATAACTGTGAATTCACTGTCAAAATCAGCCACATCCAGAAGCTCCATGTGGTTGACCAAGTGAATGGTGACATAACAGTAGCTCAGACCTTTCATGTGCCCCTCAGTCTAAGTCACCATATCCCTGGCCTTCAAGCCAACAACTTTTTAAAAAATGTATAACTTTCTTCATGATTTCAGAATTTTGGTAGAATAACTAATACTGAGTTCACATATGTAGTACCTTAAAAGGAAAATAAATGGAAAGTGAAAACAACTTGGCTACATACAATATATCACGTTGGGATTTTATTTTGCTGCTTTTTTAAAAAATAAAAGATTGCACTGATGGTTTAAATATCAAAACCTATTTGGAAAACATTGCAATCACTATTGTCACTAGATTATATACAAGTAATAGTTTGGGGGCAGAAGTATCATTTTATTAAGGTAACATCAACATATTTCAGGGACCTAAATTTTCCATGAAATAATGGTGGGTATTTCCAAACAGAATCTCCACTAATATCAAGTTATGGTTAATCAACCAATGTAAGAGCCTAATCAGCAAGACTTAAATGACTAAAATATAATCATAAATCATAAGACCCTGGGATTTTAGAGTTGAAAAGAACTTTAAGAATTATTTTGTGCAAACCCATGTAACATAGAAAAGGACCAAAAAGGCAAACTGTAGATTGCCCCAAATCACACAATTAGTATAAGAGGTGGGGCTAGGACCAATTCTATTCTCATTTTGCTCTTCAACCTAATGAGTCTTTGGACCACTACTTCCAAGGAAGAGAAACATTTGTATGTAAGTTCTTTTACATTACTGAACTAATTTGAATGTTTTGCATTTAAGAAATCTTTGCAATACAAATTTTTTCATGAAAGCATCAGCCTTGCCTTGGGCCAATTTAAATTTGGTTTGCACTTTGCTGCCCTCTAGTGGATCCCTCATAAGTTTTGTCAGTGTTTTTACTCCTTGGTATTAGACCATCTCAACTAAATACTAAAGACCATTGTAAGGTCAGAACCCAATGACCTTGAAGATGTGTGCTAATATCAGATTATGGTGAAGATTCACACTGCAAAATAACTAAATACAGCTATCTGGATGTAGAAGATGCCAAAAAAATGTTCAGATTAAAAATGAAAACAAAAGAAATCTTCCCAGTAATTACGAAGCTGGGAGTATGTATGTGTCAATGGCATGTTGGTTGCAGAAAACTGTTTTTAGAGCTCTCGTGTTTCTCAATCAGGTTTAGATATGCATATCTTTGCACAAATGATATTACGCAATCTTGCTTCTTTGTGGTTTAAATATATGAACATATTCAAAGAAAAATCCCACACAACAGACCACAACATGCCAGTTTAAAAAGCTTTAGTTAAGTGCAAATTTAAAAATCAAATCAATAGCTTGGTTACTTGGTTTTGTAAAGGTAATGTATTCTATACTTAAAATACTAGCTTTAATATGGCTCGAACATGCCTCAAAGATTATTTCTTTAGAATCTAATTTTCTTTTACACACACTACAATTCACAAAACTTTCCCCCATATCCATTCCCAGGACCTAGGTCAGGATACTATTTTTGGTAAAGATATTTGAAAGACAGGGCAAAAAGTAGGTACCATGATATTAAAGTAACAATATATGGTTAAAGGGTACAAACTTTCAGCTATACGATGAATAAGGTTTAAGGATCTAACGTATAATATGATTAAAGTGGATAACTTTGTATTCTATAATGATATTTATAAAGAGTGTAGAACTTAAATGTTCTCACAAAGAAGAAGAAAAATATGTGAGGTGATGAGAGTTAATTAACTAGATGGGGGAAGCAATAAATATATATAAGTGGATAAAAGGTCATTCAAAAGGTTTATTTAGAGGGTCACCTGGGCGGCTCAGTCGGTTAAGCGTCCGCCTTCAGCTCAAGTCATGATCCCAGGGTCCTGGGATTGAGTCCTGCATTGAGTCCCTCAATGGGCTCTCAGTGGGGAGCCTGCTTCTCCCTTTCCCTCTGCCCCGCCTCCCCTTCTGCCCTGCTCCCTTTGCTTCCCCCTCTGCCCCTCCCTGCTCATGCTCTCTCTCCCAAAGAAATAAATAAAATCTTTAAAAAATAAAAAAAATGAAAAATAAACAAAAGGTTTATCTAGAATATCTATCATGGGTCGAATACTTTTCAAAAATCTCGATTTATACCTGTGAATAAGATACAAAATGTCCTCGCTCTTATGGAATCAGGTTTTCAAAGTTGGGGAAGGAGACAGAAAATAAATAATTTCAGTAGCACTTCAGAAAATAAAATGTGATAATGAACAAAGGCATGACTATGGTCAAAAAGGCACCTCAGATTGGGTGGTTAAGCAAGGCCTGTGTGAAGACCTGACACTGAGCCTTTTCTCTAGGTTCACATACACAGAGTTTAATCCAGTTTGATGACGAGGGTGCCCTGATAAGGGCTTTCCTAGAAATTCCGCTAATACCTTATCACCACTTCCCTTGTGGTTCAACTCTAGTGTATAGAAGCTCGTCTGCCTCCAGGCTTATGAGTCTAACGGATACAATAAACCTGAGGCAGCCCATGGTGTTTACAAACACAATTTTACTATTTTTGCATTTTATCATTTGTATATTATCATACCATTAGCTAAGAATTTTGTTACGGCATTATAATGGCACTTGCGTTAATTTGAGAGGATGATAAATTCTGGTCAGATTAGGCCTTCTGGGACATTTAGGAAGCAAATAACAACATGACTTTTCTTGTTGGTATTTTATGGTTTTCACAGCTAATTTTTATCCTTTATGCTCTTGAAACTTCTCAACAACTATTTGTGGTAGGTACTCTTATTATACCTGGGGTGGATGCTGTAGGTTGGCCCCTTTAACGCCCACCCCAGCCCCTTACTGCTTTCCCTTATGTGCTATAGAGTCTAGAGAACAAACACTTGCCTACCCAGACCCTTTTTCAGCTATGGATAACTAAGTGACTCAGTTATGGCCAGTGAAACGCAGGAAGAGGCCAGCTAATGGTGCCTTTTCCCTTTCCTCCCTCATCCTGCTGGAATATACAAGTTGGGAGAAACAGCAGCCATCACTAAGGAAGCTAAAGGATACTGGTTTCTCAGTGACGTCACTGACCCTCCACGCTGGCTCTGGACAGCCTCCCCCCAAAGTTCTTGTCCATAAGACAAATACATTCCTAACTTGTTTCTGCCATTGTCCAGTTTTCAGAAATATATGAACACAATCCTAACTGCTACAATATCCATTTTACAGAGAAGGACACTGTGATTCAGAGGACTTAAATAAGTTGCTTAAGACCATGCATCAAGTAAATGATTAATTTAATTGCAGACCTCCCAGACCTCCATGCTCATTACTTTTTTTATTTCGCACTCTTTCTTCATGTAAGCTATTGTTCTAAACTTTTTTTTGAGATACAATTGGCATACAATAAATTGCACTTACTTAAAGCATACAAGTTCATGAGTTTTGACATACATATATGCTCATGAAACTCAATTCAGTCAAGATAATGAACATATCCATCACTCGTAATAGTTTCTTCATGCTCCTTTATAATCCCTCTCTTCTGAACTTCTCTCACCTCCCCTCTCTGGTCCCCAGGGAGCTACTCATCTGCTTTCTGTCATTATAGATCAGTTTATATTTTATAGAAATTCATATAAATGGAAAAATATATATATATGCTTTGGGGGGAGGGCGGTCTGGCTTCTTTCACTCAGCATCATTATTCTGAGATGCGCCCATGTTGGTGTCTCTATCAGTATTTTGTTCCTTTATATTTGTGAATGAATGTTGAATTGATAAATCACAATTCTTTTATCCATTCACTTGTTTGTCACTGTTTTCTATTCCTTGCACTTGCTATTTGATTCTTGTTTTCCTTTTCTCTTCCTTTTTGGCCTTGTCTGGTTTTAATTAAGCATTTTACAGAATTTCACTTCCTCTTTTCTCTTAGCATATCAATTATACTTCTTTAGAAAATTTCTTTAGTGGTTGCCCTAGTGCTTGCAGTATACATTTACAACTAATCTAAATTCACTTTCAAATAACACTATTATTTCATGGGTAGTGCAGGTATATTATAAAACAGTATTTCCAATTCCTCCATCTCATCTCTTATAATGTTTTCATTTTACTTACCTATATACTATAATTATTACTATGCTGTAATGTATTACCAATATATTACTATTGTTACTTTGAACAGTTTTTTTAAAGATTTTATTTATTTATTTGACAGAGAGAGTGAGAGAGCACAAGCAGGGGGAGCAGCAGAAGGAGAGGGAGAAGCAGACTCCCTGCTGAGCAAGAAGCCTGACACGGGGCTCTATCCCAGAACCCAGGAATCATGACCTGAGCCAAAGGCAGACGCTTAACAGACTGAGCCACCCAGGCACCCGTGTTATTTTGAACAGTTATCCATCAAATCAAATAAGAATAAGAAAAATAAAATATTTCATTTAGCTTATATTTATTCCTTCTCTGACATGTAAAGCTGCGTTTCTGACCTATGTCATTTTGCTTCTCCCTAAAGAACTTATTTTAACATTTTTTGCAGAGCAGATTTTGTAGCAATGAACTCTCTTAGTTTTTCTTTGCCTGAGAAGTCTTTATTTCTCCTTCACTTTTGAAGGATAATTTCACTGGATATAGAATTCTATTGTCATGGTTTCTTCCTTTCAATACTTTATATACTTCACTCTCTTCCTCCTTGTGTGATTCCTGACAAGTCCAATATAATTAATTCTTTTTTTCTTCTTTTTTAAAGATTTTATTTTTCTTGGGGCACCTGGTGGCTCCGCTGGTTAGGCATCTGACTCTTGGTTTTGGCTGGGGTCGTGATCTCAGACTCATGGGATCGAGCCCTAGACAGGCTCTGCATGCCAGCTAATGGTGCCTTTTCCCTTTCAGCGGGAAGTCTGCTTCTCTCCCTCTCTCTCAGCCCTTCTCCATGCTCATGCTCTCTCTCCCTCTCTCAAATAAATAAATAAATCTTAAAAAAAAGATTTTATTTTTCTCAAGTAATCTTGACACCCAGTGTGGGGCATGAACTCACAACTCTGAGATCAATAGTCACGTGCCCTACTGACTGAGCCAGACAGTCACCCTGAGAATTCCAGTATAATTCTTTTCCTTGTTTCTCTATGGGTAAGGTATTTTCCCCCTTGGCTTCTTACAAGATTTTCTCCTTGTTTTTGGTTTTCTGCAGTTTGAATGTGATATTTTTGTGTGTGTATGTGTGTGTGTGTGTGTATTTTTCCTCCTTGTTCATCTGAATTCCCTGGATCTGTTCTTTGGTATCTGTCATCTATTTTGGAAAATTCTCATCCATTTCTACTTCAAGTATTACATTTGTCTCATTCTCTCTTTCTTCTCCTCCTGGTATTAAGCATATGTTATACCTTTTGAAACACTCCCACAGTTCATGGGTAGTCTGCTCTGGGTTTTTTTCTTCGTTGTTCTTTGTCCTTCCATTTCAATTTGGGAAGTTTCTATGGACATATCATGAAAATCATTGATTCTTTTCCTGGCTGTATGCAGTCTGCCCATCAGAAGCTCCCTTTATTTCTGTTATAGTGTTTTAATTTCTAGCATTTCCTTTTGACTTTTTTCAAATTTCCATCTCTCCACTTACCTGGTCCATCTGCTTTTGCATGTTCTCTACTTTTTCCATTAGAGCCCTTAACATATTAATCATAGTTATTATTAAGAAACTTATGAAAGTACGCTACCCAAAACCCTACCCCCAAGACCTTGGGTATCAGGAATATCTCACCTTCACATTAGTGCACACTCAGGGCCCAGCAGTTTGTCAAAATTACCATTTAAGAATTCCTGTCAGCTTATGACTTGCCTGGCTTCTGTTTCAGATAGGCTGCTCCTGGCTGGGATTCTCTATATTCTCCTCAGATTCCAGAGTGGTGGTTTGTTCTCCTACCTCAGCTCTCTGATGAAAAGTCATTATGTCAATAATTTTCAGTTTGTTCAGCTTTTTTCTTGTTGTAAGAATGAGAGTGACAACTTCCAAGCTCTTTACATATTGGAACTCATTCTAAGCTAAAGAAAAGAAGCTAACCCCATTCAGGAAGCTAGATTTGTATCCATTCACATATTGATGGATATTTCAATTGTTTCTGGTTTTTTACTGTTATGACTATTCATGTATAAGACTTTGTGTAGGTACATGCTTTCTCTTCTCTTGGGTAAATCACTAGAGTAGAATGGATAAATCATCATGTGATAGGTGTAAATTTAGCTTCTTAAAAAACTGATGACTTCTTTTCCAAAGTCGTTATCATTTTACTTTCCAACTGAGAGCATATGAGAACTGTGCTCTACATCCTTGCCAGCACTGAGTTACTGAGTTTGTTTCCCAAAGCTATAAATTTAGCATTTAAAACCAATACAGATAGCATCACCTGGGTGGCTCAGTCGGTTAGGTGGCTGCCTTCCACTCAGCTCATGATCTCAGGGTTCTGGGATGGAGCCCTGTGGGAGGGAGCCTGCTTCTCCTTCTTCCTCTCCCTCTGGCCCCTGCCCCCTGCTCGTGCACATGAGCACTTGCTCTCTCTCTCTCAAATAAATAAATAAAATCTTTAAAAATAAAATAAAAGTAAATAAATAAAGCCAATACATATAAAGAGAACTATCATAGACCAGGTTCAAATGTTGTGAGAGAAAGGAAATAGGGATTGTATCATTAAAGAAAAGTCTGAATAGGGGCACCTGGGTGGTGCAGTTGGTTAAGCCTCTGACTCTCGGTTTCAGCTCAGGGTCATGAAATCAAGCCCTGTGTCAGGCTTCAGGCTCAGCGGGGAGTCTGCTAAGATTCTCTTTCCCTCTCTCTCTGCCCCCCACCCCACCCCCTGGCTCTCTCTGTCTCTCTAAAATAAATCAATCTGAAAGGAAGAAGAAAGAAAGAAAGAAAGAAAGAAAGAAAGAAAGAAAGAAAGAAGAAAGAAGAAAGAAAGAAGAAAGAAAGAAAGAAGAAAGAAGAAAAGAAAGAAGGAAGGAAGGAAGGAAAGAAGAAAGAAAGAAAGAAAGAAAGAAAGAAGAAAGAAAGAAAGAGAAAGAAAGAAGAAATAAATAAAGAAGAAAGAAGAAAAGAAAGAAGGAAGGAAAGAAGAAAGAAAGAAAGAAAGAAAGAAAGAAAGAAAGAAAGAAGAAATAAATAAAGAAGAAAGAAGAAAAGAAAGAAGGAAGGAAGGAAGGAAGGAAAGAAGAAAGAAAGAAAGAAAGAAGAAAAGAAAGAAGGAAGGAAGGAAGGAAGGAAGGAAGGAAGGAAGAAAGAAAGAAAGAAAGAAAGAAAGAAAGAAAGAAAGAAAGAAAG
>NW_022589723.1:28247201-28331205 GCF_004348235.1 Phoca vitulina
AAGAAAGAAAGAAAGAAAGAAAGAAAGAAAGAAAGAAAGAAAGAAAGAAAGAAAGAAAGAAAGAAAGAAAAGCCTGAATAGAGATGGTGGTTAGAGACACTCTTGCCTTTCTTCTAGGCAGGTTGGTAGAGATCTCCTTTGCCGAGGAGTCGACAATCTCTCCTTTCCTTTCTGCGTCACCCTGCAGCTGGAGGAGCAGAAATATGAACTTCCTAGTGACATCAGAGCAAGAACACTGCTGTGGAGCCAGTTTCCAAGTCTCTGGGCAAAAGCACCACACCGTCTACAGATCTGGGCTCGGGTGATGGCTGTGGGTACTCAGCAACTCTACAAGTTGTTGATAGTAAATTCATTTCTTAAGAGTTTATATTCAAAATCAGAAAGATGTAGATTCTAGATCTCAGCTGTTGTTCACTCTCTGTGTTTCTTGGTCACATCCATTAGCTTTTTTAAATGTCATGTTTTCATTAGTAGAGAGGCAGTAAAATTACCTACCACCTGGGATTTTTTTTAAAGGATTAAAATAGCTAATGTATTCCAAGTCCACACATAGTGCCTGGTATGTAGAACCACCTAATAAATATTAGTTCTATTTTTGGTTTCTTCATAATAGATGATGTTACCGCACTTTCCCAAGCTTCTATCATGTTCAGTAGGTGCTTATCCTGTAACTGAGACCCTCCATCGAAGAGATTGAGTGGAGAAGCTATACCCATAGGAGTCATTTGAAAAACAAATTAAATGTTACAAACAATAGTGCTACAGACAAGGATTCTTAACAGAGGGAATTGGGAATTGGGAAATGAGAAAGGTCTGACATTTATTTAACACTCATCATGTACCAGACAATGTACTAGAGACACATTAAGTAGTAGATCTCTTGTGCCCCAGATGCTTGAAGAAGGACATAATAACTAGTTCCTGATGCTCAGAGAAGATCCATGGTCATAACAGCCAGGAAAGGGGAAGGCCAGTGATTTGGAGCCATGTGCATATGACCACAAAACTTCTTCTAGGCCTTGGGTACTCAAGAGGTGAGCTGAATTTGGGTATAAAGAGAAAAGAGAGAAGGTAAGCCTTGGAAAAGGAACTAAGTTTGAGATCCAAGAGAAGTAAAATGTGTTCTGGAAACACTGCTTCTTAGGTTCCCAATGGCCCCTGGGGAGAAGCTTCGGTGATCATATTGCCACCTCCTGAGAACTTTGCGTTGCTGACACCTCAGCACATAAAAAGCTAAAAGTAGCTCACTGTGCCTTGCAACAATTAGAAAAGAACAGCTCATCCTATATTAGCAGTCAGGATTTATTCATTCATATTATCACACTGCCCTTGGATAACCCTATTTATCCATCTTTTAAAGACATTTTACTGCATGATTAACTGTGTAATCATCAGCAGGTTGGAAGTATGAGCTGTTCTGAAAAGTGGATAAATCCAAGCTTTAAGCTTAAGAAAAACCACTAGCTTTGAACCAAGACAGATTACTTTTTATTTTATGCAGCCCATTTCTCTAAGCTTGAGATTTAGGTTTGAGTTTCTTCACTGGACTAAGGCCTTGAAACTCTTCCCAATTTATTATTATTTTTCTTCTTTTGATTCTTTTTCTTAGAGTTCCAAGTGAAAAGATTTCAGGATCAAAGATATGAACATTGTTATCGGTCCTAATGCATGTTGATAAATTGCCCTTTCTGGTTGGTTATACTTTCTTTTACAAAGTAAAATGGGGAAAGGATTCTTGGGGGAGGAAGAGAAAAATCCTAAATTAAATAGGGTTGCAACTAAAGAGCTGAACCTGTCTGTGGAAGGCACAGTGTTCCCAGAGATAACACAGCAAGTGAAAGGCAATGAGGATGGTTTGCTTGCTCTGGTAAGTGCAACTATTATTGGCAAGTGTTTACCACCCTTGAACACTTATTTATTTATTTATTTATTTATTATGTTTTAAGATTTTATTTTTTAGTACTATTTACACCCATCATGGGGCTTGAACTTACAACCCTGAGATCAAGAGTCTCATGCTCCCCCAACTGAGCCAGCCAGGCGCCCCTCCATTCTTAAACATTAAAACACTTACCAGCATTAAATAAAGAAGAAAATATGTCCATGAAAGATAATAGAATTTTAAACTACAAGTCAACTTAGAAAAAGATTGCTCAGTGTCCTCATTTTATAGATGATAAAAGGAAGATCAAAGAGCAAAAAATTTTTCCAGGGTCATATTGCCAGTTAGCAGCATTTCCTGACTCCCAGACTAGAGTGCTTTCTGTTTTCATATGCCATAAGACTAACTACATTGATGAACTATGAATTTTTGTGTTATTAAAAAACACTTTGAAAAATTATCACCCTCAAAACACAGCCATTGTCTTGCCGCTCTGATCTAAAGTATTTTTGTCTTTGTCCACTATTTTCCAGTCTTTGTTCGTAAGTATACCTAGATTTATATGGTTCCAAAAACAGTCTCTATATAAACATACCATTTTTTTCCTCTTCTGAATTTATGATTATAATTTAAGAGTTGTTTATGTTGCTGTTAGTCTTTGATATCATAACCTTTGAAGTAGATATGTAATAGTTAATATAACTATTTCCCTATTATTAAACATTTTTCACTCTTCCCAATTTATTATTATTTTTCTTCTTTTGATTCTTTTTCTTAGAATAAGTTCCAAGTGAAAAGATTTCAGGATCAAAGATATGAACATTGTTATGGCTCCTAATGCATGTTGATAAATTGCCCTTTCTGGTTGGTTATATTTTCTTTTACAAAGTAAAATGGGGAAAGAAAGGACTCTTGGGGGAGGAAGAGAAAAATCCTAAATTAAATAGGGTTGCAACTAAAGAGCTGAACCTGTCTGTGGAAGGCACAGTGTTCCCAGAGATAACACAGCAAGTGAAAGGCAATGAGGATGGTTTGCTTGCTCTGGTAAGTGCAACTATCATTGTTAGGTATTAATGGAAATTTGGGAGTCTTTCTGAAAGGGTATGCTGCTCTGGGCACTTTCTGAGCAAGGGCCCCCTTCCTGTCCAATCTTCTCTTCCATGTCAGAGTCTAATTTACAACAACAGCCTCCAAAAAGCAAAAATATCATTTGTGCATTGGAGTTCAAAAGAACCTAGTGCGTTTAATTACTGTTGTGTTAAGTGCCCATTTAAGTGCCTGGAGAAAGAACCAGAAAGAAGAATTTTAGCTCAGAAGTATAAAATTCAGTTTTAAATAATTTGCCTGAGAATATATTAATCTCACGCAAATACATTTTTAGACTTACGCTTTTTAAATCTACTTTTCATTATGAAGGTGATTGATAAATTTTTCCATTGCCATGTTTAACTAGGAAGGTTTCCTGCAATTACTAATTCTTTCCATTTGTATTACTGGTGTAGACTTTGGCAAGTGGTGAGGGAGGGTATATACTTTAAGAGATTTGGGAGATATTCTATGGAACTTCTTATAGAAGGAAAAGAGGATGAAAACTACAAACTGAACTGAAATGTCAGATGATTCACAATCATGAATTAAGCTGCCACCTCGGGAAGACCCAGCAGTATTAAATTACAGTGTCAACAGTAATTGTGGAAAAGCTCTGCTTTCCAAATACCTGAGTCAACTCAGCCATGAGAAAGGTGGTTACAGGTGTTTGTTGGGTGCCCAGTATGAGCTCTGCAACTGTGGCAGGCACCTTGGGGATATTAACAATGCAGCATTGTAGTGATACTGAAGCAAGAATGATAACAAGGACGGGAGGACCCAGGTTCTAGTTCTGGCTCTGTATTCTGTGAGCAAGGTACTCCTTCTCAGGGCTTTAATCTCATCATTTGGCAAAATGAGAAGTTTGGAATAGATTCAGGCTAGCAAGGGAGAGTTATCTCAGGTACAGCGGATGCCTCAAGTGCTTTGCTGAAACGAATTCTAAGACAGCATGTGATATTCTTCAATGTTAATGAAGACAAGATTCTTGCCTTCAGTAGCTTTAAATCTGTTTGGAGTAATAAGACCTACAATCAGAAATTACAGTAAATAAATCAAGATGGTATGATTTGTATGGTACAGATAATAAATGTGAAAATCCAGAGAAGAGGAAGATCAGTGAAGACTTGGGTAGTCAAAACTATATTCTTGAAGAAAAGAACACTTGAGCTGGGTCTTGAAGAACAGGGCATGATAATAGTAATTTATTTTTTTATTATGTTAGTTTTTTGAGAGAGAGAGAGAGAGCACGCGTGTGCACATGCATGCATGTGCAGGAGTTAGGGGCAGAGGGAGAGGGAGAGAGAGAATTTTAAGAATGCTCAGCACGGAGCCCAACGCAGGGCTCAATCTCAGGACCCTGAGATCATGACCTGAGCCGAAATCAAGAGTCAGATGCTTAACCAACTGAGACACCCAGGTGCCCCTGATAATAATAATTTAAATACTAAAAATGTTCATATAAATATTTATGCCTATAAAGTGCTTTAGACTTTAAACACCACTTTGGCATATATTATCACAATTTGAGAGGATTTCAAGTGTTTTATATTTTCAGGATGTTTTATAATTTACAATTTTCATGACCATTGTAACATTAATCTTTACAATAATCCTAATGGTAGGCATCATTAGCCATGTCTTACAAATGAGGAGCCTAAAGTTCAGTAAAGTAACTTTTTCAAGAAATACACAAAGTTAATAAAGGGCATAGTGGGAAATAGACCCAGAGTCCAGACCTAAACTAAGGGAGGTGTATCAGTTAGAGTCGAACATAAAAAGAAAGTTCCCATTAATTTAGGAAAAGACTGATTGTCACGTAACCATGGTAATGAGAAGGCACCAAAATGGTTTTAAATGTGTTTAATCAATCAATAACTTGCTCCAGGGAACATGTTTTTGCAAGCCAACCAATCAGTGTCAACCCTCACTTCCGAAGGTAGGCCAGTCGGGGATGGACTCACTTCCATAACTGTGCCTCTGAATGACAGCCAACCAACAACAGACTCAGATAAGTAACCAAGCATCTGCAGATAAGGCCAACACATTTTCCCTCTGAAGATCCTCCAAACCCTGAATTCCATGCTTCCCTAAACCCCTGTATCATATTAGCAGACTTCTCTATTCAGAGAGACTGTGCTGATCAACACAGCTCTCTCTTACTATAGTAAGCAATAAATTAAACTTTTTTCTGACATATTGAGTGGGGGCTCTTATGATCCTTTAACTACTTCTGGAGATTCCCCTAGGATTGATCTGAAGACTGGTTTGGCAGCATTCCAGGGAATATTGGACCAGCATGTTTACTCACTAGGCCCCCTGTACTCAAACTCCATTTGTCTTTCAAAATCTCCTGCCAGATGAGTCAGCCTCAGCAACAATCACCCACTGTTTTTCTACTAAGTACTTAGCTAATTATGAATTATTATTACTTTCTCTTTCTTATATTAGCAACCACTGGTGTAACATTCTTAATCCAACAACACTATATCCTACAGTCAATAAAGAGGTTTTCCACGATTATGTTTCTATAATTCCAGAAGTGTTCATGTCCAGAAAAATACTTCCGTGCACTTGGATTTTTTTTCCCAACTGTGTGGTAGCCCACATCGCTGCTAGCACTTTG
Organism: Phoca vitulina; assembly: GCF_004348235.1. NCBI lineage: Eukaryota > Metazoa > Chordata > Mammalia > Carnivora > Phocidae > Phoca > Phoca vitulina. The sequence goes on from NW_022589723.1 coordinate 28,252,796, forward strand.
TGTTATACCTGGATGAATGCTATGGGTGAATAAAGCAATCTATGTCAAACCTAAAAGAAGTAATTATACGTGACTATCTGAGATAGATACAGGGAGACATTTGGACTTGTTTTCTTACTTGGGCCTAGAAAATCCTGGTCATGGTTCTGTATTGTCTTCTCATTACCATTTTATATCATCTTTCTAGTTATACTCATTTGTCTTATAGTTGTTCAGTGTTTGTTTTCCAGAGTCTTAAATGCTGAGAAGCCATTGTTCTGACAGATCATTCAGCATATCATTTCATGATGAAAACAGATGGAATCACAGTGATCAGTGTGGAACCTGAAAACCAGAAGTCTACAAATGAAACCACATCTTTTAGGAAAATCAGTGATAGTGGCAAAGATCTGGACATACCTTGATAATCTCTCTTGTAGCTTTGGCTAAATGAGGGCCAAAAGGAGAAACTGAGAATAAAAATATTCCCACAATTAAAGACCTAAATGTGAGACATGAAACCATAAAATCCTAGAAGAGAGCACAGGCAGCAATTTCTCTGACATTGGCCATAGCAATGTTTTTCTAGATATGTCTCCTCAGGCAAGGGAAATAAACTTTAAGCAAAAATAAACTATTGGGATTATGCCAAAATAAAAAGCTTTTGCACTATAAAAGAAACCATCAACAAAACAGAAAGGCAACCTACAGAATGGGAGACAATATTTGCAAATGATACATATAATAAGGAGTTAATATCCAAGATACATAAAGAACTTATACAACTCAACACCAAAAAATCAAATAATCCAATTAAAAAATGGGCAGAAGACATGAACAGACATTTCTCCAAAGAAGACATCCAGATGGCCAACAAACACATTAAAAGATGCTCAACATCACTAATCATTAGGGAAATGTAAATCAAAACCACAAGGAGATATCATCTTACATCTGTCAGAATGGCTAAAATCAAAAACACAAGAAACAAGTGTTGATAAGGTTGTAGAAAAAAAAGAACCCTCATGCACTCTTGGTGGGAATGCAAACTGGTACACCCACTGTGGAAAACAGCATGGAAGTTCCTCAAAAAATTAAAAATAGAATTACCATATGATCCAGTATTTCCACAACTGGGTATTTACCCAAAGAATATGAAAACACTAATTCAAAAAGATATATGTGCCCTAATATTTATTGCAGCATTATTTACAATGGCCAAGATGTGGAAGCAACCCAAGTGTCCATCAACTGACAAATGGATAAAGAAGATGTGGGGTATATATATATAAACATATATATGTATATATATATTATTACTATGGCTCTAGAGGGTATAATGCTGAGTGAAATAAGTCAGTCAGAGAAAGACAAATGCCATATGATTTCACTCATATGTGGAATTTAAGAAACAAAACAAAATACAAAAGGCAAAACAAACAAACAAACAAATAAACAGACTCTTAAATATAGAGAACAAACTGGTGGTTGCCAGAGGAAAAGTGGATGGAGGATGGGTAAAATGAGTGAAGGGGATTAAGAGTACACTTATTATGATGAGCACTGAGTAATAGAATTGTTGAATCACAATATTATACACCTGAAGCTAATATAACACTGTATGTTAACTACACTGCAATTAAAAAATTATAGTAATAAAAAAATTTAAATTAAAGAAAATATTTCCACAAACTTGAGAAAGGATTGACTGTTGTCAGGCCTGGTAGCAAGAAGGCACCCAAACTGGTTTCAAGCCTGTTTAACTGATCAACAGCTTGCCTCATTGAACAGGCTTCTGCAAGCCAACCAACTAGTGTCAACCCTCACTTCTAAAGGTCAGCCAGAGATGGACTCACCTCCATCAACATGACTCTGAGTTAACCAATCAGCCAAGTAACCAAACTTCTGCAGATCATGTCAACAAGAGTTTTGCCTCTGAAAGTCCTCTCATTCCTGAACTCCATGCTTCCCCAAACTCCTATATAATATCAGTAGATTTCTCTGCTTAAAGAGAATGTGCCTGCCTGACATATATGTCCTCCCTTACTATAGGATGCAATAAATTCAGCTTTGTTTTTTCATTTCAGATATTGAGTGGTGGTCACCTCACCACTGACCAGTCCAGTCATGAAAACAGAAACCTCTCTGGGTATTTCAAACAAAGGTAAGATAATACAGGGAATTGCTTACAAAGGGTGGGAAGGACTGTGAAAACAAAAAAGGGATGCTGAAGTAGGCTAGGGATTAGTAACTCTAGATGAGGTAAAGTTTCTGAACTATTGATTAAATCAAAGTATGTACTTAACTCATGACAAGCCCTCTTCCAGGCCCTGGGATGCAGCAAGGAACAACACAGATGAGATCCCAGCTTTCAGGGGGTCTACATTCTAGATGGGGCTGGAGACAGTGAATGAGTTTAAAGCAATAGATAAACGAGGTACAGGAAGGGAAGTAATGTGAAGATGATAGAACAGAGATGTGATAGATTGGGAAGGTCTGTCTTAGATGATGGTGATGATGCTGAGGCAGCTCAGGCCAACCCAGCCGGGCCTGGTGGGCAAAGCATCCCAGACAGAGGAAACAGCCACTGCTAGAGGCCTTGACCACTTGTCCTAGAATGACCACCATTACAATGCTGTGTCCCCAGCATTACTAGCTAACCCTTTGGGGAATTTTCTTCTTTTTTTTTCTTTAAAGTTGGAAACAAGGGGCACCTGGGGGCTCAGTCGGTTAAGTGTCTGACTCTAGATTTCAGCTCAGGTCGGGATCTCAGAGTCGTGAGATCAAGCCCGACATTGGGCTCCACACTGGGGGTGGAGCCTGCTTAAGATTCTCTCTCCCTCTCCCTCTGCCCTCCCCCACCGGGTCACGTGCTTGCTCTCTCTCTCTCTCTCTCTCTCTCTCAAAACTAAAGATAAAAAAAATAAATAAAAAATAAAGTTGGAAACAAGACAAAGTCCATTAAATATATCTATGACTCTGGCTGGATGACTTGTCAACCGTTGCCCTGCTAAGGTACCATAAAGGAAAAAAAAAGAGAGGGGAAAACACCTTCTGTGGAGGAAAATACAGAACAGATGGCGATTACTTCATTCACCTTTGCATATGTGAGAAATGCTTGCGCAATTTCTAGGAACTGGGTGTTGCCAGAAGAAAAAATATATCTAAAAGCTAATTACTATCAATAACAGCATTAATAAGCCTAATCACACCTGGGGTGGTTGAGCTGGAATAGAAAACCCAGCTTATCACATACTTACAAACCCGTCACTTGGCGGTAATCAGGGCTTGAAAAAGGGAGAGGGGCTGTTCAGAGCACGGCTCCTGCTACTATTTCTTAGTGGTTAAACTCCTGATTAGACTAATTTTTTTTTTTTTTAAGGATTTGTTTATTTATTTGAGAGAGAGAGCAAGTAGGGGGAAAGGGCAGAGGAAGAGGGAGAGAGAAACTCAAGCAGACTCACACTGAGTGCAGAGCCCAACTCGGTGCTCGATCTTAGGACCCTAAGATCATGACCTGAGCCAAAACCAAGAATCGTTGCTACCCAGGTACCTGGGAAATGCTGCTTCATTTAAAAGCAGATGTAAAGATTTAAGGCAAGAGTAGGGAGGGCATTTAGGTGGGAATGATGAGTGAACTAGACCGAAGAGGCGGAGATTATAAATCAGGAGAGGTGGGTCATCCTCTGGTTCTGCTCTAACCAGGTGTGTGACTCCTGTGGGCTCAGGCTCCTCCATCTTTATAAATGGAGCACTGGATCAGAGTTGGTGTCTACATGGACTTTTTAGCTGCTGAATCTTTTCTTTGAATGGAATCTTATGCAGAAGCCTAACAACAAAGCAAATTTTAAAGAGGAAATTACTGTGGTTGATGAAGATGTGATGGATCCAGAAACCCATTCATGTATTCGCTCACTCATTTATTAATTTATACACTAATTGAAATCCTATTTTTGAAACGTTATTTATTTATTTATTTAGAGAGGGGGCGAGAGGGAGGTGGGGGAGGGGCAGAGGGTAGGGGAAAGAGAGAATCTTAAACAGGCTCCATGCCCAGGGTGGAGCCCAACATGGGACTTGGTCTCATGACCCTGAGATCATGACCTGAGCTGAAATCAGGAGTTGGACACTTCACCGACTGAGCCAGCCAGGTGCCCTGAAGTCCTATTTTTGAAATCCTATTATGGGCCAGGCAATGTTCTAACTGCCTGGGAAACATTAGTGAACAAAACAGACAAATAGCCCTGCTAGAAAATTTAATTTTCTAGCAAGGAGAGGCAGCCGATAAACAATAAACATAGTAAATCAACAAACTATAGGATATGTCAGAAGGTGATACCTATAACAGAGAGAAGTAAAGTAAGCCGGAGGAAGGGGAGTCCAGAGAGCCCGATTGTTGTGGGGAAAACCGTAAGAGACAAGGAAGTCGGGAAAAGCCTCACGGAGAAACTGAGGTTTCAGCAAAGATTTGAAAAAAGAGAAAACGGCCAAATAGATGTCTGGGAGAAGAGCATCCCAGGTAGGGGGGCAGCCTGAGCAAAGGCCCTACGTGGAGACACACTTGCATGTCGGAGGAACAGCAAAGAGAGGGCGGCGGCAGGCGTGCGTGCACGGGGAGGAGAGCAGTGGGAGAGGAGACTGCAGGCGTAATGGGGCTGGACTGTGCAAGCCACAGTCTGAGTCTGGGCGCAGGAATTTGGCTTGCACGCTGAAGGAAATGGGAAGCCACTGCAGGGTTTTGAGCCAAGGAGTAGCCGGATGTGACTTCTGTTTTAACAGCCTCACTCTAGCTGCTGTCTTGAGAATAGACTAGATGGTGAGGAGGACGGAAGCGAAAGAGCCCAATAGGGGGCTATTGCCTGATTCACAGCGGAAATGAGGCGGCTCAGACCAGCGCAGTAGCAGCGGAGGGGTGAGAAATCTGTCTTAGGGTCCGGACATGGTTTCAAGGCCCCACCCCCTCAACCTCCTAGGTGCTTCCAGAGTACCTCCTGGAATCCCTTGGTCTTCTGGGAGCACAGTTTGCACATCCATGGGCATCTTGCAAGTCTCCCTCCTGGCTCCCTCCTGGCTCCCTCCTGGCCCCCACCTCCAAGGGATCTAGAGCACCAGTGTTTAGGGAGCTGCCTAGGGGATGGTGAGACCTGCTGAACCTAATTTTTTCCAGGCCCGAACATTTAAATTTTGGATAATGAGAACTATTTAGGCTGGCAAGTCATTACTAGAGTCTAGTCCCAGCCAACCTCCACGCCAGCAATTCCGCCTCTGAGGGCAGCCTCCGGGGCCTCACCGTAGGGAAGAACTCCTGTGAGGGCTTCAAACATGCAGTGGTCCCTGGTGGGCGTGTTCCATCCCTCCTCCTCGGGGTGACAGAAAGGAACCAGCATCCATTTGGCACCTCACCTCTCAGACCCCTCCATAGACTGCCTCTGTGCTTTCTGCACTGTCCTATTTGTGAGAACTCCGTGGGTTACATATAGCAAGTTCTCAAAGGAAACAGGTTGTGTCGATTTAAATTCATGCTGATAGCGCCACATAGAAACAATATCAGAAGCAGCAAAATTTCAAAGAGCTGCAGGCGAATGGATGTTTGTTTCTGTTCACTTTAGTTAGATTTTATTGGCAGCTTCTTGTGATATGATCTGAAGGGCACAGAAGGCTTACCTTGCCAAAATTATCTACCCTACAGGTTTCTATTATTCCTGGAATTATCCAAATATAAGCCAGGATTGATCTGAAATCCCAAATGTGCTCACTTAGTAAAGGCTGTCTGGAGCAGTGTTGAGAAGAATAGAGAAGCCGGTCAGGTTCAACAACGAGAACTGTAATTGGTAAGTAATGACTGTCATGGGCACATGGTAAGGAGGTATTGCCCCATATTTTATCCCTGCTTTAAGCCTTTCTTTTACATGAAAAGGCCCCGTATTCAAGACACCAGCTAAAATACAAACACGAACAGAAGAAGTTACCAGGAATGAAGCCAGTTGAACATTCATTCCAATATTACCTATGTTTTGAGGGGTAAGCTCCATTTCTCAACTATGTATCTTAATTCTTAAGCTGAATATATCCCGCCTCAAATCTGCTTGGTTAGGAAATAATTGTTAAATGTAAAGCTGGTAACATTCAACCCAGCCGTTTTGTTCATTGCCTTTGGTATCATACCTTTCAGGAAAGTTACTTTTTGAGCACCCAGGACTCACAAGGCACAGTTTAGGTGCTTTCCATTTATTATCTCAAATCCTCACCTCAGTCCAGCAGAGCAGGTGTGATTTATTTCCATTTTACATAGAAGACTCCAGAATGTCACACAGCTATGGATGGCAAATAAAGGTTCTGAACCCGGTTCTGTCCACTTGCAACACTTTGCTCTTTCTCTCTTTTAAAAATTTGGAATCAGCCCTGTAAGCTCCTGCACAGCCTCATGTAGAGGAAAATTACCCACTAATGGATATCTCCAGCTGCCAAATGATGAAGCTGTTCTTCTCAAAGATGATTCCAGTAGCTTAAGCCTGGTGATCTTTGTGATTTCACTAAGTAAAGCCCCAAGGGCAATTAACACTGATTCAATAAAGGCTGAAACCCTTACCAAATCATTTGTTTGCATCTCTTCAATAAAATGGAAATGTCAGCTGGACGTGACGCGCCTCATTCTGCTGGTGATATTTTGAAAGAGATGACTGTTTTCTCAGAGCTCACATTTCCTTTCCAGTCCCCTCCCTTGCTCACTCCTCTCCAGGCCACCTCCTGTTGGGACAGTTGCTGGGAAACGTCAGGTTTCCAAAGGCTGAGTCATGAGTGGGAAGTTTCCCAGAAAGTGTGCCTGATTTTCAGGTGTACATTCTGATTTTTATAGGACAGCAACATTTAATTGAAGGCCGCCACTGACACAGATAATATGAACTTAGGGCATAAAAAGCAAAATTCCAAATGAGCAGTCATGCCTTATGCATCTTTAATAATGCTTATAGGAGGGGACACAGAGTCAAAACATGGCAGGCTTCACCCATGAGCATTCAACCCATAAATGCCTACCGTGTGATCCCTACCACACCAGCCTCTTTAGAGGATGCCAGAGGAACCAAGGGACCCAACGTTCATAGAGCTTAAACTCTACCTGGGGAGGCAATGTGGAGAACATTGGGCTGATAATAGCTAACACATAGCAGTTTTTCACATGATACATCCTGCTCTAAATGCCTTACATAAATCAACATGTTTAATACTTGAAACAACATCAGGAGCTAAGTACTGTTTGTTTGGGGTTTTTTTAAGATCTTATTTATTTGAGAGAGAGAGCACGAGCAGGGCAGAGGGAGAGGGAGAAGCAGACTCCCCGCTGAGCAGGGAGCCTGACATGGGGCTCCATCTCAGGACCCCAGGATCATGACCCGAGGAGAAGGCAGGTGCTTAACCAATTGAGCCACCCAGGTGCCCCGCTAAAGTACTGTTTTTATTCCCATTTTACAATGAGTAAAGGGAGGCTGGAGTCACACTGCTAGTAGGAGGCCAAGCTAGAATATGAACCCAGACCCTTAACCACAACTCTGTACTACCTCTCATGTTAACCACTTGGTGAAGTGGCCACAAGCATAAATAAGGCTAGGACCTAGGAAATTCAATGTAGCATGTGTAATGCAGGAAGGCTTCAAAGAGGAGGCATGGATTCCTGTGTATGCATCTCTCTTACATTGGAAGCCTAGAAACCTGACTGAGGCTCTAAGTTCTGACTTCCTCAGCTTAAATCCCATGGCTCCTTCTTACTAGCTTCGTGAACTTGGACACATTTCTTAACCTCTCTGTGCCTGTTTCCTCAACTGGTAAGTAGGGGTAGGGATTGAACCTGTAACATTCTAGAGGGGTTGTGAGAATAAAACATGACGGGGCTGGGGGGTGGGGAGGAGGCAAAGGCTTAACACATCATACAAGCTCAGTGAGTGTTCGCCATTAGTGTTAGTCTTATTGTTTACAGTTGATAAGAGGGCATAGATAACTGATACCTGACGCTGGCAAGGAGTGTGCACACGGGTATTGTCAGGCAGGGCAAGGACATGGGTCTTCAACAATGCCTGGCCGCAGCAACCACCATCTACGGTTCTGTTTCTCTCTCCATCTCTCCCTCTCCTACTGTGATTAGGCTTCTTGCATGGAATGGAGAGAATAGTGGGTGGAGGTGGTGACTCCTAACATTTCCAGCATGTGTCAGACTAGCCTAGTAACCGCCGAAGAAAGAAGAACACCACAATTCCTAGGAAAGCTTCCGATGGGCCGGGATTAGTCACGTGACCCTCCCTGAGCCAATCACCGCGGGGAAGGTTCGGCTGCTGGCAGGGGTGCCAAGGACCTAGAGCTCCGGGGAGGGGAGCTGTCCCAGAAGAGAGCACAGGGATGCGGAACAAGAGCAACAGATGTTAGTCCTCCAACACCCACCCTTAGTATATAAAAATAAGTTTGCCTTGTCACACATGGCTACATAACTTTATTAATAACCAAATAACAGGGGCGCCTGGGTGGCTCAGTAGGTTAAGCGTCTGCCTTCGGCTCAGGTCATGACCCCAGGGTCCTGGGATCGAGCCCCGCATGGGGCTCCCCGCTCAGCGGGAAGCTTGCTTCTCCCTCTCCCTGTCTGCCGCTCTGCCTACTTGTGCTCTCTCTCCATCTCTGTTAAATAAATAAATAAATAAAAATCTTTAAATAAAAAGAAAAATAACCAAATAACATTCTTTGTGATGAAAGAAAAGTTACCATGTATATCAACCTAGAAGCTTAAAACCAAAAGCAACAAAAAACAAAGAGGATATTCTCTCAATTAAAAAAAAAAAAAAAAAACACCAAATTTTAGGAGCACCTGGGTGGCTCAGTTGTTAAGCATCTGCCTTCGGCTCAGGTCATGATCCCAGGGTCCTGGGATCGAGCCCCACATCGAGCTCCCTGCTCCCCAGGAAGCCGGCTTCTCCCTCTCCCACTCCCCCTGCTTGTGTTCTTTCTCTCGCTACGTCTCTCTCTGTCAAATAAATAAACAAAATCTTTAAAAAAAAACAAATTTTAAAATATTAATCAGATCATGGTTGATTTGATAACTTCCTCTTTTTCAGCTGCCTGGGTTTTTATTCAAAGGTATGGGAACTTGTTCAATTTTCTTGTCCTGCAGAGTTCCTTAAATAGTTTTAATTTGGGAAGAGAGAAAACGTTCTGCTATAGCTATAGTAATGCAAGTTGTCAAAAATAAAATTTGTAAAGAAAATGCTTCAAAAAAACCTTGCCCACATTTCATGGTTGCTGTGCTATCATAGCAAATTTACAGATCATTTCAATTTCTCTTTTTGATGATTTTGAGTGAAGTGGCAGTGGAACTGAGAATGATCTGCAAATGATTTGAAAATCTCTTCTATTTTTTGTTGTTTTTTATTTATTGATTCTGTAAGTATTTCTTGAGATTGTATTATGCTTTCAATTTGAATGAAATATGTTGGATTAGGAAATACCCACAAGCCAACACTTCTAGTCCTGAGCTCCTATGATTTGCTGAGTAGCCCCTTGACTTGAAGCACTGTTTGACACCTGACAGCAATCAGAAAAGATTTAAGCATATTGATAAGCCAAAGCAGTTGATATACATTATTTAAAATATAATCTTGGGGGGCGCCTGGGTGGCTCAGTTGGTTAAGCGTCTGACTTTGGCTCAGGTCATGATCGCAGGGTCCTGGGATTGAGCCCTGCAATGGGCTTTCTGCTCAGCCAGGAGTCTGCTTCTACCCCTCCTTCTGCCCTCCCTATTCATGCTCTCTTTCTCTCATTCTCTCACTCACTCTTTCTCAAATAAATAAATAAAATCTTAAAATATATATATATAATCTTGGGCACCTGGGTAGCTCAGTCGGTTGAGCGTTCTACTCTTGGTTTCAGCTTAGGTCACGATCTCTGAGTCTTGGGATTGAGCCCCACATCAGGTTCCCCACTCAGCGGGGAATCTGCTTAAGATTCTCTCTCTCCCTCTGACCCTTCCCCCTCTTGAGTACGCTCTCTCTCTCTCTCTCTCAAATAAATTAATAAATCTTTCAAAAAAAATATATATATAATATAATCTTATCTCTTCAGTGGGAGGAAGGGTAGTCCCTGGCAGGAGAAACCAGGAGGGCTATAGGGTGCTTGCCCTGTTCCAGTTCTTGTCTTTTAATATTTAAAATAATCTTACAGTAAAAATGACTATTTTTTCTTTTGGTGTACAGTTCTATGAATTTTAACACATGTGTAGATTTGTGTAACCATCACCAAAGCCAGGATTTGGGGGTTCTATCACCCAAAAAGCACCCTCATGCTAGCCTTTTACAGTTACCTCCTCCCCAACCCCTTTATCCCTGGCAATCACTGGTCTGTTCTCCATGACTGTAGTTTTGTCTGTTTAAGAACATCACCTGCAGGGGGCGCCTGGGTGGCTCAGTCGGTCTGCCTTTGGCTCAGGTCATGATCCTAGGGTCCTGGGATGGAGCCCTGCGTCAGGCTCCCTGCTCAGCGGGGAGCCTGCTTCTCCCTCTCCCTCTGCCTGCAGCCCCCCCTGCTTGTGCTCTCTCTCTCAAATAAATAAATAAATAAATAAAATCTAAAAAAAAGAATATCACGTACATTAAATCATAATGTAATTATGATTTAAAAATCATAATTAAATTGAGACTGGCTTCTTTTACTTCTCATCATGCCTTTGAGATTCATCCAAGTTGTTGCATGTATTAATAGTTAGTTCTGTTTCATTACTGAGTAGTATTCCATTATGTGGACGTACCACCACTTGTTTATTCATTCACTCATTGAAGGACATTTATGTTGTTTCCAATTTTTGGTGATTACCAAAAAAGCTGCAATAAATAGTTGTGCACACGTTTCCATGTAAGCATGTTTCATTTCTTGACCTGGGTGGTGGGTTCACAAGCACTTACTTTGTGACTCATCCTTGAGCTGTACCTTTTTGTTCTCTTGCTCATTTCTCTATGATGATATATTTTACGGTAAAGGGGCTTTAAAATATCAGTCTGCTAAGTATAAGAGAAGGGAAATTATCTGTTGGAGGAAATGATTGATAAATAAATGTCCATTTGGCCTGTACATTTATAATATTATATGATTCTAACAAAGACCTTCACATTCTCTTGACTCAAAAGAGGTCAGGTATTGAAGAGCTATCATCGTGATAGTTCTTTATCTTTGCTGATTGTGACAAAGGCTTTTGAGGCCTCTACCTGAAAGGCTGACAAAGTTCAAAGCTCTTTCACAGATGCTCTGGACTTACATGTGAAACGGATGCATGATCTCTTTGAGTATTATAATAACCCAGGTGGGCTATACTCTATCCCAATAACCTAAGGAGTAACTAATGAAAGAGGGGCAGCTTTTGGCAGAAGTAGAGGAAATCTGAATTATACACGGTAATTCACTGATCCACGTCCATATTAACTTTTTAGTCAGTGCTATATAATTTGGCCTTACAACTGCTCAGCCAGTTAGGAATTAGGAAGGAAGGATTTAGGTTCCTGTGCAACTGACTGCATAATTTATTACCCAAAGGTCGTTAGAGTAGAGCATAGATGTGCTTTGACGGTTACGCTGTTTTCCTCCTCTGTTGTCACGAAAGAACAAAGCCAAATCAAAATGTGTACACCAGGACCATAATGCTGTGGCCAGATTCGAAAGAAAATCTGGCTACAGTTGGTATCCATTCAAGTACAATTTTGTTTCAGGACTAATATAATTAATTACATACTCATTTTAATGTACAATCACCAATTTGATGGCATGATTTATACAATTGAAACATTCATATCACATTGACCTTCCTTGGCCCAAAGACTGAAGTCCACACATGGGCTGCGTTAGCCTGGGGACGATTCTGTGGCCAGCTTTCTGTGGGCGATATACAGAGGAAAGCTACCAGAGAGTTCCATACCATGAAGGAGTCAGCTCTTTAGCATCTGAAAACTAGTTTAATGGGGCAAGAGTCTCTGAGATTGCTCAACAAGTTTCCATTCATCTGGGGATGGGGTAGCCTACTAGAACTGAGCGCTCACTGTGAAGAAATGAGAGTGGGGATGCACTGTTGGTGGACAATAGAGAATCACTTTAGGTTCTTGATCAGGGAATGAAATGATGAAAGACATAGGCTGGCAATAGGAAACCTGGTGCCTCAAGTATTGTCTTGGTTCTTTTGAGTTAAGATATACTTGACATTGAAGTCTAACACTATTAATTTTAGGTGTACAAAAGAATGATTTGATATATGTATATATTGCAAAATGATTACCACAATAAGTTTAGTTAACATCCATCACCATATATAATACACAATTTTAATTTTTTGTAATGAGAATTTCTAAGATCTAGTCTCTTAGCAACTTTCAAACATACAATATAGTTATATGTATTATTAACTCTAGTCACCTTACATCCTAAGGACTTATTGACTTATTTATCTTGTGACTGGAAGTTTGCTCCCCACCTCCCGCTGCCCACTGCTTCCTCTTCACTTCTAGCAACCTCCAATCTATTCTGTTTCTATGAGTTTATTTTTTTCCAGATTTCACATATGAGTGAGGTCATACATTATTTGTCTTTCTCTGTCTGACTTATTTCACTTAGCATGATGTCCTCAAATTCCATTTCTGTTGTCACAAATGCCAGGATTTCCTTCCTTTTATGGGTGAATAATATTCCATTATGTGGATATCTCACGTTTTCATCATCTGTTGATCCGTCGATGGACACTTAGGCTGTTTCCATGTCTTGGAATGTGAGTGCAGATATATCTTCAATGAAATGTTTTAGTTTTCTTCCGGTATATACCAACAAGTGGAACTACTAGATCATATGATAGTTCTGTCTTAAATTTTCTGAGAAACCCTCACACTGTTTTCCATAGTGGCTGCACCAATTTACATTCCCAGGTTTTGGCTTCTTAAGCAAAGAAAAAGGCATTTATTTACAAACATAAGCTCTTGGACAAGCATAGCCGAAGTGCTACTTTGGATTTTTTACATTTTTTTAATTTTAGAAAAAAAAAGGAATACTGATTTTAAAAGTGATGAAGATAATCAGTTGAGTAAGATAAAACACTTTCCTGTCCCAATTATTCTCCTTAGTCATTCCATGAGAGAAAGGAATGTTTGTCTGACTTTATGGCCTAGCATCTGAACCGTCCTCCTATGTTTCAGAATTCCCTTGAATTTGATGCTTGGTAAGATGCAGAGCCCAGCTGTCACCACAGAGGCTGTAAAGGCCAGACTCATTTTCCCAGCCCTCTTTGTAACTAGAGCAGGAGCCCATCACCTGGGCGTGGCCAATCAGATGCCTCCAGATATGGACTCAGAGAAGCAGGGCCGAGGTGCCCACAGCACCTGCTCTCCGAGGCGGTGGGGGGCAGTGGCAGCATTCGGGCTTATGGTGGCTGCATCAGGCTCTTTGTGAGACTGACTGAATGGTGGACGTGCCCTTGGCTCTTGTTCTGACTATATGGATCCTCTCTTTCACCCCCTGCCACCCCATTTTCCAAGTCTTGTTCTCTAGCCTTCCTAATCCCATAAAAATATTCCATTAATGGGGCGCCTGTGTGGCTCAGTTGGTTAAGTGACTGCCTTTGGCTCAGGTCATGATCCCAGGGTCCTGGGATGGAGCCCCGCATCGGGGAGCCTGTTTCTCCTTCTGCCTCTGCCTGCGGCTCCCCCTGCTTGTGCTCTCTCTCTCTCTGTCAAATAAATAAATAAAATCTTTTTTAAAAAATTCTATCAATAAATTCCTTTTCTGCTTAAAGGACTAGAGTTGGTTTCAGTTGCTCGCAACCAAGAACCTGACTAGTACAGTGGAGCATCCACTGCCAGTGTTCCTAAGGACTTGTGCATGGCTTGCTCATCTTTCTATGACGGGGACAACTTTATTAGTGCACTTGAATCATGTTGAAGAGTGTTGAAGAGCTCCTAAAGGAAAATATGATTGTTGTATTTTTGTATTATTTCAGATTAATTAAAGCCATCCATTTTTTTCTTATTACAAGTTTGTAGTTTTCCCTGAGAAGGGCACATCCTATGTGCATTATCAGCTAAAAAACAAAAGGAGCTCACCAGGAAATTGCTAGAAGCAAATTCTCAGTGGACACTCTAAAAAGTGATATATCTTCCAACTGGCCTCAAGACAAAATTGAGTCTCTTAAAAGGCAAGATTTTACACGTTCCCAGCAAGACTCAGGTTCCAAAGTTACTATGTTTAAGTAGAAGAAAATCATGTAAGGCCCTACTTTTAAAATGTCTAAGTTAGGGGCGCCTGGGTGGCTCTGTCAGTCGGGCGTCTGCCTTCAGCTCAGGTCATGATCCCGGGATCCTAGGATTGAGTCCCGCGTTGGGCTCCCTGCTCAGCGGGGAGCCTGCTGCCCCCTCTCTCTCTGCCTCTCCCCCGCTTGTGCTCTCCCTCTTTTGCTCTCTCTGACAAATGAATGAATAAAATCTTAAAAGAAAAAAACTGTTTAAGTTACCTTATTTTTTTTCCAAATCATCGTTTCTCAAAACAATTACTATGACATTGGTAGGAGAATCTGTGTTGTAAAACCATCTGCTGTCAGGTGAATCAAATGATCTAACATGAAGTTGCTGACCCAAGCAGTAGCCGGGACAATATCCAGCACACTATCTTTTCACAAACTCAAGTGGTAAGTTTCTTCGGGGGCCATGTCTTGATGCCTTCTATATTTCCCTCTCGGTGTTGAGCACAGAACCTTACACATAGTAGGTGATCAATAGGTACTTACTAATTTAATTCAGAATCAGAATGATTACAAACAGCAACCTGAGCAAAACCAGGAGGTAGCAGTGGCCTGAGTCGTACAGAAGAAAAGAGTTGGGCAGATTGTGCACTGGGAGTGGAGGAAAGGGAACATTCACGTTGTAGACAGTACAGATCTATAGATTTATTATGACAAAATCAGCGCATTAAGGCATTTTTCTACAGAAGTGTCCAGGATGGGTGCCTTGTAGGAATCTACAGGAAGGCACCATCACGACCACCGTATGGGCTAGCAAGAGCCTGGGCGGCGCCTGGGTAGACAAACTGATGGACGGGCATTTAGATAAGAAATCTAGTAATCACATTAAGCATTTATTTTAGGGTTCCTGTTTTTTTTTCATCTTATTCTAATAGTGACCCTGAATTCTACCCCTGAATGACTGTTCTTTTTCCAGTCCACCCTTTATTCTCCATCACCTACTGAAGTATATGGTCCCTGAAGTGTCTTTAATGTACTAGAGATGGAATTAAAAAAAAAAAAAATAGTCAATGCGTGGCAGGATTTCGATATAGGAAGTGTGTTTTCCATGAAATTGTCACTCAGTCCTATCTCATTATAAAGGCAATAATTGATGGTATACTTATAAATAAGTCCCAGCTCATTAAAAGACTGTCACACTTCCTCGTTTTCTCCGCTATGTCAGTATGTCATTCGTCTTGGCATGTTAGCCCTACTTCAATTAAGGCTACTTCCTGCTTTTGCTTATCACAGCTAAATAACTCTGGTCTGCTATTATGTATCCTAACACCGGCTCCTACTTCGGTGTCCTCCGCAGGACCGCTGCTCTTTTACTCTCCCTTACAGCTTGTGGACCGAGCGGCATCTTAGCTGCTTCCTCTTCTTAAAGCTCGACTCATGTATTAGGCATGGGTGCGACCAATTCATGGCTTCTTGCGGAATCAGACCTCACCATTTACATGAAACAAATGTTATCATTATTACATTTATTTTATTTCTCCATTATATTATAGTTGTATTATATTGCTTTTTGTTAAGGTGACTAAATGTAGGTAAGCTTTATTATCTTTGAATTTTGTTTCTGGATATATTTCATTTGTTATAAAAGCAAAAGAGACAAAGGAACTGCCAAGGCCAGGGGAAGAATATACCTTGGCAGGAAACCCCAGGGTATCCCAGGTTCTTGTCCTTCTCACAACCAGGTAAGACCTTTATTTTGCCCACAGTCACCGGACAGGATTAAGTATGGGGCAGTGGGGATGATGGTGGAACCATTCCTTCCTTCCTTCCTTCCTTCCTTCCTTCTTCCTTCCTTCCTTCCTTCCCTCCTTCCTTCCTTCCCTCCTTCCTTCCTTCCTTCCCTCCTTCCTTCCTTCCCTCCTTCCTTCCTTACTTCCTCCCTCCCTCCCTCCCTTCCTCCTTTCCTCCCTTCCTCCCTTCCCCATTCTTAGCAAGATCCAGCTAGCCCTGGGCTCCAACAGTGATGCCTGTCCACTGCACAGAGTCAGACCTGGGGAGCAGTCATGATGCTGCTTGCAGGAATAGGTCATCCAAGATCCAGAGCCTGCATCTGCCACAGCATATACACGTCAGTAGGTTCTCAGACACTTTATTGATTATTTACCCACTCACACGGCCATAATTATTTGTCTTCAGGTAAATAAGTAACAAAGAGTTCCAGCTGAACCTAACTGGGGTTCAGAGAATGGCTCTGGGCCAGTGCCCCACCCACCCCACTATATCAGTCAGGGTCCAAACAAGAAAATAGAAATAACCCCAGATATTTCAAACTATGGGATTTTAATGCAGGGAACAAATAACACAGGCGTTGTAAAAGCAAGGAGCCAGTAGAGTGTGATAAGGCAACTCCGAGATTAGCAGTAACGGGCAACCACTATGCTATGACCTCTAGACCGGGGACAAACAGGAGAAACTGGAATTATGGTGGGCCCATCCAACTGGACCTGGAGCCACAGAGGAAATGCGGAGTTGCTGGAGATGCCCCCTGAATTAGAGGAAGGTAAAGAAAATACTCCGCATTCTCCCTCCCACCTGCCAATCTTCTGCCACCAGCACCTCCTATTGGTAGAAGCCCATTTAAGAGCCTGTGATATACAAACTGCAGGAGTCAGCTACCTTTCCAAGACCCCCTACTCTGCTCCTTATGACCCTCCTCTCCAACGGGGGAGAGAAAAAGGAAATCTCCGAAGAGCAAGCAAGCCCAGGATAGGCAAACCCACCCTGGTATCTCTGTGTGTGTTGAAAAGCATTGGGAGGGAGAGAAAGAGAAGAGATTAGAGCTAGAGAGGGCAATGTATCCACCCTCTAAATTAAGGAATGTATGAGCCAGGGAGAGGGGAGGCTGCTAGAACTTTCCATGACATAGAGCTGTGAATTGGCCCTGGGTGACTATATATGACAGAAATGCCTCCAAGCCTGCAATAGAGAGGACACTTTTCTCCGGTTTCAGAGTTGATGCAGAATGCCTCCTACTTTTATCTTCCTTAGATCATTTGAGTCAGTGGCTAGGAAGTGTGGGCCCCTGTGCATTAATCCTTCACCTCTGTCTTTCCCAGCATTCTCCCAGTAGATCCAGACCTTTATGTGTGTGGGGCAAATTCCCAAACAACCAAGTCCAAACAGTTCAGATCTTTTCCAAACCTAAATCAAATAGATTTTAAGAGCACCTTAATTATCCTTTCATTAAATGCTGCACTAATTTTTTTTTTTTTCATTAAAATGCTGTGCATAAGGAAAAGAAGGCAGGCGTAGAGGGAGATATTTGCAAGTGGTATGATGTTAAACATACCAACAAACAGTTTTAAACCTTGGACTCCTCAATGCTAAAATAGGGGGTGCCTGGGTGGCTCAGTTGGTTAAGCCACTGCCTTCGGCTCAGGTCATGATCCTGGAGTCCCTGGATCGAGTCCCGCATCGGGCTCCCTGCTCAGCAGGGAGTCTGCTTCTCCCTCTGACCCTCCTCCCTCTTGTGCTCTCTCTCTATCTCATTCTCTCTCTCAAATAAATAAACAAAATCTTAAAAAAAAAATAAAAATAAAAATAAAATAGGGATATTTTTCCTTACCTTGAAATTAAGTTATGTGAGTCACCTTCCATACTATCAGGGATGTAGTGGGTATACAACAAATACTAGGTATTATTACCAAAAATAAGCTGTGACTGTATTCGATTTTCACTGAAATTTGTGGCAATAGATGAAGATAAACATTTGGTAAAACCATCTTAACAATAGGAGTCCTCAAACCCAGTGGCTTTTCTGTTTGTTTGTTTTTTTTTTCTTAAAATGATCCACAATAAGTAATACATTTCTATCATAATGCATTTCATGTATGAAACGAAAGCAAATGTTGCAGGGGACATCCCTTACTCTTATCACATGTGATGGACGCTGATGTTTTCTATGCTCCATATGAGTGGAAAATTCTAATTCACTAGATCCTTTTTTTAAAATGTGTTTAGAAGGAAGTCTGGCTAATTCATTGACGTCAGAGGAAGTCAGGCAGCTGTGGACAACTCAAAAAGAAGTGATTGCTCCCTAGGAGGTAAACATGAAGGTAAATCCCAACCTTAGCCACACTCCGTGGGGTTGGCCGCCAGAACACAAATTCTAAATCATGCTCTACAACTGCGTGTCATGTAACATTTGGCCTAACGTGGAGGAGTCCCATTGACATGGACTTGTCTCTGCCTGAGTCATTAAAAATGGCATATGTCCCAACATCTCTATTTGCGTCCTCCAGGAGAGCATTAGTGATTTTTCTATTTTAAGCAGTGAAAGATGTGCCTTTGCATTCTGAGGCAATTTCTGTGCCCTCTAATTGCCAATGGGTTTGGTGCAATAGGTAGGCACTTAGTGAAATCACATTATAAAATGAGTTGCTCAAATATTTAATCAGCTGTGCCTAGCGGCCCAGCCACATGGTTTCCTCTGTAGAGCGTTCTATCTACCAGGGCTAGGAGTTGCTGTGGGTTACAGCTTTCCTGTCAAATATGAAAAAGCTGGATTTGAGAGATGAGTTCCAGAAATGTCTTCCTCTTGACCAAAGAAAGATTGGCACATAAAACTCTTGGGCCAACGATCCAAAAGTCATGGATTGTTGTCATACCTGTTTTTTTTTTAGCAATTTTTTTTTTAAGATTTTATTTATTTGCGAGAGACAGAATGAGAGACAGAGAGCATGAGAGGGAGGAGGGTCAGAGGGAGAAGCAGACTCCCTGCTGAGCAGGGAGCCCGATGCGGGACTCGATCCCGGAACTCCAGGATCATGACCTGAGCCGAAGGCAGTCGCTTAACCAACTGAGCCACCCAGGCACCCCATACCTGTTTTTAATAGTTTACTGGCAAATCAACTTTTTCCTCCATTTCATTTATTCAGAAGAAGTAGCATATATTCTGCACCAAGCATGTGCTGAGAGCTTTCATAAAGGTTAAAATAATTTGTTCAAGGATATCTATCTAGTGAAAGAACTAAGATTCCAAACCTAAGTCTGCCTAGCTTGTTTTGAGTGCCCATTCTATGCCAGGCTTTTTTGGGGAAAATATAATATAAGCAAGATCTTTGGAAGGAGCTAAAATCTAGTGGGGAAGATAGATCCGTGATCATCCCACATAGACTGAGAAAAAGGCTATCATGATCGGAATGTGTCTTATGCTTTCATGATCTCTATGTAGAGATGGGAATATGCAGTGTCTTGCTTTGAGAAAGAAGATTAATAAAAATTACACATCAGACTCCTTTGAACACGAAACTTATTTTTAGTAATGAAATCCTACTATTTTCCAAACCTGGTCTTTTAAGAAGAACCCTTCCAACTCAAATGTTCTAGGCATTAAGTGCAACTTAAAATATATGGGTCACTGGTTAATGTTTATAAACCTTTCTGGCTATGGAGACACTGGATTGTTTTGCCCTTGGCTGGGCCCATCATTTACTCTTAAAGGTCAAGGGGCTGAATGTCTCCCTTTTCTAAGAAAATCAAATTCCCTTTTTTGTTCATCTTCCTCAGTTCCCTTTTTGGTGTCTTCTCTCCTTTGGTAGTAACCCAATATCTGTCAACCTAACAAAACATGGATTCCCTTTTCCCAAATATTAGACAGGTAAATTTAGCCCATTTTTTCCCTTCTCTCCAAACTGGCTCACACAGTCCTAAAATTCCTTGGACACTTTTAATACTTTATCAAACCTCACACCTTCTCAGGAGAGAGTAAGCATCTCTTGCCCAAAAGTTTTAACAAAAGACTAATTGAGTATCATGGACTCTGACTGAGTCTCATACCTACCCCAGAGTCAAAGGTGGTGGCCAAGAGGAATGTAATGTATTTCTGGTCTTCGATATTGGATATGTGCTACAACCCAAATTTTGGAGGTGGGTCCCATTTAACTCTACAGATTCAGAGTCGGGGAGGGGAGGAAAAACCAAAAATACTGTTGCTAGAAATACAGTGAATAAATGCTGAGCTACCCAAAAATGACTACCATAAGTATATAATACACTACCCAGGGATTGCAAAAATCATGGGGAAGCCATTTTATTTTTTATAAAGGCTGGATTAGGAATTTGAGCCAAGGTCTTACTTAGAGTTTAATAGACAGGGAGGCATCATCTCATATGTTTATGTCAGGGAGAGGAGCGAGGTAAGAGGTAGATCTATCATGAAGCTAATGAAGGTTATGCTTTCTATTTCTGACTGCAATCCTAAAAATGTTAGGTGACATTACCAATAATGAGTTAGGATACTGAAATAAACCTTTCTTTTTTTTTATTTTATTTATTTGTCAGAGAGATAGCACGCACAAGCAGGGGGAGTGGCAGGCAGAGAGAGAAACAGACTCCCCCTGAGCAGGGAGCCTGATGTAGGACTCGATCCCAGGACCCTGGGATCATGACCTGAGCCAAAGGCAGACGCTTAACCGACTGAGCCACCCAGGTGTCCCTGAAATAAATCTTTCTAAAGTATCAATAGCAAAATATTTTAATCATCCATATTAAAAGAAAGACTATCTTTTTATCCTCTCTATAAAAAATGGTATTACTAAATCATAATATAAAGAGGTGCTTAAATAGTCTGCAGCCAAAACCACGGAAAAGTACTTTAGAGGTGTGTCAGGTATTAATTAATAAGAATGTACTGTTTACCTGGCTTTTGTGATGTTTGTGGTGTGGGTCTCCAAAATTTGTAATTTGTTAGGAAGTCTTCTCTCATTCTAGTTGAATAATCATGTTTATACTTATGTATGTATCTGTAATTAAGTATTTATTTTCTTAAAGAGAGCACCCAAACCATAGCAGCTATAGACCTCACAGAACATGCATGCATTCCTGGATTCCCTTTTGGCAGGACCCAGAGGATGGCCCGGAGCTCCCAGGTCATTTCCAGTATCCCAGCAGCTCCTGGCCACACCTGCCCACACCACAAACCCAAGGAGGATGATGTATGTGTGGTCCTGAATTCCCAGCATAAGTTTCCAGTTCCTTCTTCTTCCACGAGTTTCATTACCCATCCCTTTGAACCAACCACCCTGTGGGGAAGGGTATGTTGACTTGTTTAAGCCAACCATGGCCCATTCCTGGGCTGGGGGTGGGATCAATCCCACTGGAAGCACACACACAGCGGAGAATAAGAGACAGAGGGGATTGTTTTCAAAGGAGACTTGGCATGTTGGTAGAAAGAAGGAGACCAAATGCTGGGCAGAAGCACTAAGTATTCCAGTGGGGGGACTCCCCTCGGGTGTGAAATTTAAGGAAGCAGCAAAAACTCAACCACAAGGTAAATAATATTTTAATACAATATTGTTAACTGGCCAAATATAGCCTGCAGGCCAGCCAGCTATTTTTATAAGTGCACTTTTATTACAGTGGCTGAGTTACCTCTTTGGGGAGATAGGCCCTGCCCCATCACTGCCTCCAAAATTATTGATGTCTTAAAAGAAACTGTCTGAGCCTGGTGGTCTCTTTTAATCCAATAATTGTGAGATTTTCTTATCCTATGACTCAGCTCTAAATTGGCCTTCTGATTCTGAGAGTTGCAGGAAGGCAAAGGATGCCCCATCTCACTAACAGCTAAGATCATCCCCATATTTTTTTAAAACAGCTTTCTTGAGATATAATTCACACACCATACATCTCACCTATTTTAAGCATCTAATCCAGCGGTTTCTAGTATAGTCACAGATAGGCACCATCATCACCATCATCAATTTCCCCCGCTACATTTTATGGATAACTCCATCCCAAAGAGGCGAAGTGATGAGCCCTCATCCCCATATTAATCGCACAAGCCATTCAGTAACAAATGATTGTGAAGAAATAGGAAGCATATGGAGGGCTCAGACTCAAGCCAAGCTTCTGCTTAAAATCCTTGGCCCCACACCCATGCTGGCGAGGGCAGGCTCATCCAGCTTGCTGTGGGGGCACATGAGGTCTGCTGAAGACACACGGATGGAAGGGCGGGCCCGAGGCAGGTCTTGTTACTCTGCGTGGGTGTGTTGTGGCTTCGGTTACCAAGCCAGACTTTATCCTCCATGATAGCTCATCCATCATCAGCCCACTCTTATGCTGTCAGAAGGTGTGCCTACAAACAGCCCCAAGCATTGATGAAAGGGAGAAAGGCCTCTCTCCTTCTGGTCACATGTGTGACCCAAAAAACCAGTATTTCATTCACAGGACCAGAGATAACCAGTAGAAGACTAGTAATTCACAGGTAATCCAAACGTGTTCCTTTAAATAACCATCTCTGTTTCCTTCCAAGAAAGGCCTTCCTGGAAATGCCAAGAAAAGCCATCTGTCAGCCCTGTGACACTGAGTGAGTCAACTGGACTCAGTCTCCCCCGGTGTGAGGTGAGAGGCAGGACTTGAGTGCTCCTCTCTGGGGTCCTTGCCAGCTCTGGCATGTTGTAATTCTATCGGGGGGAGGGGGGGTCATTTCCCTCCTTTCTCTTCCCCACAGAGGTAGGCCTCCCCACGACAGCCGTAGCACCCAGAGGGTTGGGGCAGGAAACATGGTCATAGCAGAAAACCTGTCTATCCTGGCACGTGGGACTTACTGCCAAATAAATTTGGGCTTATTTTTTTTAAAAATCTGTCATCTAGTATAATAACTTAATTTTAAATAATCTCAGGACTATATTGCATTTCCAAATAATTTTTTTTCATCATGTTTGTTATAGTTTGAGTCCTTCAAGAAACATACCAAGATGGGCTTAGACATGCAAGAGATTTGTTGAGGGAAGCAGCTGTGAGGGAGAAGGAGCAGGAGTGCCCAAGGAGGTAAAGAAAGCTGTTAGGCTGCATTCAGGCCGGGGGTACAGGAGGACGGGGGAGGAAGAGTCTCAGAAGGTAGCACAGTTCTAAGAACATTTCAGTTAAAGGTAGTTTCCTAGGGCTGCCGTAACAAAGGACTATGGACTGGGTGGCTTAACAGAAATTTTCTCACGGTTTTGGAGGCTAGAAGTCTGAGATCAAGGTGTTGGCAGGATCGGTTTCCTTCTAAGGCCTTTCTCCTTGGCTTGTAGATGGCTGCCTTCTGCCTGTGTCCGTACATCATCTTCCCTCTGTATATGGCTCTTCTGAGAAGGACACCAGTCATTTTGGATTAGGGCCCCCCACAATGACCTCATTTTAGCTTAATTCTCTCTTTAAAGACTCTATCTCCGAATACAGTCATATTCTGAGCTCTGGGGGTTGGGACTTGGACATATGAATTTCAGGGGGACATAATTCAGCCCATCACAGCGTAGGGTATCGTGAAGCCAAAGCTGCCCATCAGAGGAGCCTTGCATCTCACAGCAGTGGGACTCGAGTATCCCCACCATGTTCTGTCATTGGCAGGAAGCAGCCCACGGGAAGCATGGCTTTGTGGGAACAAAGTGGCGGATGCAGCTGGGGCCATCAGTTCACTATCCAGTCCGCGGGAGATCTGAGTGGCACATTTCCATGGTCACCACAACATTGAGTCTTCATTTACTAAATTGCTCAAGAAAAATAAATTGACCACCTTTTAGGTAAACTTTGGGAGTAGCAAACTGGTTATATTACAACAAAATTACCGGGGGAGATTTTGATTTTCAGTTCACTTTTCTGGGCCCCATCTCTGCCGGGGGAAGCCATACTTGAGAACAGGTGTGCCAGATGCTGGGGGAGGGTAGGGTGCTGAACAGGACAGCCTCTGCCCACCCACCCACTGGGATGGAAGTGACGTCTTCCAAAGCCTCACACACGGAACAGCAACCACATAACCTTACCACACCCTGGTTAAGTCAGTAACTAGAATCAGCTGGATGCAAGGAAGCATTATTATGACTGTCAGTAATCAGTAACACATAGAAAGTTTGAGGACTCAGAGACTCAGACGCATCCTGCTTTCTCCCTCAGTGTTCCTTGCCAGGAGCTTAATTTACATGTCTTCAGGCTAAAACCAGATGTGACTCAGCTCGGACTGCAGGGTGATGCCCTGCAAAGGCCAAACCTAAGTAGTAACGAGTTCAGGAACTTGCTGTCCCCGTTTCACCTGGTGGCTCTCTGTCCTGTCTATGTGCATAGACCTCGAGTATCACACAAACACAACCCCCATCCAGTGTTAAAGGAGCTGTCCTCCGCCTAAATGTGGAATGTGAAGGCAAGACCCGGCTATCAGTGCCAATTTGCCTTTTTTCCAGACAGATCACTTAGGACAAATTGTTTAATCTCTCGACATCTCAATTTCCTCATCTGTAACTTGGAAATAACCTTGCAAAGTTATTACGAGGATTAGGAGATCACACAGGTGAGAATGTCTCCTACTATGGTGAGTTCATGGTTGGTATTCTATGGCTCCTCTCTCCAACCACCGGAAAATTATTTTTTCTAGCGTTAGAGCAAAAATTTTGTGGTCAGAACCACTGAGGAAATAAGAAAACTCCAGTTTCCTTTGTCCTTGTTCTCTATTTCTTTTTTTTTTTTTAAGATTTTATTTATTTATTTGACAGAGAGAGAGAGAGACAGCACAAGCAGGGGGAGCGGCAGGCAGAGGGAGAGGGAGAAGCAGGCTCCCCGCTGAGCAGGGCATGAGACATGGGGCTTGATCCCAGGACCCGGGGATCATGACCTGAGCCAAAGGCAGTTGCTTAACCGACTGGGCCACACAGGCAGGCACCCCTTGTTCTCCATTTCTACTCCATTTATGTACCCAGAGCCTTCAGAGCAGCCAAAACCTACTCTCTGGGAAGGTTCTAATGTCAATCTTTCCCACCTCATGTGATTAACTTCTCTGGACATTTCTTCCAGAAGCATGGCATAATAGCTATTCAGCCTCATCATGGAAAAGACTTTACATCTTGGTAAAGAAAATCACACCAACAGCAAAGACCCTTCTGGTAGCTCTGAATCACACCATATAGGTGTCCCCCCCTCACAGGGGTGGCCTCTGCTGGAATGGCAGCGTAAGTAGGATTATCCTCCCAAAGGGACTGCAAACATTTTTGGTAGGAAACATCTCTCTTCGTTCAAACAAAATCTTACCTTGGATCCCGATGTTTACAAAACAAATGCATACCATATTTTATTAATAGGAATTTATTTTACTTCTAATTTAAAATTTGCACATTATAACCTCAAAAATATGAGCAAGAGACCATTTTGGAATTGGAACACTGGTTGCCAACGATACTGTTACCTTCAGTAACTTATTTTGTCATCGTCATTGTTGTTGTTCATTGTTTTTGCTCAGGATCGAGAAAGCCTTGCCACACCGGTAAGTAACTGTTCATGGTTCCAGTCTTTTAACAGCTCTTCTGTCAATCTCAGGACACACTTGGTTCGATAAGACCATCATCAAAGCGCGAAAGATTCTAGATACATAACATATAAAGTATATATTGTATACATGTTAGGTAAGAATATATAGACCAGGCAATAAGCATCCAGCAATCACAAAATGGCTTGAATTATCTATAACATAATATTTTCACATTGCAACATGTTTGGCATTCACAAATTATTGCACAAGTGAGAGTGAATCCGTAATGAGAGTGTGTGCCAAGCAGATGCATGAAAGGCATAGCCTTTAATCCAGCATGGCACAGAGGAGCTTTGCAATGTACGTACACAGCCCTGGTTTTAAGATCTGAGCAGGGAGGAGTGGCAGCCTTCCAGGCCAGTATGCATCTACAAGGCATTTAAATAATATATGTATGGGGCAGGTGTCCAGACAAGATTTTTCCAAGGCCACGGAATAAGTTCACATGGAAATACAAATTAACGTGTTCAGATAGACCGTGGTTAAAATTAGAATCCAATGGATTTGATTATTCTTGTTGTCTTTTATTACTCTTAAAGACACTTTCCTATTTTCACGAAATTTGACTTGAGAGTTTGCAGATCCCTCGAAGCATCTCTGTAGGACAGTTTGAAAGCTCCGAATCCCAGTCCAATCCCACCCCAATACATGAGACACGGCCCAGAGAAGCACAGGGTCTTGCCCAGCGCACACAGCCCATTAGTGGCAGACGTGAGAAACTTAAACCATGAGAAACTTAAACCTCAGGCTCCTAGGTCAGCGCTCTTAGCCATTACACCGAAGTGCCAGGAGGCTGCAGAGCCAGCCCCGTGGGGACGGCAGTGGCAAAAGTCAGCACATAGCCAAGCATGAAATCCTTTTCCCACATGGGAGAGAAAAGTCCTGAAATGAACAGTGGGCTTTATTACTCAGCCTGCAGAGCATGGAAAAATAATGGTTGGTTTGGTTTGGTTTAGTTTTTGAGAAAGAGAGAAGCCAAGACACATCACACCAGGGTGTGGAGGTGCTGGGGCTGCGCTGGGAAGCCCTTCAGTAACTAAGGGGGAAGGACAATGCCCACTGTGGCCTACGGCCTGGGACGGAAGGTGGTGGGGTGGGCACCAGGTCTGCGTCTAGACCGACAGAAAACAGAGTGAGCTCCGGAGGCCTATGGCAGCGATCGCTCCATCTGCCAGGCAGCTACAACAGCTATTTTAAGCGCTGGCTCCAGGCCAGACCTTTATTGATTTCAGCACTAAAATTACGTGTTCTAAAGCTCATCTGTTTTGGACCATAAATGACAAAGAGAGCTATTACAGAATGTCAGATTTGTCCCTCTGTTTGGGACAATGTCCTCTGTCTTAATACTTGTTTGGCCTCTACAAATGATTCATGTGGGGCAGCAGAATTACTGAGTCCCCGTCAGAATAATTCACTCACATTTCTCTCGGCGTTATCGTATGTTCTTCTCTGCGAGAGACAAACACTATTTATGTTTCCCTTTGTACGTGTTAATACTAATGTCACGGATGGGCTGTGTTTTCCCTCTGCTGAGCTGAGACACGGTAAACACGAGAATAAAAGACGCAGCATTTCCAGTGACTGCGAAGCCCTGTTTTTAAAGGATGAGCCCACATTTCCTTATCACGGAACAAAGGGACGATTATTAAACTTTGAATTAACAAGTGAATTCCACTCCCATCCACGCCTCAACTACTTAACAGGCCTTTCTAGTGCTGCTTCCCTGAAGCTAATTCCCCCTTCCCACCCACAGGCCACTTCTTGCTGCCCCAGGCCCAGGAAGCAACGCTGCACCTTCCTTGGGGCTCAGACTTCCCTTCCTTCAGGCAAATAACTGTCATTTTATCCCTGTGTAATGTGAGCATCTTAGCCAGGGAACAAAGAACAGAAACCCTCTCACACTAGCTCAACAAAAACAGGGACATTTTGCAGGAACCTGGGGTGTCTCTCAGGAAGCTGAGCTCTTGAGGAGATGGGCCATACCTGGGGGAGCACGGGGAGTGGCCACATTCCTTGGGCTCTTCTCTAAAGAGGTGCGTTTTCAACCATTCAAGGGGACTTGTTGGTAGGAATGTCTTTCAGCTTCTATTAGAAGGTTAGAGGAAGAAGTGTGATACAGGGTCGCTGGGTCTAACAACTTATACGCCAATCGTCAGACCTTGATGTAGAGAAGGTGGTCAGATGGTGGTACACAGTGTCCATAGATCTACTAGCCAGTATTTCAGGAGCAGTGCAGCCCCAGGCTCACCACGAGACACTAAGGCTCAGATTTATTGGTGTGTTGGTGCCCCCCAGGGTTAGACTGTGGGTACACTCTCAGCTCGAGGAACCCCAAACTGCCTAGAATCCAGCCTCTGGGATGTTCTCCAGTGTGTTAAAGTCCCTTTAACTTGTCGCACCCCAAATGGAACCCAGTGCTCCAGACGTTGTCTGCCTTGCAAAATAAAGAATAGAATATTTTCCATCCAAACACCACACTCCAGTTTTTTAAAAATGTCATTAACTTATTTTCTGGTTATTGAATACTATTACTTCCAACAATATTCTGAGGTTTAAATTCACTTTTCTGGAAGCCAGGACATAGTTGACTTGCACAGATCTAGTTATCAGTTAAACCCCTACCTCACCAGTACGTAGACTGCTCTCATGCCTTGTCTACTAGGACAGTTAATGTGGAAAATCTAAATGCAAAGATTTATTTACATTTATATCCATGACATTCCACTTTGCTGAACTTATTTTGTGTCTTCCTTCTACATCAAACTCACTATCTCATTCATCTTTATGACCTCAAATTTGACAAGACGTACAGTGTGCATCCAAGTCATTGATGGGAACATTGAACATGACTAAGGTCAAAACTTGACAGAATGCATCTAGAACTCTTCTTCCAGTTCTGTCATATACTCTTTATTTTATTTATTTTTATTTATTTATTTATTTATTTGAGAGAGAGAGAATGAGAGACAGAGAGCATGAGAGGGAGGAGGGTCAGAGGGAGAAGCAGACTCCCTGCCGAGCAGGGAGCCCGATGCGGGACTCGATCCTGGGACTCCAGGATCATGACCTGAGCCGAAGGCAGTCGCTTAACCAACTGAGCCACCCAGGCGCCCCAATGTCATATACTCTTTAATCAATGGTATTGTAGGTTCCATCTTTCAAAAAGTTAGACTACTTTCTCTCATAATTCAATGTCCTAATCTTGTCCCCAAATTATTATTGAAGAGTCTAATGCCTCTTTACAACCCAGATACGCCATGCCTGTTGCATACCCCTGATCTGACCTGCCAACAGTCCTATTTAAAAGGGAGTTAAAGATCAGTGGGCATGATTTACAATGAATCACTGATGCTCTTGGTGGATTTCTACTCACTGCACTGAGAGTTCACAAAGGATCCATTTAACAGTTAGACTCTATCTTCTAGACTCCACCTTCTTTCCTTTATTGACAATTAGGGTGGTGTTTTCCTATCTCCCACCTTTTACTGCTTTCCTGTTTTCCATGATTCTGACAGGCATGCTAGTCTATTTACATGTTATTTACCTGAACTACAAGATGAACTTATTCCAAACAATTAGGTATTTCTTCCCATTCCTTTCCCTTATCTTGGGCTTTAATTTCCTGGCCCCCATGTTTTTCATTCTGCAGATCATTAACCTTGATAGAAAACAGTTGTGTTTTCTCTTTGTTTCCTGTAAGCATTATATCGTCTGCCCTAAGCTACTGCCTTCGTGGTTCTTTCCGCTCTGAACCAAAAAAAAGTCATTATGGTTCTTCAAGCCTAAGTTCATCCTGGACTTTAGTCATCCCAACTCTTTCTTTACAAATTTATTTATTCATTCATCAGTTGCACAAACTTATCTTAGGAAATCCACAATGAGGCAAGCCCTGACTTGGACATCCCAAGCTGGATGAATTATAGCCCTGTTCTCATAGAGCAAACACCTTATAGGCAGGGGGACACAGTCTGGTATTTAACTTGCTCATAGTTCAATCAACATTTCTCTATCATTCTCCAGTTAAGATAATTAAGTAATTACATCCTAGTGATGTATTCTCTTTTTGCCAAATTTGGAGATTTGCATATTTGCTACTACACACTTTCTTAGCAACCACAGAATAACAAATCATTTCTCTGGATATAATTAGGAAAAAAACAAAAACAAAAACAAAACAGTTTGCCCAAAGGAAAATATGTCAGGGCAGGAATAAAGGTATTTACAAAGCATTCTGGGGAGACATTGAAAATGACAAGGAGAAGAAAACCATGGCAAATTATAACTGCATTCCCCTATTCATAAGAAGGAAGAGAGTGAAGGCATGCATTTAAGTGGGTTTCTGGGACAAGGCGGTGTTAATACAAGGGTCACTGACTTCAAGTCATAAAATCAGACAAGGAAAACAAAACACCTCCAGGCATGCATATAAAGTAAATGCACAGACAAGCTTATCATTGAAACTGCAGTGGAGGCAGATTCTAAATCATTTCTAAGGAATTATTACTTAATAGGTACAAAAATAGTACTGATGGTTTAGTAGTGGTACAGTACTTATTTTATTTTATTTTTAGTTAAACATAAAAATGAAAATAAGGATGTTTTTAGATCTGTGACCTCAGTGTCTCCAATTCTATGTTTCTCATAGGCCTTAGGTAAGTTATTTAAGTGCAAAAGCCTCTCCTCCCATCCCAGGGGTTCCCAGGCACCTAGTTCTCGGGCTTAAGGAATCCCTCCTGATGTGGGCATTATTGATGGAGGAACTAACGAGGATCAGGTGAGGGAAGAAGCTTCTGGGGGGCCCGCAGCATTTAAAATAGACCTTCACGGGGGCACCTGGGTGGCTCAGTCGTTAAGCGTCTGCCTTCGGCTCAGGTCATGATCCCGGAGTCCTGGGATCAAGCCCCGCATCAGGCTCCCTGCTCAGCGGGAAGCCTTCTTCTCCCTCTCCCACTCCCCCTGCTTGTGTTCCCTCTCTCGCTGTGTCTGTCATATAGATAAATAAAATCTTAAAAAAAAAAATAAAATAAAATAAAATAAAATAGACCTTCACGGATGAGTGGGAGACGACGGGCTAGGGAAAGGGCACCCTGGGCGGAGGCCCCGGCTTGCGCTAAGGCACATAGGGTAGTACTCATGGCACATGATGGGAGAGGCCAAGAGCCAACCAAGGGAAGAAGAGGAAGTGGGGGGAGGCCAGGCAGTGGAACTGAGCCAATCTCTGAAGGGCCTCAAACATCACACAGGGAGCCGGGAAGGAACTCTTTCCCAAAGCAGAGGGGAGCTAATACATGGTGAGCAGGGTAGTCAATCAGGAGAGGGCTTATGATTTCAAAGGACAGAGAAGGAGACAATTGGCAACATGGGCTCTCTGGGGAGGTTCTCTGGGAGGCTCTGTCCTCTGCTTTTGTGCATCTCTCCCTCTTTTTTTTTTCTTACTTTTTTTTTTTATGTTATGTTAGTCACCATACATCTCTTTTGCATATTGTCTTTAAGACACCATTGACAGTTTATTAGGCTAGCCATAAAATAGGAATTTATTCAGTTCTGACTCTAAGAAGCCACGGATCACTCTTTCTGGCTGCAGTTTCTCTATCTGTTCAACCTGGCCATAATCCCTCCGCTAGCTACTTCAGAGCCCAGAAGAGCTACCGTAGTTTGGACATCTTACAGTGTGTGGTCAGTGTAGGCATGCAGTATCTCATTCAATCCTCTCAACAACCTCACCAGGAATGAACTGTTAATATCCCCACTAGACAGATGCAGAGACTGAGGTTCACGGAGGGGATGTGACTGCCCTTAGGTCTTACCGATCGATGTACGTGGCATAGCCAGGAGAGCCCTTTGCTAAGTTTCCCCAGTCATTCCAGGGGTGATCATGGTCAGGATCCATATGCCCCTTGGATTCTAGGTATTGCTGGGGTTGTAAGGAGCCGTCGGAAGACCCTTCCATCATCCCAACAAAAGTTGCACCTTCTTCACAAGGTGCTTCCCTTCTCTCTCCGATCGAGCTGGTGTTGCCATGCTGTGTTTGGAATATGGGGTTACTGATTGTAATCACAGCCCCTCTCAGGCCTTTCCAGAATTCCACAGTTTGGGAAACATAATTAAGCTCTCACCTTCGGCAATGCTGTGACCCCACTTGCCCTCCGTTAGTTGGGTGATTTAGAAATGTGTCGTTCTTATGGTAATTCACGCCTGTGCCATTGTGTGCAGGCTTTGGCCCGACTTCCTGTTAGTGCGCTGCTCTTATTTTTATCTGAACTGGGATTAAATGACTTAGCTCTTAGCAAACACAGAACCAAAAGTCCCTGGGAACCCTGGGGCAGAATTGGTCAAATGGGTTCGAATTTATGGTGTTTTCCTTTGATGGAAGATAAGGTAACATAATGATACAATTAGGAGGTGGCTGTGGTGTGATGGGAAGAATGTAACAGCTGAAATAAGAAAACTTCCCCTCTTTCTGCTGAATGTGGAGTTGTCTTGTTAATTGAGATATAATTCACATACCATAAAATCCCCCCTCTAAAGGGTATGATTCTGTGGTTCTTAGTATATTCAAAAAGTTGTGCCACCATCACCACTCTCAAATCCCAGGACATTTTCTCACTCCAAAAAGTAACTCCACACCCATTAGCGATCACTCCCCATGGCCCTTCACTGGGCGCCAACACCCCCATCTAGACTTGTTCGCTCCCCCCCAACTTCCCTCTCCCTGAGTCCCCCCAGTCATCACCAGCTAGGTGACTGATGGGAGATGAGGTCCCTTGGGCCGAGCACAAAGCCAGCATGCCTGTCATTTCATTCACCATGAGGATGACTCCCTGCCAGTGCCATGTCACCCGACAGCAAAGCCCCCGGACCTTGCTACCCCAGAGCGAACGGGTATAGAAGCAGCCAGAGAGGGCCGGGGAGCCCTGAGTGGGAGCTGCCCCGCACCACTTGCTTCTCTGTAGCCCAGCCATGCACAGGAAACGGGCTCTCCGGGGTATGTCAGGTCAGCCTGAGGGAGGAGGAATGCTGCTGTGCACCTCACCTACAGTGCAAGTGTCACCCTCCGATCTTGCACACACTTCCTGCTTCCAGCATTGCTCCCGTTAAAAGGAACACTTATGCCCCAGCCCACGTTTTCATGGAGGGGAGGGGATTCACGCTCTAAAGCCTAAGGAGGCACAGCATGCAAGGGACACGGCTCTCCGGCCTCTCACTGCGTCCTTCCCAGGGGAGGGGGGACTTAATACCACCTTAAAAATGTGTTAATATAATACAATACAATATAATATATATTGTAGTATGTATAATATATATTGTAACATGTATAACATGTATATAGTATATATTTCTATCTGTATTTGTTATTGTCTGTTCCTCCACTAGAACATAGTGTCCAATAGAGCTGAGAGTTGGTTTCTCCCCCTCACTGTTCCAAGCCTAGAATTGTGCTGGCGACAAAGTAGATGCTGTATAAATATGTCGAATAAACAAAGGAAAGAAGGTCAGGATAGTGGAAAAGTGGCATGAAGTCAAAGGCCAAAATTTAACCCGGAAGTGCTTGTTACTAATTGAGAAGCTTTGAATGTCAAGGCTCATATTTCTTTACAAATTATATTTTTATCACATTTTCAGATTTTCTATTTCATGGACACTTAACAAGCCCAGCCCCACAGCCAGTGGCTGCTTCCATCTGCTGGCCACCCTCCTGGTCTCAGGATTTAGCTTTTGACCCTGGCCACCCATCCTCAGGTGAACCAAAGGACCCCTCAGAGACTCCAAGCAGACTCCTAGCGGAGACTCCCGGCTTTTCCTCCCTGGCATTTCTGGTTCCTGTCTCAGCATGACAGGCATGGGCCAGTGTCGTTCCCCTAGGGCAGGCCTCTATAAGGGTACTGAAACCCCACCAGAAATGCCATGCCTCATAGTGACTGCAACTCCGAACTGTCTGTAGTTATAAGCTGCTTGCAGTAGGATATAAAACCCCAACGGGTATGCTCTGGCAACAAAAGGTAATAAATACTTTAGCTCACTTCAGAGTTTGGCTTTGCCAAGTGAGGCCTACAAGTTTGGATCCGGAGCTGAATTGCCCAAACCAGAGAGGAGAGTCTCTTAGTGGTGACAGACCTGCCTCGTTGCTCTTCCCCAGGCAGGCCACTCCTCTAAATGAGTGCTCAACAACTCTTTGAAGGGGCTCTGCACTGTTATCCTGCCCAGGGTGCCCATGTACCTCAGTTCAATCTTGCCCCCTCCCCTATACTGTATCCCTAAATGTGCCATCCCTCTGAATCCATCTTAACTTCCAAACTTGCCCCCAGCCCCATGGTGGTCTCCAGCATGAAGAGCTACCACTGAGTAAGAATGACATTTGTTTTAGCCAAATTTCCCCCAAATGGAAAAGGAATCCAATTTATGTGTGATACTATGCAAGGGCATCCCAGGTTCAGCCTCAAATTTCATTTCAAGGGTTCCTAATGAGCATTTGGGCAATTCACACCAAGTCTTTCATTCAATGGGACCTTTGTCTCTTAACATCTGCAGTAACCTAGGCAACCCAAATGTAAAAAGAGAAAGTAAAGGCCATGTGGAAGCTGGGTCACTGTCTCTTAATGGTATTGATTCAGCATAGAATCTAGGTCAATGACATTTTGCCATGGTTGACATTGGGGTAGAGCCATTCATTAGACAGGGAGCCCTAGGCAAGGTTGATTTTCTTGACCTCTCTAAATGAACACATTTCCCCTCATCCCTGCCAAACAGAGTGGAAAAACACTTTTAGAAGTTGGTCTACCAACATTAGCCTTAACAGGTTGGGTGACCTACTTAGCACTGGGTGTCATTGGCCACCAGTTGCCCAAGGGCATCTGGATGGTTGGTCCATAGCCATCACCATGTGTTTGTTTATAACCCGGTGTTTTCAGGATAGAGGCTCTTTATCTTTCCCCCTTACCTAAACAGCAGAACAATAACCAGAGTATGCTTAACAACAAAAGAATGAGGGTAAGCAAATTTGATTTTAAGGTCATGACGTCAAACAGGGTAAAGCATCTTGGTCTTGCAGGTGGTTTCAAGCAGGTTTGAACCATACATGGTTCACCCAGTGTCAGACTGAACTCCCTGACATCAGCCCTGCAGACATACAAGGAGAGTCTACTAGACTAGGAAGTATTTTTGCCACTCAGGCAAATGTACCAAAAAATCTGCTCCTGAAAATGTGATTGCAACAAACATTGCTTTGTGTCATCAGTCTTATAGCAGGCAGCAAGGTTACTATAACCCTCCTTTAACAAAACCATATGGGCTATTAAGAGCAATTTTTAATGAAGTCAGTCCAAGTCCACAAATATTGCATCACCCAAAAATGCTGCAACTTCTGGTTTTCCAGGAAAGGTTACTAACATTTTCCAAGATGTCTTGTTATGAGGTTGCTTTTTTCCTTGATGATTCAGGTCAAGCAGACTTCCTGATTCCCACCCCCCTGGGTAGAACTGACTACTTTGTTCACGTGATAACCTGCACATGCCTTTATTGAAGTGCACGCGCTGATGCATCCAGTTTTATCCATGTCTGTCTCCCCTACTGTTGCTTGTCCTGGTTGAGAGTCAAGGTCATATTTTGATCATCTTTTCTTCTCAGTGCTTAGTATAGAGCCTGGTACAAAGCTGGCACCAAATATTTGTTTGTTGAATAAGTACATGAATAAAGTCTTGTGGAATGATGCATCCTGTATGGTTTCTGCACTCAGCTAAATATCTTACATTAACCAAACCATGACCAATAATCAGGATTAAAAAAAGGTAAAATACAGACAACTTTAACTCCCCAATTCCTGTTTGGCCCACAAATTTTTCTTCCAAATACCATTTTCCTTCAAAGAACATTAATTTTTTTAGATCCTTTGGAGAGTTTATATTCTTATAAAGCTGAAGTTATGCAGCAATGAGTATAATCAACAGTGCAAGAAGAAACTATATTTTCGTCCAAGCTTTGAAACTAATAAATTCTGTCACATTAGGAAAGTCTACTTCCTCACCTGTTGAGTACCATTAGGGGTGGCACATGGGTTTCATTTCAAGGATCAACTCCAATCAATTGGCAGTGATCATATAAAACACCATGTTGAGTTCAGTGGGAAAGAAAGCTGGGATTGATTAGTGATGTCTGCCATGGGTGCCAGTGGAAAGAATGTTGGAAAATAGGCTAGGTATTTGCCATCCTGGTGTAAATGATCTCAAGCATCCCTTTCCAGCTCTAAGCTTCTGATTTATATTTCGGTAGTTCATAGACTACCCAGCATCATTTAACATTTATAGTATCCTTGTTGTATACGGCCAGGATGTGCTTAGGGTTTACTAGATCCTGGTACTGTGTAAAGTGCTTCACATGGATTGTCTCATTTCATCCTCAAAACAATGCTACAGGGCCCATGCTATCATTGTTCACACTATACAGGGTGAGGAACTTGAAACCAAAGAAGTCGAATGGCTTGCAAGGTCACATGACTGTAATAGTGAAATCAGAATTCACACTCTGAGATTCTTTCTCAGAGTTCTTAATGAGTTTCTCAGAGTTCTAAACCACAATGTTGAGGTAGCTGTTCCACGTTGGCTCCTTTCTAGACAAAAAGACTAAAAGTCTGCAAAAGAAAAAAAAGTAAGCATACTAAGGGGTTAGGAAACTGCCTGTATTTTACTGACAATGATTTTGCAACCATAAGTAACACAGGGCAGTACAACTCTTGACTGTTCCTGAATCACTGATTTTATGGGCAAGCTTTTGAAATGCATGGTTCCCTGGGAAAATTCAGACACATAATCATTTTTCAGTAGTATTAATGAGTTAATGAAGTTGGGATATTTTAGATAAAATGAAACAGGAAATCACTCCTTATCTCCCTTTTATATATGGAGAGAATGGTTAAGAACTTCGTTTGGGGCCTTGATGCACACAGGTGGTTCTTTGAGGCAGTTGATCAGCAACTTCCATTACACATTATTTTTGCCCTCTCTCTGTTCCCCAATCCCTGACACTCAGCAGATGATCTCCTGTCTGATTGGTCCACTCTGTTCCTAGTCCTTTACTCCAAGTAGATTCACCTGTGCATTATGCTCCTGCCAGTCCGTAAAGGCCAGTCTAACCCACCAGCAGCTTTTCTAGGCTCAGATCAGAAGAGACTTCACAGAATTGACCATGATGAGTTTACCAGAGATGGCTATATAGGACCGTCCCCAGATGGCTATATAGGACCGTCCCCAAATTCAACTGACCAATAGGTAAGGCAAGGGATCCGGTCACACTTCCTTCCACTGAAGGCTGAAAAGCACCTTCTCCCAACCAGCAAAGGTTAGAAAAAGGCATTTCCCCTGATGCCCAGCAGGTAAAAGGATATGCAAACCATTTCACAGAAAAAGGTAATACCTTAAGTTGTATTTGTACATGAATTTTCTTGTATCTTCACTCCATTCCCTCCTCTTTATCCAAGACTAACTTTTGTATCATCCATGCTCTGGACCTCATCTTTTGAAAGAACTTCTTCCCTTTTATGTTTTATGTTAATTTCCAATTACTCATTAACTACATGAGTGGATTCTCTGTGTAAGAAATTAAGATGCTGGGGTGCCTGGGTGGCTCAGTCATTAAGCGTCTGCCTTCGGCTCAGGTCATGATCCCAGCGTCCTGGGATCGAGTCCCACATCGGGCTCCCGGCTCAGCGGATAGCCTGCTTCTCCCTTGCCCATTCCCCCTGCTTGTATTCCTGCTCTCGCTATCTCTGTCTCTGTCAAATAAATAAATAAAATCTTTAAAAAAAAAAAGAAATTAAGATGCTGCAGATAAGTTGAAGTCAGGTAAGTTGCTGAAAAATACGTATCTTGAAGGAGGGGCCGGGGAATAGCAGCTTGACTGGTAATTGAAGCTGTCGCCATTGGTGAGACTCTGGAGAGAATTTTCTCCTCGATCTTAAACCCTTTTAAAAATAGTACCTTCCCCTTGGCATAAATAGCTCTCAGTCACTCTCATTTTCAGAAACAAAGCCAACGAACAAAACCGAAACAACTCCCATTCCCCTAAATCCTCCCTCAGTTAGCACCTCTTTCCCCCTTAGCCTCCCATTCACTGCTTTTAGGGCTTTGCCTGTGTCTTCCAACTTTTGCAGTTCCACTGCCATATGTCTTCCTATTGTTGGCGTTGGGTTAGACCCGATGACAAAGAGCACACACACCAAGAGCTGAAGTAAAAACCCAAGCGTATCTTATTGCTGCCTTCCACTGACCCTTGACCCAGAGAGCTGGGAGTAGGGTTAGGGAAGCCAGAAGGCACATGCGCAGTTGTACCTATGGGGCTGGTATTCTCAGCTAGACCAGCTGCGGGGCCCCTGAAGGTGAGGAGTGGCTTCTTCCCTAGGAGACAGGGAATGTTTGCACCCCGAGTTGCCAGCATTGGCAGCACTTACCAAACTCAGAGCTGCTCATCGTTGGGCACTTTCTTGGTCAAGAGCTTATCTGGTGTAGGGGCGCCTGGGTGGCTCAGTCATTAAGCATCTGCCTTCGGCTCAGGTCATGATCCCAGGGTCCTGGGATCCAGCCCCACATCCGGCTCCTGGCTCGGCGGGGAGCCTCCTTCTACCTCTCCCACTCCCCCTGCTTGTGTTCCCTCTCTTGCTGTGTCTCTCTCTGTCAAATAAATAAATAGAATCTTTAAAAAAAAAAACAAAAACAAAACAGCTTATCTGGTGTAACTGTGACACTAGCAGATGTACCCAGCAAGCTTGCTTCTCTACTCCACCCCAGTCAGTCAGTCACACGTCTGTGTTCATGCTGACGTCATCATGTATCCTCTGAATTAACGTGTTTCTATCTTTAAGCTTAAGATCCTTCTAACTTATTTGGGTGACCCTCTAAAAGCAGTCTCAAAATATGAGGTATTAAGCCAGCAAATCCCTGGACCAAAAGGAAAAGCTCAACATTTCCCAACTATATCATTCTATATGCACACAAACAAATCAGGAAGACATTGTCTTTATGAAAGGATAGCAATCCAGTTGTCTTGACACAATTTAATAAATGTTACTCATCCTCCCAAAGATGTAAAATGTTTCCTTTACCATAAACCTCATTTTCAAATCTGCGAGGCTCTGTTTTTGTTTTTGTTTTAGGTTCTTCGATCTCTAATTTAGTCCAATGTCAATACCACAGTGTTTTACTTGCTATAATTTTTTATTTCATCTTGATATTTGGTAGGGTAAGTCCCCCTTTATTGTTCTTTTTTGCAAAAATATTTTGGAGGGCAAAACTAGTCCACATGTTTTCTCTTCCATATGAATGAGAGAATTAGCTCATTGATTTCTATTAAGTATTCCTTTGGAATGAGCTAAAGGGACATACCAAATCAGTGAGGATGAGCGGGGCTTTCTAATATTCCACTATTGGAGATAACTGGATAGTCATATGGAAAAAAGATTAAATTATATACATTTTTCTGTTTATCAGGATACTTCCAAGGTGGATTAGAGTTTTAATGTAGAAGTAAAGTGATTCAGGCCCTGCCTTCAACCCCAGGGGGGCAGACAAACGTCGATGTGTGTGGTTGCAGCAAAAGCTGTAATGCAGGTTTGTACCAAGCCCCATGGGAACCCACGAGGGCATGCCAGCCCCACCTGGGAGCACGGTGAAAGCTTCACAGCACCTCGGTGTCACCAGTAAGAAAGGCTTAGGAGAGGGGAAGGTCTGGAAAGCAGAGGCAAAGATGTGGAGACGTAAAGGACACCTGCAAGGTCAGGGAATGGCAGAGAGGGAAGAACATGTGGTCAAGAGGACGGAGGTGAGGTGGAGAGAGGGTTAGGCTGGGCTAGCTCACCAAGGGCTCTGAGCCCAGGCTGAACGGAAGAGCTCATCAGCAAGCTGGGTCCAGAGTCTGTGTCTCAGCATTCACCCAGGAGGCCTTGGGAACATGGGAAAACCTTAGCTGTCCCCCTGATCAGCTGTTGCAGTTAGTTCGGTGCAGATCAGAGAGAGGAACGGGCTTCCACCCTGACACTCTCAGGGCTCCCCCTACCCGCCCCCTGTTTGGTCTCAGTAGAAACCCAACAGAAGTGACAGGGCCTCTGCAGCGTCCCCACCACCTCCTCGAGTGGGTACAACCTGGCCTGAGTGCTTGTTCCCTCTGCAGACTTCAGCACTATACCGATAATCAGGAGACACTGGGGATTTTCCTCTGGGTTAAAAACACTTCAGTTTCACCTAGTACCAGCACTGGCCAGGTCTCAAAGTCTGGAGCCATCCACAAACAGGTCCATTCAGATAACTGCTCTGAGCTCCCTTCCCTCCTTAAACTAACAAAAACACTCTTATCTTCCAGCCAAAAAAAAAAAAACCATCATCATCCAAATGCACCAACTTCCTATTTTTCCTGGCCGGCAGCCCCTTCTTCTTCCTCGCCTGGGCCCGGTTTCCCAGCATCAGTCAGCCCGCTCGCACCGGACGGCAGGGAGGCTCTACCCAGGTGAGCGCAGGACACGAAGCGCAGGCGGAGAGGCGCTGCGGGCAGAGCGGGGGGGCCCCTCCGAGGGCTCTGAGAGCCAGAGGCATTTCTTTCAAACCTTGGCTGCAGTCATTGCGTGTCACCTGTGCTCAACACGTCAGAGCTGACAAAGCTGTTTTCGTACGTATGTATTACTTCTCTTCATCCTTGCCACCGCCTCGGGAGGCAGGACCTGATTTTTGTTTCAAGGACGAGGAAACCGAAATTCAGAGAATTTGAATGGTTTTCTCCAGATCACTTGGCAGAGTCTGGAATTGAATTTATGATTTCTGACTAAATCCTGGGGCGCTGGCCCTATGCTGGGCATCCCAGAAAGGACAGATGGCTTTGAGAAGCCCCAGAAGATGTGTGTGATTGTACTCAGACACGCGCGCGCGTGCACGCGCACACACACGCACCCGCCCCCACCCCCATACACACACAACAATCGTGGGGCCTAATCCACTTTAAGAAACTCATCAAATAGCCAAAGCACTTAGCAATGTACATGACACCGTACAGTGCCTCCCCTGGGAAGGAGACTACCTTAAGATCACCATCCACTTTTGTGAATGAACTTGACAGCAATTTGTCACGCTGAATAGTACTAATTTGCTTGCAAGTGTGCTGCTCTCATCAGGCTGTGAGCTAGTCAGGTCTCCACAGTGCCTGGCATACGGTTGATCTTTAAAACACATTTTCAGGGCGCCTGGGTGGCTCAGTCATTAAGCATCTGCCTTCTGCTCAGGTCATGATCTCAGGGTCCTGGGATCGAGCCCCGCATCGGGCTCCCTGCTCCGCAGGAAGCCTGCTTCTCCCTCTCCCACTCCCCCTGCTTGTGTTCCCTCTCTTGCTGTGTCTCTCTCTGTCAAATAAATAAATAAAATCTTTTTAAAAAACACATTTTAAAGAAAAAGAATGAGTATGAGAGGCATCAGGACAGAGAAACTCCCACTTCGGTCACCTTGTTCCAGCACATATGCTGATATTAATTCTGCTCGGTTAATAATATGCTCATGACTCGCAAGTCAGTCAGTCTCTGTAGGAGGGGGGACATAGAGCAAATGGGCAGAGATAGAGTGAGGTGCATCAGGTGCATCCGCATTGGCGCACTAGGTGCCAAATACTGGTGGGAAGACAATCCTGAGACAGGTAGCTCAGCAGGAGGCACCTTGGAGTGAGCAGGCAAAAGCCCTAAATGGAAATGTGGCAGAGCTGATGGGCAATGCTAAGAAGGCAGCGCTGTGACAGCATCTGGCCTGGAAATGGACAAGCTAGGCAGTCTGCCCCGACTGACTAAGTTCCAATGGGCTCCCCTCCAAGGGGGGTTGGGTCCTATCTAGTCTCCTCTTACTGCGCATCATCCTGAAGGTGTTCTGCTCCCTCCAGCCCACCGCTCTAAGAGCAAACGTGTGCATGCGATGAAGCCATGGGTAGGAGGAGAGCCTGGGATGAAGAGAAAAGAAACAAATTCTTGATAATCCCTTCAAATTGCTCTATGCATCGTGGCCTGTCCTGTCCTCTCATTGAAGTTACGGCAGCAACAGTGAGTGGGAAACTAAACAATTAAAAAAAAAATAGTCGGCTTAGGGACGCCTGGGTGGCTCAGTTGGTTAAGCATCTGCCTTTGGCTCAGGTCATGATCTCAGGGTCCTGGGATTGAGTCCCACATCAGGCTTCCTGCTCAGGGGGAGCCTGCTTCTCCCTCTGCCTACCGCTCCCCCTGCTTGTGCTCTCTCTCTCTCTCAAATAAATAAATAAAATCTTAAAAATAAAAAAGCCAGTTGGGAGCAAAGTAGAACAGAAATCAGTTATACCTTGCTAGGTAATTAGGAGGGTCATTAATTTTTCCTTCATCCCCGTATTAAAAAGAAATGCGTCTGCCAGTTGCTTGGTTAGTGAGAAGTCATGGAGACACATGCTATAAGTGCCTGAGACAACGGCTTCTTGTCAGATTCCAGACCCATGAGAGAATAGCCTGGGAGGACTCCCCCTGAGCCACCAGGGGAGGCTCCATTTGGTGAGCGGGTGTACTGTTGGTCTGGCACAGTCCAGGTAAATATCGGCAATGCAGGAGAAGCAAGGATGCTCATGTGAAACTGTCTGCGCATCCCAACTAGTAAGTGGAGTCTGGAGACCAGTGGGGGCGCACATAGGAGACAGGCAGAGTCTCTCCTCCAGTTCTGGGCCAAAGTCTCTTGAGGAGAAAAGGGTTCTGGGTAATTTACTAGGAGAGAGGTTCATATATAGAGTCTAAGGTCAAGGCTCAGTGATAAGAACAAAACATATGGGAGGGGGAAGGCACTTTCTCATGGGGGTAGGGGTGTCTCAATGCCCAGAACACAAAGCTAAAGCTGATTGAAAATCACCTGCCTCCATCTGGATTGGACCAGGTAATTGCGGGTGAAGTGAGTCCTGTGTATGGGAATCAAGGGAGCCCCAGCTATGGAAGGAGAAGGAATTACAGAGGCTGGAACCCAGGTAGGAACTGACATTACTGGATGATCTCATTGTCACCACTGAGCTAAAACCCATTTGTACAATTAGGCTAGTACTGACTTACTTTTCTTCCCAGAATTCAATTTCTTTCATGGCGTCACACATGATGGGATTTTAGGGACACTGGGACAGCTGCCTCCACAACCTCCTTCCCTGAGATCAAATAAGGAAATGGAGGCATTGGTGACAACACCTTCCATTGCACCAGGAGAGATGAAAGTCTCAACACAGACTAAGAAGGGAAGCCAGGGCACTTTAGTTTTGTTTTGTTTTTATTTAAATTCCAGTTAGTTTTAACATACAGTGTGATATTAGTTTCAAGTGTACAATATAATGATTCAACACTTCCATACAACACCCAGGCCTCATCACAACAAGTGTACTCCTTCATCCCCATCACCTGTTTCACTCATCCTCCCCCGGCCCCACCTTGCCACTGGTAACCATCAGTTTGTTCTCTGGAGTTAAGAGTCTATTTCTTGCTTGTTTCTTTTTTTTTTTACCCCCTTTGCTCATTTGTTTTGTTTCTTAAATTCCACATAAGAGTGAAATCATATGGTATTTGTCTTTCTCTGACTGACTTATTTCACTTAGCCTAACACTCTCTAGCTCTATCCATGCCGTTGCAAATGGCAAGATTTCATCCTTTTTTATAGCTGAGTAATATTCCGTTGTACACATATACCACATCTTCTTTATCCATTCATCAGTCGATGACACTGGGGCTGTTTCCATAATTTGGCTATTGTAGATAATGCTGTGATAAACATCAGGGTGCAGGTATCCCTTTAAATTAGTATTTTTGTATTCTTTGGGTAAATACCGAGTAGTGCAATTGCTGGATGGTAGGGTAGTTCCATTTTTTTTTTGAGGAATCTCCATGCTGTGAAAAACAGCATGGAGATTCCTCAAAATGCAGCTGCACCAGTTTGCATTCCCACCAACAGCACATGAGTGCTCCTTTTTCTCCACATCCTCACCAACAATTGTTGTTTCTTGTGTTGTTAATTTTAGCCATTCTGACAAGTGAAGTGATATTTCATTGTAGTTTTGATTTGTATTTCCCTGATGATGAGTGTTGTTGAACATCTTTTCATGGGTCTATTGGCCACCTGTATGTTTTCTTTGGAAAAATATCTATTCATGTGTTCTGCCCATTTTTAATTGGATTGTTTTGGGGGTGTTGAGTTTTATAAGTTTTTTTTAAAGATTTTATTTA
The DNA here is from genome assembly GCF_004348235.1 of Phoca vitulina. Lineage (NCBI taxonomy): Eukaryota > Metazoa > Chordata > Mammalia > Carnivora > Phocidae > Phoca > Phoca vitulina. The sequence goes on from NW_022589723.1 coordinate 28,296,569, forward strand.
TTTATTTTGGTGGGAGGGGCTGATGGGGAGGGAGAGGGATAAGCAAACTCTACTCTGAGCACAGAGCCCAAAGTGGGGCTCAATCCCACGACCCTGAGATCGCAATCTGAGTCAAAATCAAGAGTTGGATGCTTAACCAACTGAGCCATTCAGGCACCCCAATTTTATAAGTTCTTTATGTACTTTGGATACTAACCTTTTATTGGATATGTCATTTGCAAATATCCTCTCCTATTCCATAGGTTACCTTTTAGTTTTGTTAATTATTTCCTTCACCATGCAGAAGCTTTTTATTTTGATGTAGTCCCAATAGTTTATATTTGCTTTTGTTTCCTTTGCCTCAGGAGACATATCTAGAAAGAAGTTACCACAGCTGATGTCAGAGAAGTTACTGCCTGTGTTCTCTTCTAGGATTTTTATGGTTTCAGGTCTCAAATTTGGGTCCTTAATTTATTGTGAATTTATATTTATGTATGGTGTAAGGAAATGGTCCAGTTTCATTCTTTTGCATGTTGCTGTCCAGTTTTCCCAACACTCATTTGTTGAAGAGACAGTCTTTTCCCCATTGAATATTCTTTCCTGCTTTGTCAAAGATTAACTGACCATATAATCGTGAGTCCATCTTTGTGTTTTCTATTCTGTTCCATTGATTCATGCGTCTATTTTTGTGCCAGTACCAGGCCATTTTGATCACTACAGCCCGAAGTTCAGAATTGTGATTCCTCCAACTTTGCTTTTCTTTTTCAAGATTGCTTTGGATATTTGAGGTCTTTTGTGGTTCCATACAAATTTTAGGATTGTTTGTTCTAGCTCTGTGAAAAATGCTGGTGGTATTTTGATAAGGATTGCATTAAATGTGTAGATAGGTTTGGGTAGTACAGACATTTTAACAATATTTGTTCATCCAATCCTTGAGCATGGAATGTCTTTCCATTTCTTTGTGTCTTCCTCAATTTCTTTCATAAGTGTTTTATGGTTTTCGGAATACAAATCTTTCACCTCTTTAGTTAGGTTTATTTCTAGGTATTTTATTCTTTTTGGTGCAATTGTAAATGGAATTGATTCCTTAATTTCTCTTTCTGCTGCTTCATTATTGGTGTATAGAACTGCAACAGATTTCTGTCCATTGATTCTGTATCCTGCGACTTTGCTGAATTTATCAGTTCTAGCAGTTTTTTTGGTGGAGTCTTTTGGGTTTTCTATATAGAGTATCATGTCATCTGGAAATAGTGAAATTTTATTTCTTCCTTGCCCATTTGGATGTCTTTTATTTCTTTTTGTTGTCTGATTGCTGTGGCTAGGACGTCCAGTACTATGTTGAATAAACGTGGTGAGAGTGGACATATCTGTCTTGTTTCTGAGCATAGAGGAGAAGCTCTCAGTTTTTCTCCGTGAGTATGATGTTAGCTGTGGGTTTTTCATATATGACCTTTATTATGTTTAAGTATGTTCCCTCCAAACGTACTTTGTTGAGGGTTTTTATCATGAATGGATGTTGTACTTTGTCAAATGCTTTTTCTGCATCTATTGAAAGGATCATATGGTTCTTATCCTTTTTTTTATTAATGTGATGTATCACACTGATTGATTTGTGGGTATTGAACCACCCTTGCATCCCAGGAATAAATCCCACTTGATTATGGTGAATGATTTTTCAAATGTATTGTTGGATTCAGTTCGCTAGTATTTTGTTGAGGATTTTTGCATCTATGTTCATCAAGATATTGGCCTATGGTTCTTTTGTGTGTGTGTGTGGTGTCTTTATCTGGTTTCGGCATCAGGGTAATGCTGGCCTCATAGAATGCATTTGAAACCTTTCCTTCCTTTTCTGTTTTTTGGAATAGCTTGAGAAGAATATGTATTAACTCTTCTTTAAATGTTTGGTAGAATTCACCTGTGAAGCCATCTGGCTCTGGACTTTTGTTTGTCTAGAGCTTTATGATTATTGATTCAATTTCTTTGCTGGTTATCAGTCTGTTTAAATTTTCTATTTCTTCCTGTTTTGGTTTGGTAGTTTATATGTTTCTAGGAATTTATCCATTTCTTCTAGGTTGTCTAATTGGTTGGCATATAGTTTTTCATAATATTCTCTTATAATTGCTTGTATATATGTGGTGTTGGTTGTTATTTCTCCTTTTTCTTTTGTGACGTTATTTATTTTGGTCCTTTCTCTTTTCTTTTTGATAAGTCTGGCTAGAGGTTTATCAATTTTATTAACTTTTTCAAAGAACCAACTCCTGTTTTCATTGATCTGTTGTGTTTTTGTTTTTGTTTTTAGTTTCTGTATCATTTATTTCTGCTCTAATCTTTACTGTTTCCTTCTTTCTGTTAGCTTTAGGCTTCATTTGTTTTTTTGTTTTTGTTTTTGTTTTTTATCCATTCTGACACTCTATGTCTTTTGATGGGAGTGTTTAGTCCATGTACATTCACAGTAATTATTGATACGTATTTATTGCCATTTTATTGCTTGTTTTGTGGTTGTTTCTGGAAATTTTCTCTGATCCTTTCTTGCCTTTCTTTCAAGTTCTGCTGCTTTTCTTTAGTGCTGTATTTGGATTTTTTCTCTTTATTCTTTACATGTTTATTAGTGGTTTTTGATATATGGTTACCATTAGTTTCATATATAACCTCTTCTGCATATAGCAGTCTATATGAAGTTGATAGTCATTTAAGTTTGAATGAAACCAGGGCACCTTAACTCCATAATAGCTGGGACACCCAAGTGCGGTGGAAAACGGACTGGCTTCAGATTATCCAGCTTTGGATCCCAGGCTTGCCCCTGACTCATAGGCCAGGATGAGACAAGAGAATGATGTTGGTTTCAGTTTTGTCTGAGACTCCAAGACCATAGGTGCCTGTCACTCCCACATTCCAAAGTAAAATACTAGCAGCCTGTGTAGGATTTGAGAAAAGATTCAGAGACAAAAGCACTTAGGAAAGAAGAGAAGTTCACTTTTCCAAGGGAGTCAGACTTCAGAAGGACTGACTGACAAAAATATAAAATAAAATCCATGAGAGCTATTTTAAGGGAAAAAAAACCTCTCAGTATCAGCAAGGTTACCTTGTCGACATTAGCCTGTCATGGTAGAAAAGCAGCAACTTTTAACATGATTATCATGTCCTCCAAAGTCGTAACATACGGTCAGATATCAATACTGCAAAAGTCAGGGTAAAGTTTTTGATAGAGTCAGGTAGGAATCAAATGACAGCTCCCACCCCCATTGGGAGAGGTAGGGATTATAGAGTCTAGAAACCTATTTAGACTGGAGAAGGTCAAGGCTTCATTTATTGAGGGGACCAGAACCAGACTCGGTGAGCTTATTATTTTTGGCTTATCTCCCAGTGCAATCTGGTTTAGGTTTTTTCCCCTGTCTGCTTGTGAAAAACTGACATACACATGACTTAAAATGGCAGCAGGGCAAAGTGTCAATTTTATTTTCGAAGGAGGTGGCTGAAACCCTGTCACCACTTGCAAATCTCCAAGTTAAAATCGGAGAGCGGGAGGGAACGTAGAGATTGGAACATGTCTGTAGAGAACTGCCAGTGAGCTATGGGTCCCAGCCCTCACTCCAGAGAGGGAGAGGTGTGTGTGTGTGTGTATACGTGTGTGTTGGGGGGTTCCCCGTCATGCTCTCATCATGGGCATGAAGGGCTTACTCAAAGGACTTCCTCTGTGGGCAAGACAGCTAGAGAGGGCAGGCTGGCAGAAGCAGCCTGGGCAGCAGAGTGAACTGGACTTTTGGGGTGTTACTGCACTCCCAGAGGTCCCGGAGGATGTGCTAGTGTTTGCCCAGGACCAGATGGGGGCCCCGGCAGAAAGGCTTGCCTGGCCAGCTTGAGGCTTTGCAACAGGGGGTTGCCTTGGAAGAATGAGGGCCGAATGCACTGAGAGACAGAGGGCGGAGCGGCGAGCTACTGAGTGACCAGCCAGAAGGTACATATCCTTCCCCAACAAAGGAATGGCAGGGGGAAAATCTTCAACTTGGAAGCACATTGCCAAGAAATCCATAAAAGAGAAAATTGTCTCTAAACACTTGCTAGGTCAGAGGAGACTAAACCAGAAAGGTGCTGGTCAAATAAGACCTTTCCTGTCCTTTCCCTTTCCTTCCTCTCTCCATGGCAACTCTGCAGTCTTTGGAATTTATAGCAAGTCTGGATGAGGGAAGGAGAAGCCAGAATTATCAGGAGAGCCAAAGTGGCCCCAGCAGGCTTCGCTCCTACAGGAGGTTCTAGCTGGGGAAAGGGAGAAGCTTTATGTTGGAAGTTATGGCTTATTTGTGTTTAAAAAATTACATTTTAATTATGGATCTGAGACCACTGGAAGACTAAGGTGACTGGAGACTTTTATTACATGGGAGACGTTATGGCACTTGCATGAGATTTTATCTCAGGCCAGGAAAGCACCAGCCCCACAGCGGGGCACAGAGCAGCAGTGAGAAAGGACCAAGTTGCTGTAAGATTGTTGCGAGTCCTGCCCTTTCAGTGATCAGTTATAGTGGTGTGTACTAGCTCCTGTTGATGCTATAACAAATGACCACAAACTTAGTGGCATAAAACAACATACATTTGTAACCGACTACTCTAGAAGTTAGAAGTCCAAAATGGGTTTATAGGCTAAAATCAAGGCTGTGTTCCTTTGGAGGCTCTAGGGGAGAATCCACTTCCATACCCTGTCCGGCTTCTGGAGGCTCCCACATTCCTTGCTTGGTGGTCTCAGATCACATCACCAGTTCACATCACCATTGGTCACATTGCCTTCTCTTTAGCTGACTCTCTTGCCTCCATCTTAAAAGGACCCTTGTGGGGGCACCTGGGTGGCTCAGTTGGTTAAGTGTTCGATTCTTGATTTTGGCTCAGGTGGTGATCTCAGGGTTGTGAGACTGAGCCCTGTGTCGGGTCAGGCTCTGTGCTGAGCATGGAGTCTGCTTAAGATTCTCTCTCTCCCTCTTTCTCTCTGCCCTGCCTCCCATGCTTGTGTGCTCTTTCTCCATTAAAAAAAAAAAAAAAAAAGACCCTTGCGATTGTATTGCTCCCCCTCCCCCCGGCCCTCCCCGAATAATGCAGGATAATCTTCCCATCTCAATATCCTTAATGTAACATATCTGCAAAGTCCCTTTTGCCATATAAGGTAACATATTTGTAGGTTCTGGGAATTAGGATGCAGGCATCTCTGGGGAGCCATTATTCAGCCCACCACAAATGGGTAGATGAACTTGAAAAAAGTCACTATATTCCCAGAATCTTCCTTTTTTTCCCTCTGTAGAGTGGGGATAGTAACACCTTGCAAGGTTACAGGACTTAAAGGAGGTCTGGTGTGAAACACCTTGTATAGCATCTAGTAAGTGCTCTCTGAGAATCAATACTTTTCATTTATTCCCCTGATAGATTTATTGAGTACCTACCACATTCCAGGGGGTGTTCACAGTGCTGAGATGTGTATTTCTAAAAAGAGGGGAGGGCAGGAGAGAGCAATGGCTTTGGCTGCTCTAAAGAGGAGGATGCTGGGAGGGGTGGGTGTCTGAGTTGGGAAAATGGTTCAGAAAAGTGAAACAACCTCCTGTCATCAAGTACTGGTGCTAATTCATCTAAATGGTGGACGGACCTTGTTAAAATACGTGGCTCATGTCTGCTCTTTCGTTCAAGAAATACTGGCCTAAGTATATGCATTAATAGGATACAGAAATAAAAATGCACAATATTGGCACGCCCTAGACATTTGTAGGGATTAATTCAGAGGCCTAAAGGAACTCAGGCGGACCACTGGCTGCAGTCTGGAAGCTATGTAGTGTTTAGAAGTACAGCACTAAGTTTAAGTTCTGGTCTCAGGTCTAAGGGGGTTTGTGTCAAACCTTCCTTGGGTCCTCTCAATCGTGTTAAACTAATCAAACAGGAGGCCATTGACTGATGGGGCTCTAACACAGTGGTGGACATATGTAGACAAACCCAAATCTAAGCCTGTAAATGTCTCAAGGTTACAGAAGCAAACCCTAAGGACAACCAATCACAAACAGCCAAGTAGGCTTTCCGTTATAGCCACTCAATAATTTCCTTACTTTGATTCCAACTTTTTTCTATCAAATTCTCCCCCTGAGCTCTTGTTGATGGAGCCTTCGAACCACTTCTGGTTTGGGTGCTGCCCAGTTGGAAGTGATTTTTTGCTCCAAGAAACTCAAAATTTTTGATGTGCCTCAGTTTATCCTTTAACAATGAGTACCTATTAGATGTTGCATTAGAAAGTTGAGGCTATGACTTTATAGATCTGGCTCCTAGGGCCGAACATGGAGACAATTTTTCATTAGATTAAGAAGCAACATGGGGAAGACAAGAAATCCTAAGGGAAAGAGAAAGCTGCTGAAGAATTGCTAAAAAGAGTACAACAGCTTTGCTGCTGGTAGAGTTATAACCCTTCCTAACAAGAGGACTCTCAAAAAATCAATACGTGCTCTAATCAAAGAGAATGTCTTACTTCTAAGGGCCAAGCAACATTCCATAGACATTTTTTCCTGAGCTCCGCTTTTTTTCACTTGACAATACATAATGACTCTATTCAAAACAAAGAGATAAGGAAGACTTTTTTTTACAATGAAGAAATAGGATTGGGTTTGGAAAACAAGGGGAAAAAAAGCAGTGAAGAAGGCAAAAAACAAAATGTGTCCATTTAAACTATAATTATGAAGACTGGCACAACATGGAAATGTATCATGTTGTCCCAAGTGTACAACTGCAATCTTGAAAAGTAAGTAAATAGATAAGGATGGGGAGGGAATATGAAAAGATTCTAATTGTTGTGGTAAAATAGTAGAACTGTGTGGCTGGTATCTCCTCTCGGTTTTTCTAACTTTCTGAAATATTAGCATAGTCTTCAGATTAAAATAATGTCAGCAAGTTATTTTTGATAAAACAGTACAGATAAAAGCATATTACTTATACCTGGGGACCCCCAAAACTTCTGATCCCATTTCTTAAGCTTTTCTACTGGGTATTCTCCCCGCTACTGCTACCTCAATTATTAACATGCTTACTGGGATTCCTGGTCTTTATATCAGATCTCCCCCTGGTGTCACATTAAACATTTTTTTTCTCAATCATGTTAACCCTTACACCTGTCTTTAAGAACTATTTTTAATTGTATTAGTAGACATCTTCTTTCCCTGTCTTTAACATTTTGACAATTTGTGTTTGAGCGCCGAAGCCCCTCTTGGATCACAGACCCTCCGCTTTGATACACGTCCACGCTGTTAACACTGGCTGCACAACGACGTCGTCAGAATTCTTTGAAATCTTTGTAGTTCAAAATATCCCATAAAGATCCTATTTACAAAATACTAAAAAGAGGTGGGGTCGTGACAGGCTTGGCAAGATAATTAGCAAAAAAATCAATAACATCCAATAGCAGATTTCTTGTTTTTCTGGGCAGGCAGAAATATACTTAGTTAAGACATGTAGTTCAAGGAGACTGTTATCAAGGCCTGGAAAGCCTTTTTTTTTTTTTTTTTCCTGTTAAAACGCATGTCCATTAATATCCAGTGGAAATGTAAATATCTTATCAGGAGATTGGGTTCTGCTCACAGTCTATCAAATATTTCACTGATGTCTTTCTTTACCTTTTAAAAACTTGGCCTTAGAGGCCCCTACTATTATCTAACACAAAAAAAGAAAAAAAATGTGAAATGAATTAAAAACATCAGTGTTTTGTGTAGCTTTCCATGAACCACAACCCCTCCAAATCCACATCTTCCCATAGCTGGGAAAATTAATAATTGTAACCCTTTCTCTTACAATGGTTTTGGCCCTTGAACTTCTTAAGAAATACCTTTAATTACTTTATTTCATCCCACCCTCAGAGCACACTGAGAGCAATGTTATTGTCTGGTTATTTAGAGATAAGCGGACTGAGCCTCAGAGAGAGAAATAGCTTTCCAGCGAAGAGACCAGGCCCCCGGCACCCTGGCTAGAACCCTTTCTACGTTGCCACACTGGGTGTTCCTAGGTATCATGGCAACAACACAGAGGCCACAAACAGAGAATCGATGTAGCGTCACCCTTGCTCCCGGCTCTCGGGCCCTAACTTGACCCAGTGCGAAAAGATTTATCCAGACCAGCCACCTAATGTGTTGTTTAGCATCAAGCCTTCTTAGCAGCTAGATTAGCCCCAAGTCTGATAACTGGGGTACTAGTAGCTGGTGTCAGCCAGTCCGCTTTGGGGACCCCCTAACTCTTGCTCTGGTCTCATTTCTTGTATATTTCCTATTCCACTCGGAGGCCTAGAAGTTTCCCCCATCCCCAGCCTCCTATTCATGCCACCTGCTGGTCCTCCTGACCTCCTGAGTATTCCCCTGCAACCCAGGTTCCCTACAGCTGAGTAGCGCATCCTGCGGCGCTCTTGTGGGAAAGCAAGGGCAACAAAATGATAGGCTGCGGCAGCCATTGAGAGCCAAGGGTCACGTGTCCCCCATGTGAGCATCATAAACCCGCTGCAGCAGCTGAATGTCATTGCCCTCAAAGTCATAATACTCCACTGAAAACAAAGGCAGACACTGGCTCGTGTAACTCGACCCTGGATTTTCACCCAGCCACCTGCTTCTCTGGAAACTGCCAACCCAGACCAAAGTTCACCCCGGTTATAATTCCGACAAGCAACTGCATTTCTGATAAATAATTAGTTACCGAATTAACTGTGACCTTGGCACTTGCCAGGCAAACCACTTAACCAAGTTTTTAGAGAACACACGTTTCACAATTTTGTTTTGTTACTCATGATATTTTCGAAATCACATGGTTTTAAGCACTTGACTTTAGGTATCATAAAAGCTTTTTGTCTGGCCAGATTCCTGCATAAAGTATGTATACACATGTGTTAGGTTGAAGGTAATTCGGCAATTCCATATTTCAACATGGTGAATTCAGAGTTTAAACTCCGTGCAAGATTTTCCACCTTTCCCCACCTGTCATCCCTCTTTCTAATGGGGAGTTGTCTGCACCAAGGGCCATTGTCAAGGGTGGCTGGCTCTGCTGGGCAGTGGCTTAGTGGTCCTTATCTGGCCCTTATCCTTATGAACTGGCCTCACTGGGATGGTCATACCTCACTGTGGCCTCTGGACCTGGGCCCCTTCCCTCTGCTTCTTCCCGGCTCTGATGCCAGGCCTTTCTGGGTGGACTATCTGGCTCCCAACCACTTCTGAGCCCCTCTTCAGGTGCCATGGGGGAATTCCGTGATGCTTTCTTGTGCCTCCCAGGGCAGCTCGCACACACTGAGCTTTCCTTAAGTTCATAGACAGACACCCCTCCCTCAGCCACGGCTGTCCTTCCATGCAGGCCCCAAGATGAGGATTCATCTAGTTACATTTAATTACCAGTGTTGTCAGAGATCTAAAAACAAACAACAAAAAGGATGTCGATCACACTGATGAGTATTTACCCAAAAAACACTAATTCAAAGGGATACATGCACCCCTATGTTTATTGCAGCATTATCTACAATAGCCAAACTATGGAAGCAACCCAAGTGTCCATAGATAGAAGAATGGATAAAGAAGTTGTGGTATATATATATACAATGCAATATTATTTAGCCATCAAAAAGAATGAAATCTTGCCATTTGCAACAACATGGATAGAACTAGAGAGTATAATGCTAAGTGAAATAAGCCAGAGAAAGACAAATACCATATGATCTCACTCATGTGGAATTTTTTTTTTTTAAAGATTTTTTTTTTTAAAGATTTTATTTATTTATTTGACAGAGACAGCGAGAGCAGGAACACAAACAGGGGGAGTGGGAGAGGGAGAAGCAGGCTTCCCACCGAGCGGGAAGCCCGATGTGGGACTCGATCCCAGGACTCTGGGATCATAACCTGAGCCGAAGGCAGACGCTTAACGACTGAGCCACCCAGGCGCCCTCACTCATGTGGAATTTAACAGAACAAATGAGCAAAGGAAAAAAAAAAAGAGAGGCACACCAAGAAACAGATTCTTAACTATAGAAAACAAACTGATGGTTACCAGAGGGTAGGTAGGTGTAGGGATGGGTGAAACAGGGGATGGGGATTAAAAAATGCACTTGTTGTATTGGAAAAAACTAAAGAATAAAAATAAAAGAAGGATATACAGATACATAGATATAGACAGACACATGTTTGCTTCCTTAAGCAATTTACTGGGAATAATCTGACTATACATTTATTCACCGGGAAATACTTTTTGAGTGCCTACTACGTGCCAACCACAGCTGACCCTGAACAACAGGGGTGTGAACTCTACAGGTAGGTCCACTTATACACAGACTTTTTTTTTTCATGAATACGGTACAGTACTGTAAATGTATTTTCTCTTCCTTACGATTCTCTTAATAACATTTCCTTTTCTCTAGCTTGCTTTATTGAAAGAATACAGTACATAATACATACAACATTCAAAATCTGTGTTAATCGACTTTATGTTATTGGTAAGTCTTCCAGTCAACCGTAGGCTAATAGTCAAGTTTTTAGAGAGTCAAAAGTTATATGCAGATTTTCAACTGCGCGGGGGCCAGCACACCTAACCCACACATTGTTAAAGGGTCAGCTGTACTGGGGCGCCTGGGTGGCTCCGTTGGTTAAGCATCTGCCTTCGGCTCGGGTCATGATCCCGGAGTCCTGGGATCGAGCCCCACGTCGGGCTCCCTGCTCAGTGGGGAGTCTGCCTCTCCCTCTGCCCCTCACCCCACTTGTGCTCTCTCTCTCTGTCTCTCTCTCAAATAAAAAAAATATTTAGAAAAAAAAGGTCAACTGTACTATTCTAGGTACTGGCGATACAGGAATAAGCAAGATGAGACATGAATCCTGATCTCATGAAAATTAAATTCCAACGTGTCAAGTCAGACAATAAACAGGATCTCATTTCACAATGAAACATGAGCTTATTTTCTTACATCCCAATACCCCATGAAATACTAAACTTCCCCCCCAAACAGGACGTGCCTGAAAGCTCTGTAAATGCTGAGCAGTTCTCACGATGTAAGAGCTACAAATTCCCAGGATTGTGCTGTGGGTTATTTACCAGGGTATTAAAAAGTACAGAAATGACCTCTTTGAAGACAACATAAATAGTTATTCATTACTGGATGCTTACGATGGGCCAGGCACTATGCCAGGTTCTCCGCATGAATCATCACTAATTCTGAGCGCAATCCTAAATTAGGTGAATTTGCTGTGTTATTAGTAGCCCCACTTTGTAAATGAAAAACTGAGGCTGATATAATTTAAGTAAATTATCTGAGGTCACGCAGATACTAAGTGGATGAGCCTTAATGGGACTCAGATGGTCTGGCATCACTGCCTATTCACAAATACTGGGAAATCCATAACAAGCAAAATTGTAAGTAGGAATTCTTAGAGTGTTCCTATAAACTCAAACTTGGCCTTTACATTCAAGACTGTATACGTGTAAGCTGGAGAAATTAGGGAGAAGATTGGCTTGGGGAGGAGAGGTAGAAATAGAGAAAGTCTGTTAAAGCTAAAGTTTGTGTGGGGCGCCTGGGTGGCTCAGTCATTGGGCGTCTGCCTTCGGCTCAGGTCATGATCCCAGGGTCCTGGGATCGAGCCTCACATCGGGCTCCCTGCTCAGCAGGAAGCCTGCTTCTCCCTCTCCCACTCCCCCTGCTTGTGTTCCTGTTCTCGCTGTGTCTGTCAAATAAATAAATAAAATCCTAAACAAAAAAGCTAAAGTTTGTGTAAACACTGACAATTGAGGACCAAACAGAAATAATAAAACACCTCAGGAGGCATAATACAGGAAGGTGTAAAAGCAGAATCCATTTTAGGAACCGTTCGGTTCCCATATAAACTTCTGGGAGGAGATCTCGAGGGGGTGGGGGGGAGACAAGGAAGCAGACTGGGTGCAGCCATTGTGTGGGCATAGGTCTGATACTAAGGTCCTCCCTCCCACCCTCATCAGGCTGTCTCCCCTTGTTCCTCACACACTGAAACTGAACACACCCTCTCTGGCTCCCAGTAAGCCAGTCTTCCACCAGGATGGCAACCTCTTTCCTTGCATCCTCTGTCTTGGCCCAGAATCAGCCTCCCAGGCACAGGCAGGTTACCCCACGCCTCCCCAAGCCCTGAGCAGGCCCAGACCTCTGTGTGGCTAACCTCTAGGAAGATCAAATTGTCCGCCTGCATCATCTTCCCTCATAGTGCCCTTGAGGTGTGCAGAAGGAAAGCACCCTGTCAACGGAGTCCAGCTCCATTAGGGGAGTCCCAGGTGCTGTGTTCCCACTTGGGGATCCAGGAGAGAGAAAGCAGATGCTAAGAGCAGCCCATCAGCCCTGCCCTTGAGGGGACCCTTGGAAGTCAGGTCTAGTCAGGCTTTCATCTTTGCACCTGCCTCTTGCGGACAGCCTCCACTTTGTCTTGCCTTGGAGACACATCTTCTCTTTCACAGGATTTCAGTTCCCTGAAGGCACCACAGAGTAAGTGCTCCATAAACCTTCTCTAACGTTGCATAAACATTCTCTCCTCATTAGAAGAGGAGGAACCCAGCAGTGGCCTGTTCTTACAGGAAAACACAGTCAAGTCTAAGCCCTTCTGTGGGAAGCTCAGAGCATCAGATAACATCCTCTCCTCCCTCCCCTCCTCCCTCCCCTTTTCTCACCTAATCCTTTCCCTTTCCGGCTTTCTGTTCACTGGAAATCACTGTGACCATGACCACATTATGGTGAATGGAAACACAAAGAACAGAACTGATTAAGCTGTTTGGCGTTTCCTGTCACGTGATCTACCTGGACCCAGAATCACATCAGCTGTTCCATTCACAGCTCCCAAAGTTTTTTATCCTTGGCTTCTGCTTGTTAGTTGCTTGACCAGTTATTTTTATTTGTCCCTTTTCAAAGAATGTATCTACTTATTTTTTTTTTTAAAGAGTCCTTAAGATACCCACTTCAGGAAAAGTTTCTGGAAGGTGGGCATATATTTGGTTCCTGGTGTGCTTATAGCTCAAGGTAAACTGCATCAGGACATTCTAAGCCTTGATTTGTGCAGGATTTAGATTTTCAGGCTAGTGCCTTGGGGAAAAAAATGCAAGACAGGTGGAGTTTGTTTTCAAATCCTCTCTCCTTTACCATCTCAGTGTCCCTCACCTCCCCGGGCCATCCCTCCCTGCCTTCCGCCTGCACCCCAGCCCTCACGACTGGAGGCTTCTACAGAGAGGAACGAGTGTGAAGAGCTTGACCTCTCCTGCTAGCCTGCCTGGGTTCAAATCCACGGGGATAAAATAGCTTAAATTTAAAGCACTTAGGACAATGCCTTGCACTCACAATGAGTTGATAATAACACTTCTAAAAACTGCAGCTCCCCCGCCCCCGGCAGCCAGACCAAACCTCCCAAAGCAATACCAATAATTGTCCATCTTAGCAGAGCCCCGATCTTCCAACCCGAAACCACACTTTGTTCTTCCTGTTCTCATCCTCGTGCCATTTACACCGCTCGGCCGTAGCACGGAGACCTGACAGGTACGGGGCTCCTTTACTCTGCGGGTCAGCCCTGCTCTTCCCACTCCCCTGTCCACATGCACCATGCACTGCTCCGCCAGGGTCCCCAGCTCACTGGCCGCCTCCCTTCCTTTGCTCCCCAGCAGCTCGGGGCGTGGGCTACACCCACCAGCTGCAGCTTGGCCTCCCCTGCCCGGCTCGCTGAGAAGCCCATCTTAAAGCTGCCTGCCACACAAGGCCTTCAGCCCCCGCGGGCATTTGGCAAGACCTCCAAACAGGCCTCTACCTGGCAGCGGGGAGGAAGATACGCTACAAGCCTGATCCTCTGAAGCCGAGCTTGGTTCTGCTCAGAGTCTGAGAGATGGCGTGGCTCTGCCCTTCTTGTCCTAGAGGACTTCACTGCCAGAGACAAAAGCTCTGTTGACCTATTACCACATACGACATAGTCCACGCCTTCCCAGCTGAGATGCCGGGGAGAAACTAGCTCCTTGAGCTCCTTGCGGAGGGGTATGGCCCAGGACGCCGCAACGGGGCAAGTGGTCTCTTATCTCTAGATCACACCCCTCCTCGGTGAAACTCCGCCCCTCACCTGGCTCATTGGTTTTCTCTAGCAACAACCTGTCTTCTCCCAGCTCTGTTCCCTAGCCCTCTGCTCAGCGCCCCAAGTACAGGTGCCAACAGCTTGGGGTGCACCCGTTTTTTTCTCCCAAAGACAGGACCATTCACTCATTACGCGTGAGTGAGACCTGCAGTCCCCAGCACAGGCCATCACTCCAGGGTCAGGGACTTGGCAGGTGTGCAGAACTCGCCCCAGAATCTCCGCAGTGGGCCAGGGTCAGGCAGGGCAGAGTTCCCCGAGTCGGGGGTTGGGGGTCAACATCTGGACGGGGCAGGCGCTGAAACAGAAGTCCACCTCCGGCAAAGTCAGCCCGAAGAGTTGGGCATCTAGACTTCCAGCTAAGAATGAGACCCCACTCTGCTTTGGGGTTCTTCAGATGTTTTCATTTCAGTCCTGGTGGAATGGAAGCAACTCGACCAGGTGCTTGGTGTCTGTATAAAGACTGGGAATAGGCTAGGACTTAATCCTCACCAGAACTCTCCAAAGGGGATGATGCCACATCTCTGTTTCAAAATGAGGAAACCCAGGCACAGAGAAAAAAGTAAATTTCTGAGTCACGGCTCATCAGTGCTAGAAGAGGACAGTCAGATTCCAAAATCCCTGCTCTTAAGGACTCCCCTGCACAATCTGGGTTAAAGGCCCACTTCTGCAATTGCTTCCCTTGAAAATCTAGGCTTTTATTTCTGGACATTAACTTTTTCTTCATGTTCATCTCACAGGTATAGGAATGTTGTGGGAAGGAAGTAAATATACGCAGGTAAAGTCCTTGGCCTGGCGCCTTGATAGTAAAAACACAATCCGTGCTGGTTACCAACATGACCATCCTTTCTATTATTAATGCCCACAAATCCCTGCCACAAAGTTGGCCTGCCTTTCACCCCTTCTCTTGCCTGTTTCTCTGCACTGGGGCAGGCCCCTGACAGCTCCCAGTTCTCCCAGCTGCCCCACCTTAGTTCCCAGGCTATTATAGACACACCTGCGTCTCCTTTGGTCTTTAAAATAATCTTGCAATGTAGGTAGAGCTGAGGCTTAGCCAGGTTAAGTACTTTGCCCAAGGAAAATTTTTTTTCAGGTTCTAAAACAGATCTCTCTCTATAAAAATAAGTGGAGTGTTTTTAGTTCTGTAAACTGTAAATGCAACTTTAAAAACCATTATGAATAAAGAAAAAAATGAGGTGGCTTTGTCTGTTACATGTCTGCCTTCGGCTCAGATCGTGATCTCAGAATCCTGGGATCCAGCCAGAGTGGGGCTCCCTGCTCAGTGGGGAGTCTGTTTCTCCGTCTGCCTCTGTTCCTTCCCCTGCTCATTCTCTCTCTCTCAAATAAAATCTTTAAAAAGATATATAAAAATTTTAAAAGAAAAAAATGATCACAACCCCACCATCCCAACACAGTAACAACATTTTTCTGATGAATTACTCACCAGGCATTGTCCATCTCTGTAGAGACTGAGTTTTCTGCTGATTCACCACCTCCGGGGAGCAGCTGAGAGCACTGTTCACCCCGGTGTTGGGACGGCCTCAAAATATTCATGGAGGGATTCTAGCGTGAGCACCCACTAAACCCAGAATGACTCTAATTGAACCCCACCAGAATAAAATACAATCAAATTAGAATAGATAATGAGTCAAGCAAACATGCCTTTAGAGAGACAAATCAGTCTCTTTGAGACATCATTTAAAAAGACATTTTATTTTTACAAGTAACACTTGTGTAGATTTAAGATGTACAACATGATGTTTTGGTATTTGTATACCGTATTTGTATAGCAAGTATACATTGTGAAATGCTTACCACCACCAAACTAATTAACATATCTATTGCTTCCCATAGTTACTATATTTTGTGTATGTGGTAAGAACACTTGAGATCTACTCTCAGCGAATTTCAAGTATATATTATTATTAAAGGCACCATGCTGCACATTAGAATTTCAGAACTTATTCATCTTCTAACTGAAAGTTTGTACCTTTTGACCAGTATCTCTGAGCCATGAATTTTTTTTTTTAAGATTTATTTATTTATTTATTTGACAGAGACACAGCAAGAGAGAGAACACAAGCAGAGGGAGTGGGAGAGGGAGAAGCAGGCTTCCCACGGAGGAGGGAGCTCCACACGGAGCTCGATCCCAGGACCCTGGGATCATGACCTGAGCCAAAGGCAGACGCTTAAAGACTGAGCCACCCAGGCGCCCCAAGCCATGAATTTTTAATCTAACCTACACTGTATCCAAATTCTCTGGGAACTGTTTAAATCATATAGACATATAATCCAGTCATATATTTATTAACTTATTCAGTAAGCCAAAGCCAAAGTTAAAATATGAACCTTAGTCCTGTTCCTTTCTTTTTCCCTCCTATATCATTAATCATATCAAGTCTGGGTTTTGGGGGTTTGGGGGTTTTTTTTTGTTTTTTTTTTTACTTTAACAATCTTTTTTTTTTATTAAATATTTATTTATTTTTTGACAGAGAGAGACACAATGAGAGAGGGAGCACAAGCATGGGGAGTGGGAGGGGGAGTGGGAGAGGGACAAGCAGGCTTCCCGCCGAGCAGAGAGCCCGACTTGGGGCTCGATCCCAGGACCCTGGGATCATGACCCCAACCGAAGGCAGACACTTAATGACTGAGCCACCCAGGCGCCCCACAATCTTTTTTTTTTTAAAGAGATTTTCAGAAACAAGGACCTACTATAATAAATTTTACAGAGTGGTAGAAATATATGACTGTCTGTCAGTCTAGGAACGGATACCCAGAATACCCTTTTATGGAATATGGGTTATAGAAAGTTGGAGGGAATGGGGGAAGGGGGGCTAGACATGGCAGAACTCTAATTTGGTTCCGGACCCCTGGGTGGCTCAGTGGGTTGAGTGACTTGATCTCAGCTCAGGTCTTGTCTCAGGGTCTCAAGGTTGAGCCCTGTGTTTGGCTCCACAGCATGGAGTCTACTAAAAAACAAAACAAAACAAAACAACCCTCTAATTTGGTTTGAATGTCCTTCTACTTCTCGCCAACTACCTGAAGCTCTATATGACCATTCTCTATTTTTCCCTTTTTATTTGATCACCAAATGCTCAATGCTGACATATCTCACCTATGTTCCTTGCAGGTTTACCTCCTACACATACAGCTTGGTTGGGGGGTATTGGCAGGAATATAAAAAGAATTGTAAGAAATGGACCCTGATTCAGGTCCAAGAACCTGCAGTTTAATTGGGACATGGTGTTAATAATCAGAAGACTGGGATTGATTCCTGGCTCCTTCACTTACTAACTGGGCTACCATGAAAAATTTATTAAAATTCTTTATCAGTAAAATAGGACAGATAGTATTCATAATAATAGTACCTATACGCAACCTAAAGGGTTGCTCTTAGGATTACAAGGAGTAAATTCTGTGAAAGCACTTTACAAACTAGGAAGTGATATTCAGGAAATTATTATTAATATTCACATAAAATGTATACACAACTTAAACAATACCTCTCGGGTTTTTATCACTTTGTAAGTTCGAATTTTCCAAGATTATTCTTTCAGACACATATTTCCTTTAAGATGTGATGCCAGGCGCAGTCTTACTTGAAAAGTATTTGACATTTTAACACAGCCATCTTGATGTGGGCATTCCCCCCAAATCTTTAAGATTCTAGTTATTCTTTTCAGTGACCAATCAATGTGTGAAATACACATGCTTACCCCGTCCTTGAGCCTTGCGCTATACATCACCTCACTCCATCACTGACTTTTTGGGTTAGAAATAAAGGATATGAATGGGATCCACAATGGGTGGGAGGTGGAAAATGAGGTGAGCTCAAATTCTAGTGTATCTAGTCAAGGCTCTTTTTTGATGCAATGACAGAAAGGCCAAATCAAACCCAATTTAATTTTAAAAGTTTAGGGGTAAGCTGGCTATAGTTACAGCTAGCTGCAGGATGCAGGTGATATCACTGGGACACTGACTCTTCATTTATTATCTGCTCTTCCCCATGTTGGCTTTATCCTTGGATTCCATGTATTGACAAGATGGCTCCTGAGAGCAAATGGCCTGTGTCCTTTCAGGTGCAAATTCAGCAGAAAATTGTTTGTCTCCATCTCAAAAATTTAAAAGCAACTCCTAGGTCTGAATCTCAGTGGACTAAATTAGGTCACATTTACATCCTGTACTAATTAATCACTGTGACCAAAGGTATGAAATACTCTTATTGGCCAGGCCTGTTTCAGACCCACCCCTGAAACTTGATATGGAATCAACACCACCTGAAACATATGGACTGACGAATGGGAGGAGTGATTCCACATAAGACATCAGATATTGTTACCACACAGAACAATTACTACCAGGTGATGAAAACCAATAAGTATCATTACTGATTTGGATAAAGATTCAGAGAGTCAGTTGGAAGAGAGTGGTCAGAAACCAATTGTCAGACAAGGTACAAGCACAAGGACTCTTCCATTTACCATGTTTATTCACCTCAACAAGGGCCAGTGTTTACCTAAAGTATCGCTCATTCTCAGTGAAATCATCTGTTCAGATCTCAAATTAATAGACATCAAAGCCCATTTGTTGAAAATATGAGAACACAAGGTGCCTGGGTGGCTCAGTCCGTTAAGGACTAAATATTGTTGTGAGATAGTTTATGTATGACTGACATTAAAATAAAAAAATAAACTTTGAACCAGAATTTTTAAATTGCTGTATCACAAAAGGTTAAATCACATTTTCAAAATAAAAAAGAAATAAATGACATCTATTTCCCTTTTCTTTCTTTCTTTCTTGCATTAAATTAAACAAGGAAGCCATTAGACTGCGATGACTCTAACCTCATGGTGGCCTCTACATAAACAAACCCAAATCTAAGCCTGTAAATGCCTCAAGGCTATAAAATTGAAACCTAAGGACAAGCACTCACAAACAGCCAACTAGACTTTACACTATAGCCAATCAAATAATCTCCTTTTTTTGTTTCTGCACCTTCTCCCATTAAGTCATCCCCCTAGCTCCTGACCACTTTCAGCTGGGTACTGCCCAGTTGGAATGGATTTTTGCTCAAATAAACTTTTTTTTTAAAGATTTTATTTATTTATTTATTTGACAGAGAGAGACACAGTGAGAGAGGGAACACAAGCAGGGGGAGGGGGAGAGAGAGAAGCAGGCTTCCCACCGAGCGGGGAGCCCAATGTGGGGCTTGATCCCAGAACCCTGGGATCATGGCCTGAGCCGAAGGCAGACGCCCAACGGCTCAGCCACCCAGGTGCCCCTCAAATAAACTCTTAAAATTGGCAACATGCCTCAGCTTATCTTTTAATATTTTCTTCCTTCTTTCTTTCTGTCCCTGGCCCTTGTTTCCTAGATCATTCATAGGAGGGCAGGAAACACAACACCTAGGGGGCTGTGGGGGAGGAGGAAGATTGGGAGAGAGAATGCTCCCCTCGCCACCTGAGGGGACTTGATGGACAAATGGGTGACTGGCAGCCCGAAGTAGGTTGCTGGGTATCATTGTCATACTTCTCCAAGAACCAAGTCTTACTGGTAGCCCTTTCAAATGCTAAGGGCACAGCAGAGGGGTTGCAGCTCTAGCAAAGGCATCACAGCTGCACAAACTCCAGGTTTTTCTAGTGTGTTTTCTTTAAGACCAGCCTTTTCCAATCAGAATAAAGCTTCTTATATGATCACCTCTACTCCCCAGCTGTCTGTTCTTGTATGTAAGCGATTAACGTCAAATACTTACTTTAATTGATTAATCATTTCTTTTAGCCATTCTACAAGTTCGATGTCTTGTTACTAAGATTTTAGACAGTTTCATTTTATGCTCATAATGAAGAATTCTAACAGTACAAAGCTGTTTAGGGTACTGTAAACAGACATATTCAAGGTACAGCAAGTGGATACTCTCTTTATGGCAGAGGAATACCAGGGAAGGGACATTCAGGAGGGTAAGGCTGGAGGACTTGGGTTGGGGACAAACTACAGTGCATCTTAAATCTTAATGCTAAGAGTTTTGGGTAAAGTATAGATATGGAAGGATTTTGTTTATGGTGAAAGCAGAGTATTAGGAAATTAAATCTGATGATGGTTCAGTTTAAATTCATCTTTTAAAAGATAGATGTGCAAATATAGATGGAAGAGAGAGAGAGAGAGAGTGTGTGTGTTCTAGAGCTTAGAAGCAATGACACCCCAGTAGCCATGGGCACACTTAGCACTCAGATCTTGGTTTCTAAGTACCATCAATCAATGTAAGAAAGCAAGATGTCTTGAGAAATGGTTGATTCCAGGACTGGGGTATCAGAAGTGTAAGATGAACCTGGAACAAATTTTAGATACAGAAAATAAGTAAGTGTTCAATGAAGATATAACAAGGACACAAGAGCCAGATTAAAGAGGCTCCCACAGGTCAAACCTGAGACCAAAATAAATAATTGCAATGGGTTATAACCCATAGAATAAAATTAAAAACCCATGAGTCCATACAGATTTAATAAACTAATAAATAAATAAATAATGGGAAAAGCAAAGTTAAAATTTCAACTAACAAATAAAAAAAAAGACGCAATTCTAAAATTACCGTTTGGCAATCTCTGTAGTAATAAATGTTTCAGGCAAGAATCATCAATGAATGCTTAAATCTGGGAAGTAAAAGGATGATGAGAGGATATTTACATGGTCTCAAATTATCTCTCACAAGAGATTTATTAAATATAAAGAGGAAAATAATAATCTTCACAGTAAAGAAATCTGGTAAACACCATCACTCTAACCAAGTAATTAAAGTTAATGTCACTAGTAATGAGAGAAGATGCATCACTTTTGTGCCATTTCTGCCAGGAATACATAACCTGCATCTAATCACAAGGGGGTATCAGACAAATAAACTTATGACCTTATAGAAAATGTCAAGATCATCAAAGCCTGAGATTAAAGAAGATTAAAGAGACATGCCAATTGAGTGCAATTTATGATCCAGGATTTTCTTCTTCTTAAAGATACCTCCAAACATTATTGGCCAATTAGAAAAATTTGAATAGGTTCTGTAGATTATCTGGTAGTATTGAATCAATATTAATTCCCTTATTTTTATAAGGGAATTATGGAAGAGAATAGCTTTATTTTTAGGAAATACACAACTATTTGGGGATAAAAGGGCACACGTCTACAACTCATTCTCAAATATTTCAGGAAAAGAAAGATAGATGATAGATAGGATGATAATGAAATAAATATTTAGAGAATCTTGTTAAAAGGTATACGGGAATTCCTTGCACTGTTTTGGCAACTGTTCTATAACTCTCACATTATTCAAAAATTAAAAAAAAAATGATAATGGTGAAGAGAGCAGTACAGAGCCGATTGAGTAAAGGAGGAAGATATGGTGGCTCTGGTCTAGGTGACTAGGAGGAGAAAGAGATGAAACTCCGGAGCGCTGCATGGACAGTTTAGACAAATCAGGCGTGTGTCTCCTGGTGACAGAGACAGGAGACACTGGTTCTTTTTTAAATCAGGAACTGTTGCCAACCTAGAAAATAAATCCTGTTCTTTTTGCCAAAGAAAATAAAATATGGATTTTCCCTGTTAGGATAAATACCAGTGTCTGGTCACATAAGGATATCTTATCAAGGCCTTGCTATTCACAAAGGACGAAAAACTCCTGGTAGTAATGTTTGGATTTTGGCACACATCAGCTGAGCTGTTGTTCCTCTCTCTGGAACATGGCAGATGGAGTCTGAAATATACAACCAGTGGAATGGAAGGATGTAATTCTTTGTGTTTGTATCATTTAGTGCAGTCATGTTCCCAGATATGTTCCCAGTAGACTGCCCTTTGTACAAACTTAAGACTGGAACCACAGATGTGCACAAAGCCATTCAGCAAAATTATACTCATTTGCATGAATGAAAGAGGAGATATTCAAATTATATTTAAAAAGAAGAGTGCATCCCCCTGTTAATATGAATCTTGCTATAACTAAATGCAATTATCTCTTTTAACCCTTGCCATCTTCACACCTAATATTTTAGAAAGGAGGAAACTGAGACATAAAGAAGTTTAAGCATTTGCCCCAAGATCACACAACTACCCAGTAGCAGAGCCTAGATTTGAAGCCAGGTTTTTGTGGCCTCAGACTTTCTACTCTTTCTAGTACTGCACCACTTTCTTACTTAAAAAAAAAAAAAAAAAAATTATTTATTTTTTTGAGGTGGGAGAAGGGGCAGAGGGAGAGGGAGAAAGAAACTTAAGCAGACTCCGCCTTGAGCACGGGGCCCAAGTAGGGCTCAATCCCATGACCCTGAGATCAGGACCGCAGTAGAAACCAAGAGTCGGATGCTTAACTGATTGCACCACCCAAGTGCCGACTCCCCTTCTTACTTTTTTTTTTAAGATTTTATTTATTTATTTGAGAGAGAGAGAATGAGAGAGAGAGAGCACGAGAGGGGGTAGGGTCAGAGGGAGAAGCATACTTCCCGCTGAGCAGGGAGCCCGATGTGGGACTTGATCCTGGGACTCCAGGATCATGACCTGAGCCGAAGGCAGTCGCTTAACCAACTGAGCCACCCAAGTGCCCCTCCCCATCTTACTTCTTAACAGGAAGATGCACCTGCCTCAGCCAATGCTGACTTCACACTCTGCTAGAGAGAGAGGCCCTATGTCCCTAAGTCTAACCACTCTCTCCCTTCCAGGGAGTGGTTCATAATTGGGATTGCAACCC
Source organism: Phoca vitulina (assembly GCF_004348235.1). NCBI lineage: Eukaryota > Metazoa > Chordata > Mammalia > Carnivora > Phocidae > Phoca > Phoca vitulina. The sequence goes on from NW_022589723.1 coordinate 28,319,357, forward strand.
AATTTAGGCCAATAAAATATAGAGAGGAGTTTTCTGGAGCTTTCTGGGGAAATTCTTCCTCAGTCGTATAGGGGTGCCTGTAGGAGCAATGCCTTTTCTCCAGCCTGGAGTCTAATGAGAAATCATGGGGTAGTCCCAGCTGTTCTGGCCAACAAGCTAAGACTACAAGTGTGACCTGCCTCGGGATGGAATGATGCTGTGGATGGCAGAGTAGAGACATGGGATAAGATATGGATCGGGAACATGAGTTCTTGATCACTACTTCTACCCACATATGTTCTGGGTCCTCTCTTAATTTTCCAAAGACTCTCCTCCTATAGTTATTCCTGGTTTTCTTTCGCTTCACTAGCAACATCTCCCTCTATTTTGGATATTCCCAACATGCGTTAGATTCGTTCATATTAAAACAAAATAAATCTTTGATTCTGGAAAGCTCTGATTTTCTTCCAACTATAGGCCCCTTCTCTGCTCCCCCTTTTCTAAAACTTCCTGTGTATACTTTCTCACCTCCCATTCACATGTTAACCCCTTCTAGCTCCTGTTATGACGACTGCAGGATTTCAATGGGGTGGACATCTCCTTCTTCTAAATACTTCTTTGGCTTCTATGACTCCACACTCCTCTGGTCTTTGCCCTGTCTCATTGGCTGCCACTTCTCTTTGTCCTACACTGACGCTCCTCTTGTATTGAATTTCTAAATGTTGATTCGTTCCAAGGCTTGGTCCTAGGTCCTCTACTCTATTTATTTTCTCTCTTTCTATATTTGTTCAACCCTCAATCAATTTTATTGAGAGTCTACCAGATGCCAGACGCTGCTCTAGGCACTGGAAATAAAGCAATGAATCAACAGAGTTCCTGCTTTATAAAGCATACTTTCTGGTGGGAGAGCAGGAAACAAACAACAACAAAATAAGTGTATAATATAATGTCAGGTAGTGATAAGTGCTACGAAGAATGAAGCAATAGCAACAGTGATGTCTTTTAAGATAGGATGGGCAGGGGAGGAGACATTTACACCTAAGAAAAATGGAATGTGAGAGAGAGAAGTTAAGGGTGATTCCAGGTTCCTGGCTTGCATAGAAGGAAGAATGATGTTGTCATTTATTGAAATAAGGAAGACTAGAGGAGGAAGAGATGTGGGAGAGGAAAATCAAGAATTCTGGCTTGATGTATTAAGGGGTCATTTGGACACAGTAAGTGGCTGTTTGTGTAGATTAAGTTTCTCTTGTGTATGATTCCTTCCTCAGGTCTTAGGGAGACCTTCCCTGACCACTCTATCTCTGAGAGCATCCCACCTGCCACTTCTCTCTCACCCTCCCTAGTTTACTGTCTTCATGATAGTCACCACAATCTGTAATAACCAAACTTAGCTATTGTTTGGCTACCCCCACTAAAACTAAGTCCTGTGAGAACAGGAATCTTGTCTTTTCATAGCTGCGTCGCCTGGACTTGGTATTGTGCCTGTCACAGAGAAAGGGCTCAACTAATCATCATTAAATGAGGAAACAAAGGGAACGTCAGTCCTCTGGAGAAGTCAGGACAAGTTGGTTCTTATCTGAGCTTAGCCAATCCCTAGCTATTCGACTTCAGGCAAGTCACCTCTGTGGTATTTTCTCAATTTCAGAAGTAATTTGATTCGATGATTTCTAAGGGATAATTTTTCCACTTTGAAATTACGTTTGAAATCCAGGATTTTTATTGACTTATTCTGACCAAATTTGTACCTCGAACCTCATTTTGGTAACAGTGCTGAGGGGTTTTTAATGCAGAATGAGTGCAAGCTATTGCTTATTTACCACAGGAATCCTGAAGGATTCTCTATTCCCACTCCTGGCTCCCCTAAATCCTCGGTCTCAGGTAGCCATCCATTCTGCTAGCCTCCACTCCACTTCTGGAAAGCTCTGATTTTCTTCCAACTATAGGTCCAGGACCAGGGAGAAACAATTGGAAAGAAAGGAGGAGAAGTGAAGGAGTTCATTTTCTGGAACATTATGTAGCACCTATTCACCAGTACAGTTCAAGTCTTTTCAGGTAAGCTATCATATTTCACGTGTATTTAAGGGTTATTTGGATATTAAACCATATTTTTACAAAACCCTGTGAAGTAGGTATTAACACTCCCATTTCACTGATGTAGGAAATGAGGTTCAGGGACATGAACTGATCTTCCCTAGTTCAGACAAGTGGCAGAAAAAAAGATTGGAATCTAAGTCTCTCCCCACCCCCTCATTGTGCTTTCCACCACACCATATATGCCTAAGGTCAAGGGCAAACCTTCTTGGATATGATCAGTTTCCAGTGGACTCAGGTCTATTTGTTGAATCAACAAATGAAAATAAATTGTATTAATAAACCTCTCTTAAAATCCAGTGTTCAAAAAATTGACAGTTTCCGTTTCCATTCATCTAGGAAATCCTATTGCAGAGGCATTAATTACTATGTAACTTAAATACATAGCTAGGTGGAAATAATGCCACAAAAATATCAATATGTTTACAGAGGCAGAATGATTTGTCTTCTGAAACAGCAAGATTTCCCAGGGCTCCTTCTGGAGAAGGAAGAAGGGGATGCCAGGATTATCCATTCCCTACATGACCATCCTTTGAAAGATCCTTCACTCCCTTTGTTTTACTTTTCCTTAGCACTTTTTTTTTTTTAAGACTTCACTTTCAAAAGAATCCTGTTTTCTTAATGAGAAAGAAATTCTTTTCCCACCAAGATATCCTTATTACAGAATGTCCGGCTCTGATGTGTGTGCATGAATGAGAATATGAACCTAGGCCACATCAAATATGTAAAGCTGCATATGCGAATCTTAGCATTGGGCAGGATTCCGAAGGAATAACTTAAAAAATAATAAACCTTTAGCGTTGACAGAAAGCAGGGAGGATAATCAAGGCAGATTGGGTGTAGTTCCTTTTTCTCCCTTCCAGCCACAAGCCAACCCTTTTTGCCTTTGGATGTAAAAAAATGGTCTGGAAAAAAGGATTGGATGTTGGAAATACAGAACTTCATTTTTTTCCTTCACTACCAGTAACGGCAAAAACAGACATCTAAAAACTAAACTTTCAATAAAGCAAGATCATAAATAGAAAAATGAATAAATAGCATTTATTTTGTACGGAGCGGCTGTCCGTGTCCGAGTTCCGAGCGGGCGGAGAGCGCCCCGAGGGCACAGACGGCCCGAGGTCCGGGCGCCCTCAGGGGAGCAGCAGGGAGCCCAGCAGCAGCTCGCCCTGGCCCAGCAGGCGGCCCCGCTCCCGGCCGCGGCCCCGCTTCTCCGCCTTGACGCGCACGGCCAGGCGGCGCAGCTGGTCCTCCGACAGCCCGTCCAGGCACACGTCCTGGTCGAAGGCGGCCTTGCGGCTCGGCCGCACCACGGCGCTGCGCTGCGGCCGCGTCTTGCCCGGCGGCCGCAGGACGAAGCTGACGCGGCAGCCGACGGCGCGGGGCTCGGCGGTTCCCGCGGCCAGGCCCTGGGCGCCCAGCAGCCGGACGCAGAGCCGCCCGCTGGCCCGACTGTACTGGGCGGCCAGGCGCAGGGCGCCCCCGGCGCCGCCCAGGGCCACGGTGCCCTCGGCCTCCAGGCACTCGGGCCCCGGGTCGGAGCCAGGCGGCGGCGGCGGGGACGCGGAGGGGGCCCGGGCCGGGGGCCGCGAGCCGGCGCCGCGCTCCTCGTCCTCGTCCCCGCTGGACGCGCCGCGGGCGCGCGCTAGGCCGCAGCTCCTCCGGGCCCGCAGCGCGCGGCTCAGCAGTCCTTCGGGGGCGCGCAGGAGGCGGCGGGCGCCGGGCGGCGGGGCGGGCGCGTCCGGGGTCGGACGGGGGCCGGCGGGGAGCGCGGAGGCGGGGGCGGGGGCTGCGCCCGGGGGCAGGAGCGGGGCGGCCCCGGGGCCCCCAAGGAAGAGCGACTCCTTGCGGCGAGTGTGCGGGCTCTCGAGCAGCGCGCAGAAGCCGTAGGCGGTGCGCGCGCGCGGCAGGTGCGGCAGCGAGAGCGCGGCCTGCGAGCGCGGGTCCCAGTCCGTGTGCCCGGCGGCATCGTCGGCTCCTCGGGGCCACAGGTCCGGCTCGGCGGCGCAGCGCCGGGGCAGAGCCGCGGCCGGAGGCGGAGATTCCGGTACGCAGGGCGCGGGCAGCCGCGGCGGGATGCAGAACTCGGGGATGCGGGCCGGGGTGAGCACGTTGGAGAAAGCGGGCTCCGGAGCGGAGGCGCGCAGTTTCCAGAGGAGCCGCATCCTCCGAGGCTAGGGCTGGGAGCAGTGGCAAGAAGTGCTCCTGCGGGGGAGAGAAGTTGGTGAGTGTGGGCGCCTGGGGCCCCTCGGGAAGTGGCTGGACCGCTCCCCGGGGCCCTCCGAGGGTACCGACGGGCCTACGATCCCTGGCCAATCCACGCCGAGCGCTCCTGCACCCACAGACCTGCCCGCCTTCCATTCATCGGTAGGAAATAAACGAACAAATCGAAATCAGACCTTTCCTTCCTTCTCCAGTCACTCTGGGTCCTGAATTTCAAGTTCAGTGCCAGCGGCCTCCCGGTCCCGGCTGGGGCGCCAGCTTCAGCACTCTGGCTGGGACAGTGGCGCCCCTGCCTTATACTGGCAGCCTGAGTCCCGCCCAGCCGGCCGGGAGCCCAACCCCTGGAGGCACTGGACAGCCCGCCTTCCAAGCCAACCCTGCTCGCCCTGCTCGCCGCGGCTGGGGGCCCTGCAGCGGGTGCTGGGCGTGACCCTCTGGTCAGTCCTGGGACCCGCATCCGCTCGGCGTGCACGGAGCTCCTTACACAGGCCTGTGAAAAGGTTGCAGGTGAAGAGAGGATGCCTGGTGGCCCTGCCCAGGGAGAACTGGCGGCGGAACATGCTGGCGGCCTCTTGGAGAAGATGAAACAGGGTGAGGAACCAGGAAGTTCCCTTTTGCTAGGAGCTAAATCCTGTCATCCTGCACGTGACGGACATGCTCTAGGTGCTTCTATTTTACTGCCTCCACGCACCCGCCATGTGTAGATCAATACGGTTTCCATGATACTCGTGTACTTATTACCAGTCTCTCTCTGCTGGTTGGTGGCCTCCTTAATAGCCTGCTCAGTCAATGCCGTAAATACTGATGAACTGGGTGGATTATGCAAACATTTCTGAATGACTGCAGCCTGTCATCTTTTGTCACAAAAGATGGGGCCTCTGGCTCATACTCGAAAAATAACACTTGATATTCCCAAAGCTACCCCTTTTCTCTCTGTTTCAGCAGGGAGGGACCAGTTAGAAAGCCCCTTACAGAAAATCTATATTGCCTCTTTCCACGCCTCCCATCCCCCCCCCAACCTTCGTTTTCTAATATGAGAAAAAACTGGAAGCCCAGAGGGACTTGAGGAAATTCCATAAAGGTTAAATAAAGCCAGTGAATGGCAGAACCTGGAATTAGCAACTTCCTGTTTATTTGGCTTTGCATGTGATGCTTCCTGCTATCTGAAATGCCCTTCCTCGGCTTTTTCGCTCTGTAGGAACTCCTGTTTATTTTCCATAATTCAGCCAGACAGCATCCCCTTCAGGCCTCTTTACCCAACTCCCCCTCTACAGTTCATCAGTCCCTCCTTATTCCCTCCACACACCTTTTAATACCACCATTGCTGCATTTAGCATGCTGCTTTGGAATTTGGGGTTTACAGATTTGTCTCCCCCAATAGACTATGAGTTGAGGGCAAAGATTGGGACAACTCATTCAGGGTGTTTGGGGGACCTCTTTTGAATGTAGGTAAAATAAAATAAGAGTGCTATGATTCAGAATCTTGGTCTGCCTCCATCCCAGTTGCCCTATACAAGGGACAAACCTAGCTGTCTTATTAATCTTTTATCCAATTCCAGCACCCAGAATACAATGCCAGGCAAATAGTAAGTGCTCAGTAAATATTTGAGTGAATCATATTGTGTGGAATTGAGCTTGATCTACGATCCAGGTCTTATGACTGTCAGGTGCTTTTAACCACATTACCCTCTAACCGCATTATTCAATTTCTCACAGCAAACCAGTGAGGTGGACATTGCTTCTCAGATGAGAAACTGAGACTTAGGTTAAGAGACTTGTCTAGGGTCGTTCAAACTATGAATCACATGCTGTTCCCCAAGTCGCAGCTTTTTGCTAATTTCTTCTCTTTTTCATTCACTCAGTTTAAGATAATTTGCCAAGTCTGTTGTGTGTCAGGCATTGTGTGTGTGTGTGTGTGTGTGTGTGTGTGTGTGTGTGGCTTGTACTGCACTTTATACCCAGAATGTTAATTCTTAAAGTAACTCAGTCTACTGTTAAGTATTTTCCACTATCCTTGCTTTGGAATAAGTACCATTATTTCCAAATCCTTAGAGGTAAGGAGAGTGAATGTTTCCCCTTGGTAGTAATTAATATTTTCTTTCTTAATCGATCGCTCTTCTCCTTTAGTATATGCTTTTTTGATGGGACAAGCATGAATCATGCAACCAGGGAGCAGTAACCATTCCTGCCAAAGCCAAACTTGCAGGCAGAGGAGTCCCTGGGGTCTCTGAGTGCATCAATTCCTCTGATTCTTCAGGCCAGTCAGCAAATTAGTGGGCAAATGGTCTTCTCTCAAGCAGAGCACACCAGCATTATGTCCTACCAATGTGCCAGCTCACTTCAAATCAGACCCCAATGAAAATGGCTCTTCCGCAGGCCTTCGTGACAGGAACACACGAACCTCATCAGTGGTAAATGCCACCAAAAGCAGGATGTGGGATTTGAGTCATTATGCTGCCAGCAATTCAGGTTCATAGCACAGTATAAGCAGAGCTGGAAACCCAGTCTCCATCGAGAGGGTTTTCCAAAACCACTAGTTTTCCATGAATCAACATTCTACAGAAGAGACAGTAAGATACAGGGAAATTAAATTACTTACCCAAGAATACACTCCAATCATTCATTTAAGCCCATAGCTGCAGGCCGTATCCACAGTTAGAGGCCTGATTTTCTTCCTGATTCTGAAATCACACTGGGAAAAAGTGAAAAACAACGTCTCAGTAGAAACTCTGATCACTCCAGTTGTTTGTTTTGTGCCTTATGACCATATAAGGTCCACCATCATCTTGTATTCAAAGCTTTGAAATTGTTATTTTGGAGAAACTATCCCAATGATAATATTAACGTTTACTAAATGCTCACTATATACTGGGTCTTATTTAATCCCTAAACAACCCTCTAAAGAAGGTAAGGATGTAGAAACTATGGCTCATAGAAGAGAAACAACTTGTCCAGAGGCTCACAGCCATGAAAAGCAAGGTTGGGAGTCAAATCCATATCCATCTGGCTCATTCTGCTGTGTGCTTATAACCACTTCCCTAGAGTGCCTCCCTCAGAGCTATTTTTCCTGAATCCATGTCCTCTCTGAGTGGTTAGATAGAAGAAAAAGAGAGCTTTGTTCCAAGGCCTTGGGTTGAAACTGTACAACTATTGTTTATACCAGCACCCAAGAGCTTAACACATGCAATTGTCATAAGCAGGAAATCACTAGTTTTGCACAGTAGTGCTGTATCATTTGTAAACAGAATCCTTATCCTCCCCAGAAGTGTATTTACTCTCTTTATACCATACCTTTTTCCAAAACAGGATTTGAGGGCATTTATGTAACAAAGACCCAGGGAACTTACGGATTAGAGCCTGATGGTAAAAATGGAAAAGACATGCAATTGAGTGAGTAAGGAACCCTGAATGAGGTCCCAAATTGACACGTACCAATACCCATAACCCTAGAATGGGATGGACAAGATATGAAGGCAGTGAAAGAGACTGCAGTGGGAAGGCTTGGGGTGGACCCTCATAGTCCACTAGCTTTGGAAAACCAGAAGAATCAGTCTGAATGTCCAGTGGTGTGGGAATAGCCATGTCTCCTTTACAGAAAAAAATACAGTCGTGGAAAATCATCAGCAAGAAGACTGTTGCAACCAGAAACATATTTCTGTTGGAGCGTTTGATGAATTTAACAATATGCAAGACTATATATCCCTTAACATCACAGTTGGATAAAGATGTGGTTTCCTAAAGCCCAGAACTAGTTGGGAATATAAAACATCGACACAATTTCTTTTTTGTGGGCATTGAAGTTTTTATCAATTTATGCCCTGGTTCATTGGAAGTTAGTTTGAGCAAGCCTACAAATATATGTGTGACATGAGGATAAAATGAAAAAGAAGTGAGTGAAGTAACTGACACAGAAAGAAAATAAGGGTAGGGATGATATGATAAAATCGGAAATGAAGTTATAATGGAAACTATGTAGTGAAATTTTTTCTTGGTAGCTGCCACAGTACTAGAGCATGAGCCCAGGATCTGGCGTCACCAGAGCGGACCTTGAACTCTAGTGCTGCAATTTCCTTTTTCTGTGTCCTCGAACAAGTCATTGCACCTCCAATATGGCTCGTTTTTATCTATTAGATGGGAAAGGTGAACATTCTTTCCTGAAGATAGAATGGGAACTTGCTCATGAACGTACTTTGTAAGTCATAAACTGCCTCAATCCTTTACTTGCTGTTCCCTGCAAGCTTCCCTGTTTCCTCTTCTTTTCATATCATCTCCCCCCACTTCAAGATTCCTACTCATTTTTCTGGAACTCTGTTCAAACATCACGTCGTCCTGAAAGCCCTCTAGGACTGCCCAGGTTTGGTCATGGGCCCCTTTTCTGTGATCTTCCTTCAGCGCGAAGGGAAGGCATGGCAGTGAATTTTGGAGTCTCTGAAACTTGGATTCACAATCCCATTCTGCCGCTTTCCACCTGTGTGACCTTGAACAAGTTAGTAAAACCCTCTGAGTCCAATTTTATGTATTAATCTTATTTTACTTCCATTTTGGGAGGATTAGAGTTAGGACATCGTAGGCACAAAGAACATAATAGGGCTCTGTAAATGTTGGTTATTATTACTGAAATAATTTCCTTGGGTTAAGTTTCCCATGTAAAACTTCCAAAATTTCTTAGTTTGCTAAAACATATTAAGTCCATGTTTACATTTGAAAGCTTTTGAAGACAGCTAATGAAAAACATATGTAACAACTTAAAACAATTCTTGGTCCACACTGAAATAATTGCAGAATATTTAATATTATCCCAGCTAAATGTTTATCAAGCTAACAAATGAAAATCAAGGTTAATTTTATCAATTTCCATTTTTTTTTCCTGAGGAGTGTCTAGATTCTTCTTATTGTTTGATTCTCTCTCCAGATAACTGTCTAGACTAATTTGTGGTTACCTTTTAAGAATCTTCAGCTCATTGGGCTTTCTCCTTTCATGTCAGAGATTAGTCTCCTTTATGTACACATTAGATACTCAATGTGCGCAGTACTTCTAGTCATTTTTACAAATATCGTGCTTGTTTACTCTTCATAACAATCATGTCAATCTAATGTTCATTTTACAGATGAGGACACTGAGACTCAGTTGTTTCCTTCGAGATACCAACACTTGACTGAGTCATTACTCAAACCCCGGTCTTGACTCCATAACTTTTGTTCTTTTCCCAAAACAATGTTTTCCGTTGCTTGTGACCAGGGTTTTATAAAATAAGCTGGAAAATTTCTTAGTGAAAGCAGCTTGCATACAAACCGTCATGAGGAAGCGAGAAGTAACTCAAGAGTTTTAAGCGAATTTGCATGTATCTCCTTTGGGCTACTCTCCTCTGCTTTTGCCCACCTTGAAATGCTGTTGTTCCCAGAGTTTCTTCTGCAGTCCCCCTTCTGCTTCATCCCCAGGGATTCAATTTAATCTCTTTGTGCACACCTCTCGGGGCTGCCATGCTCAGCCTGCCCTCCCCACTCCTCCCCGGAGCTAAGAAGCAAACCTGATCATGTCACTCCCTGATTTCCAGCCTTCTGTGTTGCCCCACTGCCTTTAAGATAAAGCCCAAAGTGCTTTGCCTCAAGTACAAGAGTCCTCACCCTCTGGCCTCTCCCGACCACAATCTCCAGCCTCATCTCCAGCTGTTCCCACCACGCCTGTGACTTCAGTCCCTGTACGTGCTGTTCCCTGAAAGCGCATATTCGCTCACCTCAGGTCTTTGTTCATGCTGTTCTACCTGACGAGCCCAGCTACCATCTGCCTTCAGAAGCCCTCTTCATTCTTTCAGCTTCCCCTGAAAGCCTTCCCTGACCTCCCCAGGTTGGGCCATGCCGTGCGCTATGATAGCGCTTCTCCTATGGTATTCAGGATGTTTGCTTGCCTGTTTCTCCCACAGAGAGTCTCCTTCTCTTTGAAGGAGACTATTTCACCCCCATACCACAGGCCCCGCACAGGACTGGCACGTGGCTGGTCAGAGTTTGCTGAAATTAGGCACAGTCTCGCACTGCTACTTGGTGTTTTTCTATGTGCTCGTGTCGTCTTTTCAAATAGACGTTTAAGTTCATTTGAGGTGAAGAATCACTTTTTATATCTATTCTCTTCCCCCTTTTGAGAGTTTACCTTAATTGTTCATATTTTTGCCTCAAAAGGAACCAGGTGAGAAACTAGTATTAACTTTTCTTTTCCACTCTAAGGACGTTAGTACATTAATTTCTATGATGTTTGTTTTAAAAGAATTGTTATTGCTTAACTCAAGCTATGTACACTGTCGTTAATGTTATTTGAATCTCCTTAGGTCAAATAGTCTTTTAAAAATTCAACCATGTAGGTGCACTTACATTATGCAAGTGATTTATTATGGTAACTCATTAAACCAAGTAGCTGATGTGACTTACTAAATTGATGAACACAGCGGTTAACATGTAGCCACTTACACCTTTCTCACGGGCTGTCTAGAAAACAAACTTCCCGTCTTGATCCCCAACCAACTCCTCCTTCATTCTAGTTGATCACTGATTTATTAGTCTTTTCTCTATGAGCAGTAACCAAATTTTTAAGTATTGCATTCTCTTCCCATCACTAACTACAAGATTGACCAAAAGCAACATCCCTGTTGAACATTTACTTTTCTTTTACGGTCCACAAGATCTAGACCCCATTCACATGTTCTTTGATTTTTCCTTTTTAGGTCTTTTAAAAAAAATTATGTGACATTTAATGAATGCAAAAAAGCCCTCAAAACATAATACAGTGAACACCTGTTTATCCACCAACCAGCTTAAGAAATAAGCTATTTTCAAAACAGTTGAAACCCCCTATAATCCTTCTCGATCCCCTTTTTGTCTCTTTGCTGTCCCAGAGCTAAGTATTATCCGAATTTGGGGCTTATTGTTGTCTTTCTCTAAATATTACTTTTATGCCATATGTATCTATCCCTACAAATTATTCTGTTTATTTTGTTTTTTGAACCTTATAAAAATGTTAAGACTACAAATATTCCTCTGAAGTTTTTCTTTATTCTATTTAAGATTCATTTACATATCTGTGTACAGCTGTAGCTCATTCGTTTCACTGCCAGAGAGAATTCCACTGTACGAACGTACTTTATTTCTCTTGCCGATGAACGTTGGGATTGTCTCCAGCGTTCCCAGTGCTGGTATGATCATCTGTATACATGTCTTCCCAGCCACCTGTACACAGATTTCCTTGAGTACATCTCCAGGAATAGGGTAGCTGGTGATAGGGTATTTGCATGTTCAGTTTTAATGCAAGTCGCTTTTCTCATCAGCAGTCGGTCACATTTTCTGCTGTTCCACATCCTCAACTACATTTGTTTTTTTTTTTTTTTTTTTTTTTTTTTTTTAATTTTTAATTTTTTTATTGTTATGTTAATCCCCATACATTACATCATTAGTTTTAGATATAGTGTTCCATGATTCATTGTTTGTGCATAACACCCAGTGCTCCATGCAGAACGTGCCCTCCTCAATACTCATCACCAGGCTAACCCATCCTCCCAACCCCCTCCCCTCTA